>NC_143138.1:55549367-55856241 GCF_059928025.1 Delphinapterus leucas
AGACAAATCTCATAAAGAACCTAACCTTACCACAAAAGCAGCTAGAGAAAGAAGAAGAAAACCCCAAAGTTAGTAGAAAGAAAGAAATCATAAAGATCAGAACAGAAATAAATGAAATAGAAATGAAGAAAACAGTAGCAAATATCAATGAAACCAAAAGCTGCTTCTTTGAGAAGATAAACAAAATTGATAAACCTTTAGCCAGACTCACCAAGAAAAAGGAGAGGACTCAAATCAATAAAATTAGAAATGAAAAAGGATAAGTAACAATTGACACAGGAGAAATACAAAAGATCTTAAGGGACTACTACAAGCAAATATATGCCAATAAAATGGACAACCTGGAAGAAACAGACAAATCTTAGAAAGGTACAGCCTGACAAGACTGAACCAGGACGATATAGAAAATATGCACAGACCAATCACAAGTAATGAAATTGAAGCTGTGATTAAAAAATCTTCCAACAAATAAAAGTCCAGGACCAGATGGCTTCACAGGCGAATTCTATCAAACGTTTAGAGAAGAGCTAACACCCATCCTTCTCAAACTCTTCCAAAAATTTGCAGAGGGAGGAACACTCCCAAACTCATTCTATGAAGCCACCCTCACCCTGATACCAAAAACAGACAAATGTCACAAGAAAACAAAATTACAGGCTAATATCTCTGATGATCATAGATGCAAAAATTCTCAACAAAATTCTAGCAAACAGAATCCAACAACACATTAAAAGGATCATACACCATGTTCAAGTGGGATTTATCCCAGGGGAGCAAGGATTCTTAAATATATGCAAATAAATCAATGTGATACAACATATTGGCAAATTGAAGGGGAAAAACCATATGACCATCTCAATAGATGCAGAAAAAGGTTTTGACAAAATTCAACACCCATTTCTGATAAAAAACTCTCCAGAAAATGGGCATAGAGGGAACCTACCTCAACATAATAAAGGCCATATATGACAAACCTACAACGAACATCATTCTTAATGGTGAAAAACTGAAAGCGTTTCCTCTAAGATCAGGAACAAGACAAGAGTGTTCATGCTCACCACTGTTAATTCAACATAGTTTTGGAAGTTCTAGCTGCAATAATCAGGGAAGAAAAAGAAATAAAAGAAATCCAAATTGGAAAAGAAGAAGTAAAACTGTCACTGTTTGCAGATGACATGATACTATACGTTGAAAATCCTAAAGATGCTACCAGAAAACTACTAGAGTTAATCAATGAATTTGGTAAAGTTGCAGGATACAAAATTAATACACAGAAATCTCTGATCCAGTGGCTAAGACTCTGTGCTCTCAATGCAGGGGGCCCGGGTTCGATACCTGGTCAGGGAACTAGATCCCACATACCACAACTGAGAGTTCATGTACCACAACTGAGTGTTCACATGCTGCAACTAAAGATCCCTCGTGCTGCAACAAAGATCCTGCATGCCATAACTAAGACCTGACACAGCCAAATAAATAAATATTTTTTAAAAAAGAAGAAAAAAGCTGAAAGCTGAAAATAAATGACTTTCCTCCAATTCATCAAAGAATTGAAATCAGGACAAAGTACCACCCTGAAATCTGGAAAGATAGGCAAATACAGAGAATCTCTGTTGAAACAGAGAATCACAGCCAAGTTTCAGCTTACGTGGATCAGAAATTTCTGAAGCCATCAACTGGTGGGAAAGCTTAAAGTCATTGTGACAAATTGCTGGAGGATGAATGCAGCTGAGATGAGGAGTGAAAACTCTGGAGTACCTAATATTAAGGGAGACCCCACATTTTCATAGATATGCTTCCAGGAGCACCACCGAGTTCACATGATAAAAAATAAAGAAAAGTCTCCTGGTGTTTCTGACAGAGGGAGGAGAAAAGTTACCTTTTTGAAATATGCAGGTAGCATTCTCCACAGCAAAGGTCTACTCTCCACAGGAAAGGACTTTACCAGATCCTTATCTGACCTGAGGAAAGAATAATTATCCAACTCTAATACCCAGGAGCCTTCTATCTCTCCTAAGGGGAGTAGAGAAAGCTGAGATGTGCTTGTGCGGGTCAGAATTCAGGGACACAGAGCCACTAAAAGACTGAGATTTAATCATAAAATTGTAAAATCCTTCCCCTCCCTGTACCTCAACAGGGATTGAGTAAAATAACAGTGGATTACAGCTGAAAGAGCTAAAGACACAGATTCTATTTAAGGAGTTGTCAGGGAAACCCAAAGACAACAGGGGAGACCAAAACAAGGACACTGCAGGAAACTGAAGCTTCTCTAACAAATATAGCAAACACTAAACACAGCCAACTCCTGGCCAGATTAGCATACACCCTGCTTACCTCCCTTCGTGTTACCCAATACACTGAAAGGAAAAAGCTCACCATTTCCTCTAATGTCAGTACTACTGGCCACCAAATGTGGGGGTCTCTTACCACACCAACCAGTTCCTCAACGTCAGCCACGTGTACAATTCAGTTCAGTTCTGACACTATCTACCTGGAGTAAGCATCAGATGCTACAGGTTAAGGGCTCAGTTCCACAAGATTGCCTTCACTTCAGATGCCAGTCACAAGTCCCAGGTTGTCATCTATACCTCTGACTGACACTATAAATCAGGGTTACCCCAACCACCCCCTTGGGTTTGATAATTTGCTAGAATGGCTCACAGAAGTCAGGGAAATATGCTTACTGGTTTATTGTAAAAAATGATACAACTCAGGAACATCCAAGTAGAAGAGATGTGTAGGGCCAGGTTTAGAGGAAGGGGCACAGAGCTTCCATGCCTTCTCTGGGCGTGCAACCTTCCAGTACCTCAATTTGTTCACCAACCCAGAAGCTCTCAGAACCTCATAGACCAGAGATTTTTTTGGAGGCTTTGTCACATAGGTATGACTGAGGATTAACTCAATCTCCAGCTCCTATCCCCTCCCTTGAGGATGGGGAGTGGGGCTGAAAGTCCCAAGCTTCTTATCATGGCTTGGTCTTTCTGATGACCAGCTCCCAATCTAAAGCTATCCAAGAGCCCACCAAGAGCTTCCTCATTAGAACCATACACTCCTGTCACTCAGGAAATTCCAAGGGATTTACAAACTCTGTCAGGAACTGGGGTCAAAGACCAAATATTAGAACAAAAGATGTTATTAGCACCTTATTGCTTAGGACATTACAGAGGTTTTAGGATCTCTGGCCAGGAGCCAGGATGAAGACCAAAATATGCATTTCTTATGAATCACATCATAATCATGTTCAACTTTCAACAACAGCAACAAAAATGCTTGAAAGACAAGAAAAAAATAGTCTACAGAGATAAAGCAAGCATCAGAACCAGACTCAAATATTAGTCAGATTTTGCAATTACCCTGGAGAAAACTACAATCACTATGATTAATATGTTAAGAACTACAATGGAAAAAGTACACAGCATGCAAGAATAGATGAGTAATGTAATAGAGAGATGGAATCTCTAAGAAAGAATTACAAGGAAATGCTATAAACCAAAAACATTAACAGAGGGCTTCCCTGGTGGCACAGTGGTTAAGAATCTGCCTGCCAATGCAGGGGACACAGGTTCGAGCCCTGGTCCAGGAAGATCCTACATGCCACGGGGCAACTAAGCCCGTGCACCACAACTACTGAGCCGGCATGTCTAGAGCCCATGCTCCACAACAAGAGAAGCCACCACAGTGAGAAGCCCACGCACCACAATGAAGAGTAGCCCCCACTTGCCACAACTAGAGAAAGCCTGTGTGCAGCAACAAAGAACCAAAGTAGCCAAAAATAAAGTAAATAAATTTATTTTTAAAAAAACACCAACAAATTAAGAATGCTTTTAATGGGCTCATCAGTAGACTGGTCACCATCAAGGCAAGAATCAAGGATTGAAAGCTATGTCAGTAGAAAATTCCCAAACTGAAGTACACATAGAAAGAAGTATTCAAAACAACCACCACCACCAAATCAAACAGACAAAAAACACCTGACCAAAACATGCAAGAATTATGGGACAGTATCAAAAGGTGTAACATATGTATAATTGGAATACCAAAGGAGGAGAAAAAAACAGAGAGGATGTATTTGAAATAATAATGTCCATGAATTTTCCAAAACTAATGACAGACACCAAACCATAGGTCCAGGAAGCTCAGAGAACACCAAGCAGGAAAAATACGAAAAATCTACATACAGATGTTGGCAGAAAACCAAAGGGAAAGTCTTAGAATGTGGTGCAGTTCTCAGCAAAGTTTGGTAAATCTGATGGGGAGTCCCTGAGTCAAAGTTACCTGTTAGGGGAATCCCATGTCTTCCAGGAACAGGGCTGCCACACTCAGTCTTTGGCTGAGAGCAGCCCATGAAACAAGTGGCTTCCACATGAACACAGTAATGAATTTCAGGACCCAGTAGTTGGGGTGATGGGTCAATTATGCTCTTTACAGCTAGAGACCTGAGAGACCCATTTTAATGGCTGACACACTGTACAATGATTAAAATGTTCAATTCACTAAGAACATAAAACAATTCTAAAAATTTATATAAATTATTCCCATAACATATAAAGGAAAAGAATCATTTAACTAGAGAAACATACCTCTACCATGTAGATTTCACCACATTTTAAATTATTGATAGGTGAACTACGCACACGAAAATCACATAACGGACATATATACCCAACAATTAAAGCTACAGATTCTTCTGAAGTGTACATGTAATGTTTACAGAAATTGGTCATATACTAGTTCATAAATCAACCCGCAATAGGTTTTAAAGAATGTATGACACAAATCACATTCTCTGGCAGTGCTGCAATTAAATTAGAAGTCAACTAAAAGGTAAAACTTAATATTTGGAATTTGAAAACTTCTGAATAATTCATGGGACAAACAAAGTACAAAGGAAATACTAAGGTGTGGAGAGGACAAGAAAGTCTGTCATCACAGAATAGACAGGTTCTCCTCAAACTCAGATAATTCAGATCCTCTATCTTCTGCCTTCCTCTTACAGGTCCCAGGCCCCTGTTCTTCATGGTCTGCACTTGCATGTAGAGCAGGGGTGCAAGTATGGAGAGAGGTACTCCTTTTCTGAGCAGATCATGCTGCCCTTGGTGGAGTAGGCAAATCACTGATCCTAGGATTCAGATCCCTACACCACCCTCCAAGTTCTGTGAATAAAGGCAGGTGACTCCAAGTCACTGAGTCTCAAGTTCCTCATTTGCAAATGGAATAATAACAGCTAAATTGTTCAGTTACTGTAAAGCTAAAATTAGAGACTCTTTATGATAGGTGATATTAAGAAAATGCTTTACATGAATGATTTTCTTTCCCTATGTTTGAATTTTCAATTCTTGGCTCTCCAGGCTTGTTGGGCCCTTATTGGTGTGTTCATTTCAACCTTGTACTGCAGGTTCATCTCGAGTTTAAGAAGCTTTTGGAATTAGCTTAGTGACCCAGCCAACATTTTTGTCCCTATTTCTCCCAGTTCTCACTTAGCTGAGGAAAAAGGTCTCAGCTTAATTATGTCTATCATCAAAAGATGTGACTGTGAATACAGTAGAAATTTGAAACATAAATACTGAATAGATGAATGAACAAATGTGTTCTAAAAGTGTATTTGTAAGTGGGAACTGCTATAGATGTTATTAAGACTTTCCTCTCCACTTGACTGACATTCAGTTTTTGAAGGTTCATACTCTTTGATCAAAACCCTCTTAAGTTCTTTCACACTCAGATAGAATAGGCAAATAGAATAAATTGAGTAGTCTTCACAGAGGAAATTCATTTTTCATGAGCAGGTTGCTTGATAATCTGCTTTCAAAAGTGCCTGAAGTTATTAAAACTGCATAGTGAACCCCTCTCAGCATCACTGCCTTATACAAAATCCTTTCCATTTGATGCTATTAGATTCCAAATTATGCCAGGTCTTTTAAGTACTTTGGTTTAGATCAGGGTTTCTCAACCTTGACCCTATTGACATTTGGGGCCATATAGTTCTTTGTTGTAGGGGGCTGTCCTTTGCGTAGTAGGATGTTTAGCAACATCTGTGGCCTCTACCCACTAGATGCCAGTAGCAGCCAGCCCCTTCACCCTATAGTGACTTCCAAAAATGTTTCCAGACATTGCCAAATATCCCATGAAAGGAAGAAAATGACTCGGTGAAGAAGCACTCATCTAGAATGATCCTTGCCACAATACAGATACAGCCTTCCACAAAAGTTGAGAAGTGAGGGATGTATCACCAGTTTTGGAGTCTGCTCTATTGTTGAAATTTATGGTTAAGTTATTACCTTAATCCCATCAGAAAACTCCCAGCCTGAATTGGCAAGTCTGCTCTTTTCTGCTCAGTTATCACATTGAGGATACTTGGTTTTTAACAAGACTGCAGATTATACTGGCTTCTGCACAGAGCCTGTGCATATCACATATAAATGAAGGTAGATATGTCATAATTTATATTCTTAAGGTCTGTATTTGCTGAGTTGTTATTCCATGATCTGTCGACATCAGAATGGTCTTTTAAAATTTCCCACTTTTATTATGTTTCTGAAAATACTTTTATGCAAAATTATTCAACACATCAATAATCCAGGAAGTTGCAACATTTTGCCTTGGATTCTACCTTATCTGAAAATAATATTATGATATAATGCTATATTTACATGTTTGTTGACATACCTCTCCTTATATCTTTAATTTTTACCTTATCATTACACTTGGTTTAGGGTCTGTTTATATTGCATAAGATATAATTCAATTTTGTTTTTGACCCATTCAAAGTATCTGTCACTTAATAAGAAAGATGAACTTCTTTACATGTGTTAAAACATGTACATTTTGCTTTGCTTTTGCCATCTTGTTTCCTTTGAGGCTCCCCTGAATTCTGGCTCTTTTAGTGGGGGATTTATTTACTTTTCTCTTACCATATCTGGTGCTTCAGAAGGTATATTTTCTGTTTTGAATTCTACTGTTAGTCATCCAAATTTTTCTATCAGTTTTTCTGTCACTTTAATTACCAGTTAATTCTGTTAATTTTCACATTATATATCTTGATTTTCCAATGTTAGGTGTATATGGACTCAAAATTATAATGTATTTCTGGTGAATTTTTCCTTTTATGATTAAACAATGGCTCTCGTATTCTAAAAATTCTTGCTACCATAGATACTTTTTTGTCCTCAACAGCTTCCTTTGATTAGTAATTTTTTGCATTGCTTGTCATTTTGCATTACATGGTTAATTTTTTTGTTTAATCTTATCTCAATTTAGTCTCATATATATTAAGAAGCTGGCTGTTTTAACATTTATGATACACAAATCTCTAATATTCAGTGAGAGTTCTATCCATTTATATTTACTGCTTATTTAGTACTTATCCCTAAATACTCTCCCTACCCTGTTTCCACGCCCTTTGCATTGTGACTGTGTCTCTTCTCCCATGAAGAGAAAAGAGTCTGTTCCCCTGTCCCCTCAACCTGGGCTGGTCTCTGATTTGCTGTGACCAGTAGAATGCAGCAGGACCATTCCTCAGCCAGTTCCCAGCCTCGGTCTCAATAGGCACAGCATCGTTTCACACACTTTGCTGGAAATCTGGCTCTTCCGTCTAACCAAGCACAAATTACCTACTAGAGGAAAAGAAACCATGTGGAGGAGAGCCAATGCACACCAAATGACAGCCAGCCCAGACCCCAGAATAGAATCACCTGCCCGCTCTCAGCTTACTGCAGATGTGTGAGGGAGCCGGACCAAGACCAGAACAGCCAGCTGAGCCCAGCCTAAATTGCCCACCTGCAGGACCAAATTAATGGTGGTTGCTTTAAGCCAGTGTTCAAGGGCAGTGTTGCACAACAATACCTAGTACACTGACATATATGGAGGGATTTATACCATGATATTTTAAGATTTCTATTTGCCATACTTCTGTGTGTGTTTCTTTCTTTACCTTTTTTTCTCCTCCTATTTGATTATTTTGTTTTAGTTCCCTGTTTTCCTCTAGGGATTTTGAAGTTTAAATTATATTTTTACTATTTTTCGTTACTTTTACACCTTTGAAGTTTACATATGATATTAAGTCCAAACCTAAAATTCCCAGTTAATTAGTGTCTTTATTATCCTTCCAAGCAGTATAGGAACTTGGAGCACTTTACTTGTGACCATTTCTCTTTCCATAATTTTTTGTATAATATTTAGTTCCACTTTTTTTGTAAAGGACCTCCAAGTTAGTCACCATTGTCATCACCATTATTAACAGTGACAGCAGTCCAGTATTCTTTACCACCACGATGACTAACTTATTTGTCCTCTATTACTTTGTCAACCATACTCCTTCTGAGTTTTAATGTTTTAAATTATAGTACACATTTTACTAGTTCCTTTAGTGAGTATCATATGATATTGCCCAGCATTTTTGTATTTTTAACAAGAAGGGAGAAAAAGGAAAATTCTATTAAAGTTCGGTTTTTCATATAGCCAGAATTCCTACCCTTAAGAATTGTTTTCCATTTCATCCATATATATTTTAGTGTGGACCTCTAAAAGTAAAGCCTTATTATGTTGTTGTTGTTGTTTTTGTTAATATAACCACAGCACTATTATTACACCTAGACCTAATAGTAATTCCTTAATATCATCAAATATCCAATCATTATTCAGTTGTAATTGTCTCATAAATGCCATTATCATTTACTTAATTTAAAAATCAGGATGCAAGTATGAATAACGTATTATAATTAGTGCTGTGTCCTTTATATCTCTCTAAGTATAAAATTTCTACTTCCATAACTTTTATTCCTTGCAGTTTATATTTGTGGAAACCAACATATAAATTGGTCATCAGTCTTATTTATTAGCCTTCTTATAGACTTTCACATTTTTCCTACTTCAAAAGTAATTTAAACAGGATGCATTGAAGGTTGTGATCCAGCAACCATTGTTAAATGGAAAGCCTCGTTCATATGCAGTATTTTAGATTTGGTCTGCTTTTTTAAAAAATTATTTTTATTTTCATTTTATTTATTTGTTTTGGCACAGCATGGGGATCTTAGTTCCCTGACCAGGAATCGAACCCATGCCCCCTGCAGTGCAAGTGCAGAGTCTTAACCACTGGACCACCAGGGAAGTCCCTGGTCTGCTTTCTTAAAGTAACATGTAGTTGGGTTTTATTTTATTTTTAACTTTTTAAAATTTTTAAATAACTTTAGACATACAGAAAGTTTGCAAAAATAGTACAGAATCCCTGTATATCCTTTACCCAGCTTCCTCTAATGTTAATATCTTACACATGAAAGAGTACAGTCATCAAAACCAGAAAAAATTATCATTGGTATAATTTATTAACTAAACATTAAATCTTATTTGAATTTCACCAGTTTTTCCACTAATGTCACTTCCATGATCCTATGTAGGCTCAACACTGCATTTAATTATTTCTCCTTTAGTATCTGTCAATTTGTTGATTTTTTAAATTCAATAGGAAATGTTTGTTTTTTAAGCCATTTACATTTATTGATATAATTCATGCATTTTATTTTCTATTACTCCAGTTTTTGACTCTTGCTTTTTATGTTTTTGCAGTGTTTCTTATTTTAATATTTTAATATGGCCTCTGTTATAGTTACATTTATGTTTTCCAAAGATTTGAAAGAAATTGACCCTATTTGTAATTCTATTAGTGGCTAAATTTGCTTAAAATTCTTTATATTTTTGATCTCTGATTATAAATACTACATAGAAACTTTCCTTAGTATTCATTCATTTGTTAAGGTATCTTATCACACTGCTCTAAATCTTTGTGGGTGTATTCTGGAGTTTTTAACATGAGTTATTTTATTTATTATTTTAGGATATATGACTGTTTCATATTTACTTTGCTTTCCATTTTATTTTGCTCCCAATCTCTATTTTTAAGCCCAATGACTGTCAACTAGAAATTTTTCAATAATTGTTTATTGAAATTACCATAATTTCACTAGTTATCTGAACCTGAATCTTTCAAAGGTAGTTTTGAAACTTACCCACTAATCCTTTTCTGTCACAGACACCCATAATTTTAGATTTTTTTGATCTCCCAGCCCAATGGCATTAAAAATTTGTAATATGATGTATTTTATTTATTTAGGCAATATTACACATTTGTAAATGCTTTCTATTGCTTTATCATCAGAAAGATAATTTAACTAAGTTTAAAATTATTCCATCACCAGTACCCGCACCTGCAAAAGAACTCTTTACATTGTTTTTATATCTCTTCACAATTAGTTTAAAATATGAGATATTTCCCTTATTACTATCTCTAGTTTTGTCTATTTGAATAAGCTTTGTCATTTAATACTGTTGTATAAAAGTTAATTTCCTGATTTTGATCCTAATACTCTGGTTATGCAAGATGTTAACATTAGAGGCAGCTGAGCGGGGATATATACGAACTCTCTTTGTACTATTCCTGCAACTTTTCTGTAAGTCGAAAATTAGTTCAAAATAAAAACTTTTTTTAAAGCAATATACCAGACTAGTAATTTGGCACATGTGATTAATGTTCTTTTAAAAATAACTAAAATGTACTAACCCAAAGAAGACAGCGAGTGCTCATTAGAAGTGCAAGTTCTTATTAATAATTCAATTCCATATGCAAAAACCATGCCCGCAATAGGAAATAGGGACACAGACAACTTATAGCTTTCAAAAAAATCCATAATGAAAAAGCAAATGACTAAGACGAGAAACCTCCATTTTACCCTTTCCTAGGTAAGCCTAGAGGCTTCAGTCTCTGCATTTTCTTCTCTTTATCATGTTTTCCTCTACTTCTCTTCTTCTTCCTTTATTAAAACATTAATTATCGTTAACTTGAAATTATCATGAATAATAGATCTTTTTTCCTAGTAAAAGTTATGCTGAAAGTCTTCCAGTATAAAAATATTACCTTGCAAACTGCCAAATGAAGCATAATTACATTTTCCACTGAATCATTGCAAAGCAGAGAGGGTGTGCCCCTTCTTCTGTAATACACAACCATCCATCCCCTCTCTTGTTTTATTTCTGTGAATTGTTGGCTCTGCCTGAATTCAGAACAAAGGAGATAGTAGACATAGTTGTTGACCCACCTCAAAGACCAGCACCAATTTAGTTGAAGCATTCTTGACCTGTTTTCTGGGTAACATAGTCCTTGAATCTTAAAGTCAAGCACCAGACTTTCTCCTTCTTCCATCTCCCTACTCTGTTTTGCAGGCTTTTAATTAGTACCAGACCTCACCTTCCCTTGGCATGGCTCACACTGCTTCCAGTGACATGTTTGCAAGTGCATGAGAGGGACATAGAGAGCTAAGTGGGAGCCTAGGATCTGATTTAGGAAAGTGAGCGTCTCACCTGTTCATACACAGAGTGTGTGCACAGGGACACACACAAACACACACATGGGACCAGAGTGGCTTCCAGAGGGCTACCTTCCTTTCCAGAAGCCTCATTTCAGGCTTCAAATGACAGCTGTGGCTCTGTTACATCCTGGGGATGTGGGCCTCTATTCATCTCATAAGGAGCACCCCACCTGTTCTGCAGACATTCAGGAGCCCGGCAAAGTTGCCTCTCCAACCTTGTTGCCAGCACTGTAAGCCATCTGAGAACCAGCTCATTTCTCTTAATCAGAAGCAATGACTTTCAAAAGAGTCTGACGGCACCAATTGATGAACTAAGTCAAGAGAGAGAGGCTAATCATGAAGGATGTGCCTTATGCCTGTGTGTATTTCTAGAAAGCTCTGCAAACAAGGAGAATACATTAACATTAAGTTAAATCTACCCTGCAATTCTCAGTTCTTGTTAGCGGCAAATTCTCCCTTAACTGCTTTCTATATTATTTTATAATAGCCCATGCTATATTTATTTTAGTTAAAGTGACGCCCTGGGGGACTTCCCTGGTGGCGCAGTGGTTACGAATCTGTCTGCCAATTCAGGGGACATGGGTTCGAGCCCTGGTCTGGGAAGATCGCACATGCCACGGAGCAACTAAGCCCTGCGCCACAACTACTGAAGCCCACGCATCTAGAGTCCGTGCTCCGCAATAAGAGAAGCCACCACAATGAGAAGCTCACACACCACAACGAAGAGTAGCCCCGCTCACTGCAAGGAAGACCCAACGCAGCCATAAATAAATAAATAAATAAGTTTAAATAAGTACATAAAACGACGCCCTGCTTCCCTGGTGGCGCAGTGGTTGGGAGTCCGCCTGCTGATGCAGGGGACACGGGTTCGTGCCCCGGTCCGGGAAGATCCCACATGCCGCGGAGCAGCTGGGCCCGTGAGCCATGGCCGCTGAGCCTGCGCGTCCGGAGCCTGTGCTCCACAACGGGACAGGCCACAACAGTGAGAGGCCCATGTACAGCCAAAAAAACCCAAAAAAAACGACACCCTGAAAAAGAGTGTCTTCTCACCCTTCTTTCTCCTCTAAAAAATGTCCATCTAGGGCTTCCCAGGTGGCGCAGTGGTTGAGAGTCCGCCTGCCGATGCAGGGGACACGGGTTCGTGCCCCGGTCCGGGAAGATCCCACATGTTGCGGAGTGGCTAAGCCCGTGAGCCATGGCCGCTGAGCCTGCGCGTCCGGAGCCTGTGCTCTGCAATGGGAGAGGCCACAACAGTGAGAGGCCCGCGTACCGCAGAAAATAAAATAAAATAAATAAATAAATAATAAAATAAAAATGTCCATCTAGATTTCCATTGAAAGTCATAAGAGGAGGAAAACAACTTACAAATAACAAGGGGATAGAGTCAGAAGAAGAGAAAAGTGTGCCCTTTACCTGAGTAAAAGGATGCTGCCTTGCAAAGCACTGTTACAAGAACACAATGTAAGAACAATCATATGAAGAGGTAGATTCAGACAGGGAAATGGAGACTAAAAACACTGTCAGTTGTTTAAGACCACACAGAGAGTAAGTCTAAAAACTAACAGTGGAACCCAGACCCACGTCCTCATTCCAACTCCTGAGCGCTATGCTGTCCTTGTCTAAAATAGTAACAAATTAGTTTTGTCTTTCAATTCTCATTTTTCAAATCATGAGACCTGTGGCACAAAAAGTTCTCAATATAATCAAATATCCATCCTGTTGTTAAATTTCCATAATTTCTATTTAGAACAGTTTGCTTGCCTGAATCAAGACCTTCATTGTGATTGGTTGATATGATTCCAATGTCTTTTTTTAATCTACAGTTTCCTCTTCCATCTTTTCTTTTTTTCCTTTCAGTGTATTTATTAGAAACCAGCGTGATGTCCTATAGGATATACCACAGTCAGGATTTTCTGATTGTACCACCGTGGTATCATGTAACACCTTACTTGTCAATTGGTGCTTAGATTTAGAATTTATTAGAATTGGATTTGACTTTATTTTTCTACAAAACTGCTTTATTGGTGATTTTGTGCATTTTCATTAGATTTTAGCAGTCCTCTTTCTAGGATCCCTTATGCATTATGGATTACTAAATGTTGATACTTTATAATTCTCTGACCTATCTACTAAATGATACTTTATAATTCTATAATTCTATGAATTATAATTCTTTATAATTCCCTACTTTACAATAAAGAGTTCTTGGACTCTTTAATCAACAGAAATTGATAAGAGGCCAGACAGGAATTCAGGCAACATTTTACTGGGACTCATGCTTCAGCATGAGGGAGCGGAAAACAAGTAACAGGTTCCCTTGCTTGTGAGCTGGTCCCTTAAGTGGGGTGAGGATAGGAGCAGATCGGTGGGTCAGGTCAGAGGGGTGGCTTAGGTGATCTGCTCATCCTCTCAGTGGTGCTGTGTGCAGGGACCATGCACAGTACCCTGCTTTTGCTTCTGGCACCTCAGAAGTGGCAGTTGGGTTTTGGCCTTTTTGTATCTTGTTGTTCATAGTTTGCCCCAGCTACTCATGCATGCAGTTATTTTTAGTTCCTTGTAGTTTCTTGTATTCTGTTGCTCGAGGAGACATTTGTCCGGTGCAAGCACTGCACCACAGGGTCCCAGGTCCCAGCCTGTCTCACTATCATTCTGTCTTCATTTATTAGCTGGATCACTTCTGATAGGGATCAGGACATGCTACCCCAAAATATGGATCCTTGGCATATTGAAAATGACACCTTGTCACATTTGAGTTTAAGATAAATGGCAGAAGCAGGAAGGTCACTCTGACCTTCACCTACCCTTCCTCTCCTGAAACAGGTCATAAAATCCTCATGGGAAAGGTGCCCTCCTTATATCCAGAAGAAAGGAACATCCTTATCTCTGAAGACAAAGGGATACCCAGAAGAATCCTAACAAGCAGGACTAGCTACACTTACCTCATATACTCTAACATCATATTTCTACACTTGAATTAGCATAAAAATACTTCGTGACACGTAAAACTTATACTAAACAAATGTGGGTGCTTTCCTCTTATTAATTTGTCTGTGTCAGTTGAATTTTCAGACTCATCCAGGGATCCTAAGGGGGTCAAGGAAAACTTTTCCTCCCTTACACTTCTAAAAGGAGAACTCTCCCTCATTAACCTAGTTACCTAAAGGTATGGTTCACAAAGAAGAGGCAGAATAAATGTTGGTTCTTTCCCTTTATTTGTGAATTTTTCATATGTTTCCTAGAAACTTCTAAAATTGGCCAATGATATTTTATATTTCAAATATCATTATAAATTCATGAATTTTAAAATGTTGGGTGTATTTCAATCGCTTGTAATCATATTCCTTGTTACCCATCTTTGGCCAGTAGGAGCCTCTTCATTGTGATTCTGAGACCTTGAGAGTCTTTGAGAGCTTTCTTGCTACCTGGTATGAAAAAATGTTCTGAACCTATCTTATATATTTCGTGCCCCAGAACCAGAGTCAGCTAGGCTTGCTCATTATTTGAGTGACTAGGGCTAAGAAATATGTATGTGTGTATATGTATACATAGAAAATATAAAAGGGATTCATAGTGATTTGCCAATTATGAATCAGAACTAAAGAGATTTTCTTAACCACATACATACAGCCCATATTTGTATATTTATTGTTTCAGTATGTGGATTCGGGAAATGTATGTCCATGTATGTGTCTTCATGTATTAAAATTATTCATACTGATATCTTCCATTCAAAATCAGAACTACAACATTTTTATTTAGCATTATAGATGCACAACTATCTCTTTTCTTCCAAAATGGCAGTCATGACTTGCAACAAACAACCTTCATTTTTCATTTGCTTTATTAAACAATACATGCATAGCTGTCTCAGAATAACAGTCCAACCCTGACACTAGTGATTGATTACCAGAAGCAGTTTATTTTCAGGTTTATCTTTCTCTGGGTTAAAGGGGTCCAGAATAGGCTGCTGTGCCATAAAAATTTTGAGCTGAAGACATTTCAGAAATTTTTTCCTCAACTTCCCTATCTGCCTAAAAGCAGAGCTTCCCAAAAGAACTCAAAGGAACTCAATCGTCATAAATCTGTTCCCCAAGAGCAACCAGAGAAGGTTGACTCATCACTAGAGATTAGAAGTCAACTCCACACCTAAAGAGACTGTCACAAACTATCATATATCCCATCTGTTCTCCTAAGGACCCCTTTATCTTTCCTAGAAGTTATTTGTTTTCCCATAAGTGACCTTTCTTCCCCTCCCATCCTCTATTAAGCTATTCATTCCCCATAAATACCCATCTGCCTATTCCCTTTTCCTATTAAGATGGTATACAAGCTCCAAATTCTAACTACCTACTTGAGTCATATTTTTGTGAACTCCCATATGCATGTGATAAAATTTTGTCTTTTGTCTTGCTACTGTGTCCTTTGTAAATTTAATTCACAGGTCCCTAAGCACTTTACCTAAGGAAGTAGAGGAAAAGTTTTTTTCTCCTTTACAGGGTATATCCTATATCCAATTAGAAATGTTCAGGCAAATTACTATGTTTTAAAGTTTCTCTCTGTGGCCATCCCATCAACTAAAATCATAAGTTTATTTGTTTCAGTTTACTCTTGATATATAAAGATTGACTTTTAACTTAATTTCATTTATAATTATGTAAACATTAAAAATTTTTCCAAAGTCTAAACTATACAGTGAACTACATGCAAAGGAGTTTTGCTTCTATCCCTGTTCCATTCAGCCTATTTCCTCCTCCATAGGAAACCTTTACTTTTTTTTTCAGTTTTATCTTTTCACATTTTATACAGAAAAAATATTCTTGCATATTTATATTCTCTTTTTCTCAGATAATCAATAGCAAACTGCACATTTTCCTCCATCTTGATGTCATCACATTATATCACAGAGATCCCAACATAGTATTTATATAGAGAATGTTAGAGGTAAAATTGTCTTCTTCCAACTTGGGTCCAGTGGTTTGGGGCTTGCAAATTAACTGATCATAGATTAAGAGGAGAAAAGAAAAGTTTTATTTAAGTGTATGCCCAGGAGTACTCAGTGATGAGTTACTCTCTTAATAGTGAGAGATAAAAGATTTATATACCAAACTTAATGAAGCAGGGAGTGGTTTAGGGTTTCAATGGAAAAGTAAGGAAGGTTCTCTTGGGCTTTTTGATACTGATGGAAATGGGCAGTATATCTCCAGGGCAGCTGAATTCACAGGAGACTCCCTTATTGGGAGACTTAATGGCAGCTATATTTTTTGGAGGTTCTGCTTTTCTTAGATAAGGAAAGTTTGTATAAGATTTTTTTCTATGTCTTCTTTAGCTCAAACATTTTCTCTTTAAAATAATTTTTATACCAATTCTGAGGGTCTGAGTGGGTCCCCACAAGAGTTATTCTTCATTCCATTTCATCAGTTCATAGTACTACAGTGTATAGATGTAACACAGTTTATTCAGCCACTTCGCAAATAATAGAGATTTAGATTGTCTCTAACTTAAGCTGTTGTATTACAAACAGTGGTATAATGAATAACCTTGTGCATAAAACTTTTTGTACTTTTTTCCAAATGTATATCTGGGACAGATTCCTAAAGGTGATATTTGATTTATCATAGGGTAAATGTATATGTAATTTTGCATTTAATCATAGTGGGGGATATTGCCAGATATCCCCCACTATGAGTATACCATCTTGCTTTATCACCAGCAATCCATGAGAGTATGTTATCAAACATTTGAACTTTTCTAACGTGGTAGGTGAGAAATGATAACTCAGTGCAGTTTTAATTGTATTTCTTTTATTGGAAGTGAGGTTGAATATCTTTTCATATAGTTAAGAGCCATTTATAGGTCTTTGTATGTGTGTATTCTAGCTCATAGTTCTGTAACATTTAAAATACCTTCATGTTTACTTTTTGAAGCTCTACTTTTAAGTTGCTTGTCTACCTGCTTAATATTTTTATATTAAAAATAGTTTTTCTGTAATATAATGACAAAGATTTTCTCCCTAACCAAACTCTACTCAAGCTCTCCTGAACTTTTTAATTAGGCCTCCTTCTGTGTTTCTCTTTCTGCATTGCCCAATTTTAGCAAGAATCCTGATAAGTCAGTTTAACTAGAATCTCCATCCTCCATATCTGGCCACCCTTGATATCTAATATCTGATAGTTCCTCATCCTGCACTATTCCCCAGGTGATGTCTGATCACCATGGCCTGCCTTCAGCAAGAATCCTGTTACATTGGCTGAGCCAGAATACCCCTTACTCTTGATGTTTCCTTTTGGTAATTTTCTGTCCCTGAACTCCACCCTGCTTCTTGCCTGTAAGTTCCCACTTACCTAGGCTGTATTCAAAGTTGAGTTCAGTTTCTCCCCCCACCCTGGCAAGACCCTATTGCAGTGGTACCCACCTATCCTCATGGCCACCCTTGAATAAATTCTGCCTTTCCATCTTCAGTAAGTGTCATGAATATCTTTTTCTTTAACAGTTAGTCACAGATATTTCTCTCAGTTTGTTATTTATCTTTTTTATTTGATTCTGATGTTCTCTGGCATACAAAATTTTTATTTTATCTTTTGTAATCAAGTTTTCATAATCTTTTCACACTTCTGAATTTCAAGTCATAATTAAGAAAGTTATAGAGGGGCAGAGTCAAGATGGCAGAGTGGGAGGATGTGGAGTTCACGTCTCCGCACAACAGGGGCACCTACCAGATGCTGGTGGGAGACTTCGACACCCAGGAGGATGGGAGGAACCCCCAGGAACCAGGTAGGACTTGGAGGGGAGTGAGAGTAGGAGAAGTGGAGGCCGGATGGGACCAGTGCCCTTGAGGGGTGGCTGGGGGAGGGAGGAGTTCCCATGCCTGGAGGGACCCTCAGGGGTTCAGAAGATCAGGAGGAACGCATCTAGCATTTCCCCTGCCCAGTCAGGCCCTGGGAAGCCTGCTGGGGTCCCAGGGCGGGTCCTCCGCCTTCCGGGGCCCCCTCTGGCGTGTTGGTACTAGGGACGTTGTTGAGGGGGGGGAAGAGGAGAGGCAGATATGGAGGGGCCCTCCGGGATCGGAGGATGGGGGAAAGTGCCTAGCATTTTCCCTGCCCACTCGGGCCCCGGGTAGCCTGCTGGGCTCCCGGGCCTGGTCCTCTGCCCTCCAAGGCCCCCTCTGGCTGCGTGGCTCCTAGGGGCATAGGAGGGAGGGAGGAGGGGTGAAGAGGAGGAGAGGTAGACAGGGAGAGGGGAACCCTCCGGGACTGGAGGATCGGGGAAGCATGGCTGGCATTTCCCCCACCGACTTGGGCCCCAGGAAGCCTGCTGGACTCACAGGCCGGGTCCTCCACCCTCTAAGGCCCCCTCCAGCTGAGTTGCTCCTAGGGACGTAGGAGGGAGGGGGGGAAGAAGAGGAGAGGCAGACGGGGAGGGGCCCTCCAGGATCGGAAGATCAGGGGGAACGTGCCTAGCATTTCTCCTGCCCACTCAGGCCCAGGGAGCCTGCCGTGGTCCTGGGCCTTGTCCTATGCCCTCTGAGGCCAGAGGCACTCCAGGGACCCTCTGGCCACGCTGAGCCTAAGCCCCACCCCCAACCCCCCCAGGGCCTTTTCTGGCAGTGTGGATCCTAAGGCTAGACCCTACCTGCCACCTAAAGCCCACCCCTACGTAAGCCATGCCCCCACAGCCAAGCCCTTTTCCATTTTTTTTTCCTTCTCCTTTTTGCTATTGTGGTTCTGTTTTACCTTCTGATCGTTGTTTCATCTGTATTTTTATTTTTTCTAACGTATCTGTTAGTTTTCTAATCTTATTTTTTACTCTTTGTTACTGTTCTGCTCTTTTTTTCTTGCTGTCCCACATGGCATGTGGGATCTTGGCTCATGAACCAGGGGTTGGGCCTGAGCTCCTGTGGTGGGAGCTCCAAGTCCAAATCACTAGAGTAACAGAGAACCTCAGACCCCAGGGAATATTCATCAGAGTGAGGTCTCGCAGAGGTCCTCATCTCGGCACCGAGACCTGGCTCTACTCAACAGGCAACAAACTCCAGTGCTGGAAGCCTTAGACCAAACAACCAGTAAGACAGGAACACAATTCTGAACCCATCACACACACAAAAAAAGAGATCACAAAAAAATATGTTACAGATGAAGGAGCAAGGTAAAAATCTACAAAACCAAATAAATGAAGAGGAAATAGGCAATCTGTCTGAAAAAAAATTCAGAGTAATGATAGTAAAGAAGATCCAGAATCTCAGAAATAGAATGGAGGCACAGATCGAGAAAATACAAAACAATGTTTAACAAAGACCTAGAAGAACTAAAGAACACACAGAGATGAATAACACAATAACTGAAATGAAAAATACACAAGAAGGGATCAAGAACAGAATAACTGAGGCAGAAGACCGAATAAGTGAGCTGGTAAACAGAATGGTGGAAATAACTGCCAAGGAGAAGAATAAAGAAAAAAGAATGAAAAGAATTGAGGACAATCTCAGAAACCTCTGGAACAACACTAAACACACCAACATATGAGCTATAGGGATCCCAGAAGAAGAAGAGAAACCGAAAGGGTCAAGAAAATATTCAAAGAGATTATAGTTGAAAACTTCCCTAACATGGGAAAGGAAATAGCCAACCAAGTCCAGGAAGCACAGAGAGTCCCATACAGGATAAATCCAAGGAGAAACATGCCAAGACACACATTAATCAAACTAACAAAAATTAAATTCAAAGAACAAATATTAAAAGAAGCAAGGGAAAAGCAACAAATAACATACAAGGGAATCCCCATAAGGTTATCAGCTGATTTTTCAGCAGAAACTCTGCAGGCCGAAAGGGAGTGGCAGGATATAGTTAAAGTGATGAAAGAAACCTACAACCAAGATAATTCTACCCAGCAAAATCTCATTAAGATTAAATGGAGAAATCAAAAGCACTACAGATAAGCAAAAGCTAAGAGAATTCAGCACCACCAAGCTAGCTTTACAACAAATGCTAAAGGAATCTTTCTAGGCAGGGGACCCAAGAGAAGAAAATGACCCACCAGAACAAACCCAAAATAATTAAGAAAATGGTAATAGGAATATACATATCAATAATTACCTTAAATGTAAATAGACTAAATGCCCCAAACAAAAGACACACACTGGCTGAATGGATACAATAACAAGACCCATATATATGCTGTCTACAAGAGACCCACTTCAGACCTAGGAACACATAGAGACTGAATTGAGGGGATGGAAAAAGATATTCCATGCAAATGGAAATCAAAGAAAGCTGGAGTAGCAATGCTTGTATCAGCTAAAATAGACTTTAAAATAAAGACTGTTACAAGAGATAAGGAAAGACACTACATAATTATCAAGAGATCAATCCAAGAAGCAGATATAACAATTATCAATATTTACACACCCAACATAGGAGCACCTCAATACATAAGGCAAATGCTGACAACCATAAAAGGGGAAATCGACAGTGACACAATAATAGTAGGGGACTTTAACAACCCACTTGCACCAATGGACAGATCATCCAAACAGAAAATAAAAAGGAAACAAAAGCTTTAAAGGACACAATAGCCCAGATAGATTTTTTTTTTCCTGAGGTGTAATATCTTTTAGTGGGCAAATTAGAACTATTAGAAAATATTAGAAATCTTTTTCTGTAATAAAAATATTAATACTATATTATTGTGAAAAAACAGCACAGCTTCTCAGTTCCTTAAGCTTTCACATCTATCACAATGTGTAGCCTACCTCCATATGTTTGCTTTTATAATAACAGAGTATGAAAAATATTCACTGGGGGCTTCGCTGGTGGCGCAGTGGTTGAGAGTCCGCCTGCCGATGCAGGGAACATGGGTTCGTGCCCCGGTTGGGGAATATCCCACATGCCGTGGAGCAGCTGCTGCCGTGAGCCATGGTTGCTGAGCCTGCATGTCCAGAGCCTGAGCTCCGCAACGGGAGAGGCCACAACAGTGAGAGGCCCGCGTACCAAAAAAAAAAAAAAAAAAAAAATTCACTGAACAGTAGGTTTAGCTGTAAAAATTGCCTAGGTCAAAAAAACGAAAGCAGGATAAGTTTCAACCTGACCAAAATACCTATATATATATTACTTCTTTGGCCTCTTTTTTTTCTTTACATCTTTATTGGAGTATAATTGCTTTACAATGGTGTGGTAGTTTCTGCTTTATAACAAAGTGAATCAGTTATACATATACATATGTTCCCTATATCTCTTCCCTCTTGTGTATCCCTCCCTCCCACCCTCCCTATCCCACCCCTCTAGGTGGTCACAAAGCACCAAGCTGATCTCCCTGTGCTATGCGGCTGCTTCCCACTAGCTCTCTATTTTATGTTTAGTAGTGTATATATGTCCATGCCACTCTCTCACTTTGTCACAGCTTACCCTTCCCCCTCCGCATATCCTCAAGTCCATTCTCTACTAGGTCTGTGTCTTTATTCCTGTCTTACCCCTAGGTTCTTCATGACCTTCTCTTTCTTAAATTCCATATATATGTGTTAGCATACAGTATTTGTTTTTCCCTTTCTGACTTACTTCACTCTGTATGACAGACTCTAGGTCCATCCACCTCACTACAAATAACTCAATTTCGTTTCCTTTAATGGCTGAGTAATATTCCATTGTATATATGTGCCACATCTGCTTTATCCATTCATCTGTTGATGGACACTTAGGTTGCTTCCATGTCCTGGCTATTGTAAATAGAGATGCAATGAACATTTTGGTACATGGCTCTTTTTGAATTATGGTTTGCTCAGGGTATATGCCCAGTAGTGGGTTTGCTGGGTCATATGGTAGTTCTATTTTTAGTTTTTTAAGGAACCTCCATACTGTTCTCCATAGTGGCTGTACCAATTCACATTCCCACCAGCAGTGCAAGAGTGTTCCCTTTTCTCCACACCCTCTCCAGTATTTATTGTTTCTAGATTTTTTGCTGATGGCCATTCTGACTGGTGTGAGATGATATCTCATTGTAGTTTTGATTTGCATTTGTCTAATGATTAATGATGTTGAGCATTCTTCCATGTGTTTCTTGGAAGTCTGTATATCTTCTTTGGAGAAATGTCTATTTAGGTCTTCTGCCCATTTTTGGATTGGGTTGTTTCTTTTTTTGTTGTTGAGCTGCATGAGCTGCTTGTAAATTTTGGTGATTAATCCTTGGTCAGTTGCTTCATTTGCAAATATTTTCTCCCATTCTGACGGTTGTCTTTTCATCTTGTTTATGGTTTCCTTTGCTGTGCAAAAGCTTTGAAGTTTCATTAGGTCCCATTTGTTTATTTTTGTTTTTATTTCCATTTGTCTAGGACGTGGGTCAAAAAGGATCTTGCTGTGATTTATGTCATAGAGCGTTCTGCATATGTTTTCCTCTAAGAGTTTGATAGTTTCTGGCCTTACATTTAGGTCTTTAATCCATTTTGAGCTTATTTTTGTGTATGGTGTTAGGGAGTGATCTAATCTCATAGTTTTACATGTACCTGTCCAGTTTTCCCAGCACCACTTATTGAAGAGGCTGTCCTTTCTCCACTGTACATACCTCCCTCCTTTATCAAAGATAAGGTTACCATATGTGCATGGGTTTATCTCTGGACATTCTATCCTGTTCCATTGATCTATCTTTCTGTTTTTGTGCCAGTACCATACCAGTCTTGGTTACTGTAGCTTTGTAGTACGGTGTGAAGTCAGGGAGCCTGATTCCTCCAGCTCTGTTTTTTGTTCTCAAGATTGCTTTGGCTATTCGGGGTCTTTTATGTTTCCATACAAATTGTGAAATTTTTTGTTCTAGTTCTGTGAAAAATGCCAGTGGTAGTTTGATAGGGATTGCATTGAATCTGTAGATTGCTTTGGGTAATAGAGTCGTTTTCACAATGTTGATTTTTCCAATCCAAGAACATGGTATATCTCTCCATCTATTTATATCTTTAATTTCTTTCATCAGTGTCTTATAATTTTCTGCATACAGATCTTTTGCCTCCTTAGGTAGGTTTATTCCTAGATATTTTATTCTTTTTGTTGCAACGGTAAATGGGAGTGTTTTCTTGATTTCACTTTCAGATTTTTCATCATTAGTATATAGGAATGCCAGAGATTTCTGTGCATTCATTTTGTATCCTGCTACTTTACCAAATTCATTGTTTAGCTCTAGTAGTTTTCTGGTAGAGTCTTTAGGATTCTCTATGTATAGTATCATGTCATCTGCAAACAGTAACAGCTTTATTTCTTCTTTTCCGATTTGGATTCCTTTTATTTACTTTTCTTCTCTGATTGCTGTGGCTGAGACTTCCAAAAGTATGTTGAATAAGAGTGGTGAGAGTGGGCAACCTTGTCTTGTTCCTGATCTTAGTGGAAATGGTTTCAGTTTTTCACCATTGAGGATGATGTTGGCTGTGGGTTTGTCATATATGGCCTTTATTATGTTGAGGAAAGTTCCTTCTATGCCTACTTTTTAGAGGGGTTTTATCATAAATGGGGTTGAATTTTGTCAAAAGATTTCTCTGCATCTATTGAGGTGACCATATGGTTTTTCTCCTTCAATTTGTTAATATGGTGTATCACATTGATTGATTTGCGTATATTGAAGAATCCTTGCATTCCTGGAATAAACCCCACTTGATCATGGTATGTGATCCTTTTAATGTGCTGTTGGATTCTGTTTGCTAGTATTTTGTTGAGGATTTTTGCATCTATGTTCATCAGTGATATTGGCCTGTAGTTTCTTTGTGACATCCTTGTCTGGTTTTGGTATCAGGGTGATGGTGGCCTCGTAGAATTAGTTTGGGAGTGTTCCTCCCTCTGCTATATTTTGGAAGAGTTTGAGAAGCATAGGTGTTAGCTCTTCTCTAAATGTTTGATGGAATTAGGCTGTGAAGCCATCTAGTCCTGGGCCTTTGTTTGTTGGAAGATTTTTAATCACAGTCTCAATTTCAGTGCTTGTGATTGGTCTGTTCATGTTTTCTATTGCTTCCTGAGTCAGTCTTGGCAGGCTGTGCATTTCTAAGAATTTGTCCATTTCTTTGAGGCTGTCCGTTTTATTGGCATAGAGTTGCTTGTAGTAACTCTCAATGATCCTTTGTATTTCTGCAGTGTCAATTGTTACTTCTCCTTTTTCATTTCTAATTCTATTGATTTGGGTCTTCTCCCTTTTTTTCTTGATGAGTCTGGCTAATGGTTTATCAATTTTGTTTATCTTCTCAAAGAACCAGCTTTTAGTTTTATTGATCTTTGCTATTGTTTTCTTCATTTGTTTTTCATTTATTTCTGATCTGATCTTTATCATTTCTTTCCTTCTGCTAACATTGGGGTTTTTTTGTTCTTCTTTCTCTAATTGCTTTAGGTGAAAGTTTAGGTTTTTTATTCGAGATGTTTCCTGTTTCTTAAGGTAGGATTGTATTGCTATAAACTTCCCTCTTAGAACTGCTTTTGCTGCATCCATAGATTTTGGGTCGTCGTGTGTCCATTGTCATTTGTTTCTAGGTATTTTTTGATTTCCTCTTTGATTTCTTCAGTGATCACTTCATTATTAAGTAGTGTATTGTTTAGCCTCCATGTGTTTGTATTTTTTACAGATCTTTTCCTGTAATTGATATCTAGTCTTATAGCGTTGTGGTCAGAAAAGATACTTGGTACAATTTCAATTTTCTTAAATTTACCAAGGCTTGATTTGTGACCCAAGATATGATGTATCCTGGAGAATGTTCCATGAGCACTTGAGAAAAATGTGTATTCTGTTGTTTTGGGATGGAATGTCCTATAAATATCAATAAAGTCCATCTTGTTTAATGTATCATTTAAAGCTTGTGTTTCCTTACTTATTTTCATTTTGGATGATCTGTCCATTGGTGAAAGTGGGGTATTCAAAGTCCCCTACTATGAATGTGTTACTGTTGATTTCCCCTTTTATGGCTGTTAGTATTTGCCTTATGTATTGAGGTGCTCCTGTGTTGGGTGCATAAATATTTACAATTGTTATATCTTCTTCTTGGATCGATCCCTTGATCATTATATAGTGTCCTTCTTTCTCTCTTGTAATGGTCTTTATTTTAAAGTCTATTTTGTCTGATATGAGAATTGCTACTCCAGGTTTCTTTTGGTTTCCATTTGCATGGAATATCTTTTTCCATCCCCTCACTTTCAGTCTGTATGTGTCTCTAGGTCTGAAGTGGGTCTCTTGTAGATAGCATATATATGGGTCTTGTTTTTGTATCCATTCAGCCAATCTGTGTCTTTTGGTGGGAGCATTTAATTCATTTACATTCAAGGTAATTATCGATATGTATGTTCCTATTCCCATTTTCTTAATTGTTTTGGGTTTGTTATTGTAGGTCTTTTCCTTCTCTTGTGTTTCTTGCCTAGAGAAGTTCCTTTAGCATTCGTTATAAAGCTGGTTTGGTGGTGCTGAACTCTCTCAGGTTTTGCATGTCTGTAAAGGTTTTAATTTCTCCATCAAATCTGAATGAGATCCTTGCTGGGTAGAGTAATCTTGGTTGTAGGTTTTTCTCCTTCACCACTTTAAATATGTCCTGCCAGTCCCTTCTGGCTCACAGAGTTTCTGTTGAAAGATCAGCTGATAACCTTATGGGGATTCCCTTGTGTGTTATTTGTTGTTTTTCCCTCGCTGCTTTTAATATATTTTCTTTGTATTTAATTTTTGACACTTTGATTAATATGTATCTTGGCATGTTTCTCCTTCGATTTATCCTATATGGGACTCTCTGTGCTTCCTGGACTTGATTAACTATTTCGTTTCCCATATTAGGGAAGTTTTCAACTATAATCTCTTCAAATATTTTCTCAGTCCTTTCTTTTCTCTTCTTCTTCTGGAACCCCTATAATTCGAATGTTGGTGTGTTTAATGTTGTCCCAGAGGTCTCTGAGACTGTCCTCAATTCTTTTCATTCTTTTTTCTTTATTCTGCTCTGCAGTAGTTATTTCCACTATTTTATCTTCCAGGTCACTTATCCGTTCTTCCTCAGTTATTCTGTTATTGATCCTTTCTAGAGTATTTTTAATTTCATTTATTGTGTTTTTCATTGTTGCTTGTTTCCTCTTTAGTTCTTCTAGGTCCTTGTTAAATATTTCTCACATTTTCTCTATTCTATTTCCAAGATTTTGGATCATCTATACTATCATTATTCTGAATTCTTTTTCAGGTACACTGCCTACCTCCTCTACATTTGTTAGGTCTGGTGGGTTTTTATCTTCCTCCTTCATCTGCTGTGTGTTTTTTTTTCTTCTCCTTTTGTTTATCTTACTGTGTTTGGGGTCTCTTTTTTGCAGGCTACAGGTTCGTAGTTCCCGTTGTTTCTGGTGTCTATCCCCACTGGCTAAAGTTGGTTCAGTGGGTTGTGTAGGCTTCCTGGTGGAGGAGACTAGTGCCTGTGTTCTGGTGGATGAGGCTGGATGTTGTTTTTCTGGTGGGCAGGTCCACGTCTGGTGGTGTGTTTTGGGATGTTTGTGGCCTTATGATTTTAGGCAGGCACTCTGCTAATGGGTGTGGTTGTGTTCCTGTATTGCTAGTTGTTTGGCATAGGGTGTCCAGCACTGTAGCTTGCTGGTCATTGAGTGAAGCTGGGTGTTGGTGTTGAGATGGAGATATCTGGGAGATTTTCGCCATTTGATATTACATGGAGCTGGGAGGTCTCTTGTGGACCAGTGTCCTGAAGTTGGCCTTCCCACCTCAGAGGCACAGCACTGACTGTTGGCTGCAGCACCAAGAGCCTTTCATCCACACGGCTCAGAATAAAAGGGAGAAAAAGTAGAAAGAAAGAAAGAAAGAGGATAAAAGAAAATAAAATAAAGTAAGGTAAAATAAAATAAAGTTATTAAAATAAAAAAATAATTATGAAGAAAAAAATTTTTTAAGTAAAAAAATAAAACTAAAGGGTAGAACCCTAGGACAAGTGAAGAAAGCAAAGCTATACAGATAAAATCTCACACAGAAGCATACACTCACAAAAAGAGGAAAAGGGGAAAAAATAATAAATCTTGCTCTCAAAGTCCACTTCCTCAATTTGGAATGATTCGTTGTGTATTCAGGTGTTCCACAGATGCAGGGTACATCAAGTTGATTGTGGAGATTTAATCTGCTGCTCCTGAGGCTGCTGGGAGAGATTTTCCTTTCTCTTCTTTGTTCGCAGAGCTCCTGGGGTTCAGATTTGGATTTGGCCCCGCCTCTGCATGTAGGTCGCTGGAAGGCGTCTGTTCTTCGCTCAGACAGGACGTGGTTAAAGGATCCGCTGATTCAGGGCCTCTGGCTGACTCAGGCCGGGGGGAGGGAGGGATAGGAATCCGGGGCGAGCCTGCGGTGGCAGAGGCCAGCATGATGTTGCACCAGCCTAAAGCGTGCCATGCATTCTCCTGGGGAAGTTGTTCCTGGATCCCGGGACCCTGGCAGTGGCAGGCTGCACAGGCTTCCCGGAACGGAGGTGTGGAGAGTGACCTGTGCTCGCACACAGCCTTCTTGGTGGTGGCAGCAGCAGCCTGAGCGTCTCATGCCCGTCTCTTGGGTCTGCCCTGTTAGCCGCGGCTCGCGCACGTCTCCGGAGCTCCTTTAAGCAGTGCTCTTATTCCCCTCTCCTCGCGCACCAGGAATCGAAGAGGGAAGAAAAAGTCTCTTGCCTCTTCAGCAGGTCCAGACTTTTTCCCGGACTCCCTCCCGGCTAGCAGTGGTGCACTAACCCTTTCAGGCTGTGTTCACGCCGCCAGCCCTCTCCCTGCGCTCCAACTGAAGCCCCTCTTTGGTCTCTTAACTCTGTCTACCTTGGTCTTGGACTTCCCAGACTCCAGAATTGTGAGAAATAATGTTAGTTGTTTAAGCCACCCGGTCTGTGGTACTTGTTATAGTAGCTTAAACTGAAGGACAGGTTCAAGAGGACCTCACATATGTGGAGCTTATCAGAACATCACTACTGTCTGGAACAGCTGCCTGTGTTTGATGGGAGAAATGGAATGGCTCTCTTCTCTTTTCTTGATCTTTCCTCACCACTGCTCACTGTGTAGCTCAGTAATGAATATGTGAAACATTTCTGGAGGCCAGAAGTCCATGATCAAGGTGCCTTCAGGGCTGGTTTCTGGTGAGAGCTCTCTTCCTTGGCTTGTATACAGCTGCCTTCTCACTGTGTCCTCACATGGCATCTTCTTTGAAACACCATCTGTAGGCAGCCTCTTCCTGTCCAACTTGTCAGGATGAGCGGCAGGAGAGATTCATGAACTGTGATGCTTCGTTAACTGGCAGTCACACTGCCAGTACAAGTGGGACATCTGTATCAGCCAAACCTTTAAAATAACTTGTAATAAGTTTTGAACTCTATAAATGTTTATCTATTTAGCCAATGCTGGAAAAGACATCAGAAACTTCAAGGATGAGGTCAACTCTCTGCAAGTGTGCCATTTCTGTTCCACGTGTTCTGAACACGGCTCTGCCACAGCAATACCTCTGACAGTAGATCTGGTAAGCAAGATCCCCAGATAGATTTAATTGATATTTATAGGACATTCCACCCAAAAGTGGCAGAATACACTTTCTTGTGAAGTGAACATGGAACATTCTCTAGGATAGATCACATCTTAGGTCACAAATCAAGCCTCAGAAAAGTTAAGAAAATTGAAGTTGTATCAAGCATCTTTTCCAAACACAGCGCTGTGAGATTAGAAATCAATCACAGGGGAGAAAAACTGTAAAACCCACAAATACATGGGGGCTAAACAGTGTGCTACTAAATAACTGAGATCACTGAAGAAGTCAAAGAGGAAATTTAAAAAAAAACATAGAAACAAATGACAACGAAAACATGACGACCCAGAACCTATGAGACACAGCAAAAGCAGTTCTAAGAGGGAAGTTTATACCAATACAATCCTACCTCAAGAAACAAGAAAAATCTCAAATAAATAACCTAACCATACACCTAAAGCAGCTAGAGAAAGACAAAGAAAACCCAAAATTAGTATAAGGAAAGAAATAAAGACCAGAGCAGAAATGAATGAAATTGAAATGAGGAAAACAGTAGGAAAGATCAATAAAACTAAAAGTTGGTCCTTTCAGAAGATAAACAAAATTGATAAAACTAGCCAGAGTCATCAAGGAAAAAAGAGAGGGAACTCAAATCAAATCAATAACATTAGAAATGAAAAAGGAGAAGTAACAACTGACACCGCAGAAATCCAAAGGATTATAAAAGACTACTACAAACAACTATATGCCACTAAAATGGACAACCGCGAAGAAATGGACAAATTCTTGGAAAGGTATAAATTTTCCAAGACGGAACCAGGAAGAGTTAGAAAATGTAAACAGACCTATCACAACCTAATGAAATTGACACTGTAATTAAAAATCTTCCGACAAACAAAAGTCCAGGACCAGATGGCTTTGCAGGCAAATTCTATGAAACATTTAAAGAAGAGCTATCCTTCTCAAACTCTTCCAGAAAACAGCAGAGGGAGGAACACTCCCAAGCTCATTCTGTAAGACCAACATCACCCTGATACCAAAACCAGACAAAGATATCACAAAAAAAATTACAGACCAATATCACTGATGAACATAGACACAAAGGTCCTCAACAGAACGCTAGCAAACAGAATCTAACAACACATTAAAAGGATCATACACCATGATCAAGTGGGGTTTATCCCAGGAATGCAAGGATTCTTCACTATATGCAAATCAATCACTGTGATAAAACATACTAACAAATTAAAGGAGAAAAACCATACGATCATCTCGCTAGATGCAGAAAAATCTTTCAATAAAATTCAACACCCATTTATGATAAAAACCCTCAGAAAGTGGGCATAGAGGGAACTTACCTCAACATAATAAACGCCATATATGACAAACGCACAGGAAACATCATTCTCAATGGATACCTGAAACCATTTCCTCTAAGATCAGGAATAAGACAAGGTTGTCCACTCTCACCACTATTATTCAACATAGTTTTGGAAGTTTTAGCCACAGCAATCAGAGAAGAAAAATATATAAAAGGAACCCAAATCGTAAAAGAAGAAGTAAAGCTGTCACTGTTTGCAGATGACATGAAACTATACATGGAGAACCCTAAAGATGCTACCAGAAACCTATAGAGCTAATCGTTGAATTTGGTAAAGTAGCAGGATACAAAATTAATGCACAGAAATCTCTTGCATTCCTATACACTAATGATGAAAAATCTGAAAGACAAATTGAGGAAACACTCCCATTTACCACTGCAACAAAAAGAATAAAATACCTAGGAATAAACCTACATAAGGAGACAAAAGACCTGTATGCAGAAAACTATAAGACACTGATGAAAGAAATTAAAGATGATACAAACAGATGGAGAGATATACCATGTTCTTGGATTGGAAGAATCAACATTGTGAAAATGACTGTACTACCCAAAGCAATCTACAGATTCAGTGCAATCCCTATGAGACGACCAATGGCATTCTTCACAGAACTAGAACAAAAAATTTCACAATTTGTATTGTAACACAAAAGACCCCAAATTGCCAAAGTAATCTTGAGAAAGAAAAACGGAGCTGGAAGAATCAGGCGCCCAGACTATACTACAAAGCTACAGTAATCAAGACAGAATGGTACTGGCACAAAAACAGAAATACAGATCAATGGAACAGGATAGAAAGCCCAGAGATAAACCAATGCACGTATGGTCACCTTATCTCTGATAAAGGAGGGAAGAATATATGATGGAGAAAAGACAGCCTCTTCAATAAGTGGCACTGGGAAAACTGGACAGGGACATGTAAAAGTATGAGATTAGAACACTTCCTAACACCATACACAAAAATAAACTCAATGTGGATTAAAGACCTAAATGTAAGGCCAGACACTAAAAATCTTAGAGGGAAACATAGGCAGTACACTCTATGACATATATCACAGCAAGATCCTTTTGATCCACCTCCTAAAGAAATGGAAATAAAAATAAACAAATGGGACCTAATGAAACTTCAAAGCTTTTGCACAGCAAAGGAAACTGTAAACAAGACCAAAAGACAACCCTCGGAATGGGAGAACATATTTTTGAATGAAGCAATTGACAAAGGATTAATCTCCAGAATTTACAAGCAGCTCATGCAGCTCAATATCCAAAAAACAAACAACGCAATCCATAAATGGGCAGAAGACCTAAATAGACATTTCTCCAAAGAAGATATGCAGATTTCCAACAAACACATGAAAGGATGCTCAACATCACCAATCATTAGAAAAATGCAAATCAAAAGTACAATGAGGTATCACCTCATACCAGTCAGAATGACCATCATCAAAAAATCTAGAAACAATAAATACTGGAGAGGGTGTAGAGAAAAGGGAACTCTCTTGCAGTGTTGGTGGGAATGTAGATTGATACAGCCACTATGGAGAACAGTATGGAGGTTCCTTTAAAAACTAAAAATAGAACTACCATACAACCCAGCAATCCCAATAGTGGGCATATACCCTGAGAAAACCATAATTCAAAAAGAGTCATGTACCACAGTATTCATTGCAGCTCTATTTAGAGTAGCCAGGACATAGAAGCAACCTAAGTGTCCATCAGCAGATGAATGGATAAAAGAGATGTGGCACATATATACAGTGGAATATTACTCAGCCATAAAAAGGAACGATATTGGGTTATTTGTAGAGTCATGGATGGACCTAGGGTCTGTCATATAGAGTGAAATAAGCCAGAAAGAGAAAAACAAATATCATATATTAACACATATTTGTGGAATCTGGAAAAATGGTACAGATGAATCTATTTGCAGGGCAGGAATAGAGAACGGACATGTGGACACAGTGGGGGAAGGGGAGGAGGGGACGAATTGGGAGATCAGAATCGACATATGTACGCTACCATGTGTAAAATAGATAGCTAGTGGGAACATGCTATAAAGCACAGGAAGCTCAGCTCAGTGTCTGTGATGACCTGGATGGGTGGAATGGGGGGATGGGAGGGAGGTCCAAGAGGGAGGGGATATATGTATACATATAGCTGATTCACTTCATTGTACAGCAGAAACTAACACAACATTGTAAACAATAATACTCCAATTAAAAAAAGTTATATAGGAATTTACTTATGTGTATGTCTAGTACTTGCATGATTTCTTTTTTAACGTTAAGTGTCTCATTAAATTAGAGTTTGCCCGTGCGTATGATAAGAGAAATTAGGTAACCTTTGTTTTTTAGTATTGTTATTCAGTTATCCTAACAACGTATTAGAAATCCATCATTTCATCCACAAATTGGAAATACTGTCTGTAATATGTGTAGTATTTCTGTGTGACATATGATCTATGTCTGAATATTCTATTTGGCTTATTATACTCCATGAGTCAGTGTTTTACAATTTTACATAAAAGATTGTATAACATTTTACTATCTGATAGGACAATACCTCATTCCCATTATCGTTTTTCTTTTGGGGGATTTTTCTGGCTCTTCTCGTTGGCTTTTTCTTTCAAATTAACTTTACAATCAACCTAACCCCAGAAAATAAAACAAAAGTCTGAGGCTGTTTTATTGGTATTGCATTACATTTCTAAATTAAAGTAATAGTGAACTAACATGTTATGATATTGAATCTTCCTACTTAGGAGTATGCTTTTTCTTTCCACATATTCAAGTTTCATTTTATGCTACACGAGTATTTTATAGGTTTTCATTAGGTTTGAAACATTGTTTATTGAATTTACACTATCAAAATTTTTACATCATAAACTGCCTCTTTTGTTTCATTTTATTCTCTATGTAATTATTGCTTGCTTTATAGATTATGAAAATTTGTAGTATGTTAATTTAAAAATCTGGTATTTTAAACTCACTTATTCTTTTTTTTTTTTTTTTTCCGGTATGCGGACTTCTCACTGTTGTGGCCTCTCCCGTTGCGGAGCACAGGCTCCGGACGCGCAGGCTCAGCGGCCATGGCTCACGGGCCCAGCTGCTCTGCAGCATGTAGGATCCTCCCGGACCGGGGTACGAACCCGTGTCCCCTGCATCGGCAGGTGGACTCTCAACCACTGAGCCACCAGCCAAAACTCACTTATTCTTTTGGTGGGTTTTTTTTGTGAATTCTTTAAGGTTTTCCATGTGTATAATCACAGTATCTGCAAATAGAAATACTTATATCTTTCGCTCTCCAGTTTTTATGCCTTTAATATATCTCCCCATGGTTAGCAGGAATACATTTAGTTTTTGGATAGGAGGAGGTATAGTTATATAATATATAATCATAGAATGTACATATTACTATGTCAATGTGGTATTCATTATTCCTATTTTGTGTGAATGTGCCTGACATGAGTGTGTATTGAATTTTGTAAATAACTTGTTGCCTTTATAGACTTGATTACACAATTTTTCTCATAGAACTGTCATTTTGGCTCATTATGTTAAAAACAAATGTTTATTTCTGGAGGAAGCTTCAGTGAGCCATATATGTGTTTTTCAATGTGTTTTTGAGTTAAGTTTGCTAACATTTAAGATTTTTAATTGAAATTTAAGAGTCAGGTTGGATTATAGTTGACTATTTTGGCACATAATTTAATTACGTGTATCCTCACTTTATGAAATGAGTTTGCAAGTATTTCTTCTATTGCTATATTTTGGAGTAGTTTAAGCAACAGTGAAATTATATGATTTTTAAAGAACTATTATAATTCTACTATGAATCTATTTAGACTTGAAAGAGAATTGCATGATTTATTTGCTCATAATGGGCTTCATAGGAACTTGGGGTTCATAGAATGGTATGGCATATAGTCAGCTTCTGGTTCCTGTTTCATTTTCTCAAGTTCCTTTGTTATCATATATCTTCACCTTCCCCAACACACCTACTCTCTCTCAAGATCTTGAAGATTATCACATTCAGGCTTTGCAGGTGTAGGTGATAGGATAAGCTCTTTTTCAACTAGAGTTTCATGTAACTATATAGAAAATCAGAAAAAAATTTTTTTTAATTTAATTAATTAATTAATTTATTTATTTTGGCTGTGTTGGGTCTTCGTCTCTGTGCGTGGGCTTTCTCTAGTTGCGGCGAGCGGGGGCCACTCTTTATCGTGGTGCGCAGGCCTCTCTTGTTGCGGAGCACAAGCTCCAGACGCACAGGCTCAGTAGTTGTGGCTCACGGGCCTAGTTGCTCCGCGGCATGTGGGATCTTCCCAGACCAGGTCTTGAACCCGTGTCCCCTACATTGGCAGGCAGATTCTCAACCACTGCGCCACCAGGGAAGCCCCCAGAAAAATTTTTACTTAGATAAGCCTGGGGTCTGAAAAGCAGAAAATGTGTGGTCTTAGTATGCACTGTGAATGTAACCTTGGCTTTTTCATTAAGGGCTTCAGGAAGGTCAGTCACAAAAGATGGATCAAGTGTAAGGTGCACACACAAGCACAGATTTCTGCAGGTTCTCCTCTAGTGTGAAAATTGAAATTCCTAATGAGAGGGTAAGAGCCTCCTTAGATCCTCCTCCAGTCATATGGCAGCAGATTGAGAGCTAGGTCACAGTATTTCTAGGCACAGTATTTGTACGAACAGGCAGGCTGGTAGCGGGCCGGGAAGAAACAGCTAGAAAACCTATCACTGTGGGCTCACAGTCCATTTTTGCAACCTTACATCCTTTCCTCCCCATTTCCAGTAGCATTGCCAGAAAGCATCTGCCCCATAACCAAAAGCAGCTATGCTATTCAAGAAAAGTATTTCTCTCCAGGAGTCTCCAACATGTCTACTCTTCTTTAACTCTGCTTTTTAATCTATTAATATACTCAGAATGGCTGTGGACCAAAATGGATGATAGCCGGTGGCAGCACATGAGTGTTGATACTCTAGAGAAGGTGCTAGAGGCGTGGACATTAACTAATACAAAGTGGATAAGATGACTCCTCCATCACACCCTCTACAGCCACTGCTACAATTGCCAGCATCACAAAGTATGACCTTTAAAATCCAACAAGTTCTGAATACATCCCAACTCTCTATGAAACAAATTTTGAACAGAAATATGAACCATCCTTCCATATGATGGGGTATGAGAACTGAATGTAGAATACCAAAGAGTCATATTAGGCCAAATGATTCATTTCTATTAAGGGTATATGGTATTTAAATTTGTATTCTTTCTTCAAGGCTAGTTTTAAAAAACCGGATGTTTGTTAGTAGACTAAAGAATTGTATTCTTATCCATTTTTTCTAAAATAAGATAAAGTAACATCAGACACCATTAATTGAGAATAAATATTTTATTCTGAAATGATTTGAATTTTAAATCTGGTTGCAAAATTGGGAGTGGAGAGGTGAGTAATCAGGTAGTACAGAAGTACCTAGTTTTTTCCTTGATTTATAAATCTTTGCCTGGATTTCACCTACTACTCCCTAGAGATACATTATGGAAAACTATGAAAGCCTCTGACTTGAAATTTAACACTTGTAACAGTGTCTAATCCAAAAGGTCTCCATCTGCAATTAAACATCATTTTAAAAGCCCAGAGGAAATGAAATGCTAAGTGTGACATTCTTTGGATTGTGCCTCCAGTTTATTAAATTGCAGGAAATAAACATTCTCATTTTCCATTCATTTTCAGTTATTCTCCTTTTTTTTTTTTTTTTTTTTTTTGCGGTATGCGGGCCTCTCATTGTTGTGGCCTCTCCCGTTGCGGAGCACAGGCTCCGGACGCATAAGCTCAGCGGCCATGGCTCACGGGCCCAGCCGCTCTGCGGCATGTGGGATCTTCCTGGACCGGGGCACGAACCCGTGTCCCCTGCATCGGCAGGCAGACTCTCAACCACTGCACCACCAGGGAAGCCCTCTCCTTCTTTTTAAAGCTGCAAGAATAATATGTTAGTTGTGCTTCATAGTTTTGGACCATATTTTTCCTTTCTTAATATCTGTATCTGGAAATTTTGAATCAGGTGTATAGTTAGTATGTAAAGGATGGACAAGAATGGGTAAAAGAAGGATATTGAATTTATGGTGCAGAGATAATGAATTACTCAGATAGTAAAATGTGAAATTATATCCTAGATCACACCATTCATAAAAATAAGTATTAAAGAGTAATAGTAAAATCTATAGCATAATATATATACAAGGAAACAATTTAAACATAAAAGCCTCCCCTTATACATCTTAAATAATAGACTGACAAACCTATAGGTGATGCATCAGGAACAAAACCCCTATAAACACTAATCATTTTTTTTTTTAAAGGAAAAAAGGAATGAAAGTAGACAAATGTTTATTTTTCTCCTCTTTGAAATATCTTATATAACTGGGGTCATTATGAATTGTTTCTACTCATTCATTCACAATATGCATTAAGTACATTTATGTTATACTAAAGGCTATATCATCATCACATATGGTTTTCTCAAGCCAAGTGCAGACTTCTTCCTAGTTTTGACTACATGCTTTGTGAAGTATGGCTGGACATGTTGGTGGGTATGGGATCATATACATACGTGAACGTAACATTTCAGGCAATTCCAGCAGTTTCACAGGCCCTGAACACCTCTATGGGCCCCACACATTCTTACCAAGATTAGGAAACCTTGTTCTATTGGATTTTTTAGATTTTCATACATTTCACTGTTCATGCGTCTTATGTAATGTCTATATCATAGGAACTACTGCTTTTAAAATCTACTTATAAGTTAAAAAAAAAAAATCTCCCTCTACAGGCAGAAATTCCAATCCTTTGCCAACCACCCTGCAATAGCCTGGTTATGTCTTGATTTTGCAGTTAACGAAGGATCCCTTGCCCCTCTATAATAGTTCTCTAGGATAACTTATTTACAAATTAATTCCCAATCCTAGGTAGATAGTTCCCCTATATTGTCCTAACCAGGGTTATCTGAATTTTTTTTCAAGTTTTGACAAAATGTTACATTTTACAGTTCATTGAACATTCTTGTTTACATACTTATATATGAAATGTATGTATCTGATATATATACATGTCAACATAGCAAAACTCAGCTATACTTTCCAAGTTTACCTTTATCTCATACAATGCCAATGGAATTAAGTTATTCCTGAGGGCTTTTATGAGACATTTCCCCATTCTCTTCATAACAATCTTTCTCTCTCTATCTCTGTCTCCCTCTCCAAACATAACAATACCAGGCATCTTTAATGGGAAGAGTCTCTTTCCTCCACGTGTGTAGTCTTGATCATATCCTACATCCCATTGCATTGGTCTCATCAGATATGAGACCTCTGTACTTCCAGAGCAATTCTCCGCTCTGCAGGAGACATCAGAGGCCAGGTTCAACGTGAACTCTACACACACAAAGTGGCCAAATGACTGCAGTGGCAGAAGCAGTTCATCTCACTTGTCATGGTTGTTAGTAAGAGTTGCCGCTTTATTACTAGGGGCAGAATCTAAAGCACATCCTGAGGTTGGGTTTGATGGGTCTGCACATTCACTCTAGATAAGATGGTAGGGAGGAAGGAACTGTTTGTTCTGCTAAAATCCATGGTTTAGTTAGCACCCCTTTTTCACAAGACAGAACCAATATCAGAGATGATTTCTCTGAGTAAACATTTTTTTAGAAAACACTAATTCTGATTGAGTTGCTTGTTAAGGTAATACTTGGTGCAGACATGGGAATACAATGTTAACTGACCACAGCTCAGCTGAAATCCATCCAGAAGAGTGAGAAGTGGCCCCTGCCAAGAACACTGAGTCACAAATTCACAGCTAACACCTAGGGAGACACAAACGCAGATGTCACCTCCCCCTTCCCTTTCTTCCTGTTTCTCGCTCACACCCACAACTGAGGAGGATGGTGAGATTTTTTCACAGATGTAATGTGGGTAGAAGGGGATTAGGTTGTTTGTTGGAATTTTTTGCTTTGTTTTGTGTGTAGTTTTCTTTAATGTACCCCAGAATTTCTCCAGAAATAACGTTTATCTCCAATCTCCATTTGCTTATTATTCCTTAAAATTATTTGAAAGAAGAGGTCAGCGTGCTTAAATTGATACTGGCCACATTGACATAATGATTTTAGATAATGAGGAGAGAGACATAAACATAATAAGATGAAAAATGAGAGAAAAGGGAAGTAAAAAAGAAGCAAGAGATAAGTTTTTTTTTAATTTTTAAAGAATTGGCAAAAACAAGAGTCAACAGAGGATGAGCTATCCTTTCGATACCTAAATCATGTTAGCATTTTCCTGGCACCATTGGAGTGAGATTTATTGTTATTTTTATTATCAATTAATAAATAACGTCCTGCCTTCTTGCTTTCTCAATCTGAATCGTGCTTAAAAATCCCAGGATTCTAATTGCTTAGTGATCTCTTCCCATCCCCGTTCCCACCACATCCAGACAAGGAGAAAATCTGTTTGCCCTTTCTTGTTGGACTACAGTTATAAGCCATGCTTTGAAAACCTGAGCTATGGTGACTGGGTGTTATGGGTTGAATTGTGTGTCCCCCTCCCCAGATTGGTATGTCCTAACCCCAACTCAGAATGTGACCTCATTTGGACATTGGCTCTCTTCATATACTGCTGGTGAGAGCGTAAACTGGTATAAACACTCTCTAAAATTATTTTGCATATCTATTAAACTGAACAAAAGCATATCTTTTGACCCAGCAATTCCACTCCTAGGTGAAAATACACAGAAAAGCATGTATATGCTCAGGAAAACAATATATAATAATTTTTGTGAAAGCACTATTTTTAATAGCCAAGCAACTGTAAAAAAGACAAATATTCTTCAATAAAAGAATGAGTAAATAAATTGTAGCATGTCCAAACAATGTGCAATGAATCAACAATGAGAATGAATGAACTACACGGATGGGTCTCACAACCTGACACTGAATGAAAGAAGCCACTGTATAATTGTGTACACTGTAATTTCATTTATATAAAACTGAAAGTAAGAGTAGCTATTCTAGGGAGTTAGACATCAGGATGGTGATTCTTTGTGATGGGGGTGACAGAGGAGCCCAGAGAATGAGCTCTGGCCTGATAATAATGTTCCATTTCTTGATCTAGACTGTGGTTGCATGGTTATGCTCAATTTATAAAATTCCATTGAGCTGTAGATTTTTGTGTGCACGTTTCTGTATGTATGCTATTTTAATACTGAAAATTTAAGGTTATACAAATATGAAATAAGAGCAATGCAGGCAAGAAAATACTAATAAAATCCAAAACTGACTATAGCTCTTTATGCCTCCTAAAAGAGGGGCAAAACATTTCCATACCAAGTCCTTCTCTGCAAGAAGACAAACACAGATAATACAAAGCCTTTGCCACTGATAGACCCTTGCCTCACAAAGTACATTAATGAGCATTATATATACAAATGTAGAGCTCAAAGTTTAGGAAGGAATAGAAAGATAAATTGCTGTGTAAAATAAAGTGAGCAAATTTAAGTTATATGAGAGATCCCAAGTGTTGGAAACCCTAATATGTATAATTATTTATAATTATTTGTTCACACCTCTGTCCTTGGTTTGCTTCCTTGCCACACTGACTTTGTTCTTGGCCATGTGGATATGAGGAGACATGGCATCTGCCATATCCAGGTAGAAAGTTTAAGTGCATTATATGGCTTGGCTGGGGACCTGTGGTACTTACCTTCCACCAAGAGCATCACATGTCCCAGAGAGTAGCTATCCCTTCAACCTGGGTTCCAAAATGGGAAGATGTGTATAATCTAGCAAGCTGACCAAGCCCTACCAAGCCCCTCAGAGCCCCAGCTGACCAGCAACTCTCTTAGGTAATGTGAGCAGGAAAGAAGGTTTTGGAAGCCACTAAAATTTTAGGGGTCGTTGTTATACAGTAAAAGGAGGTCACAGGGCAGTGCCAGCAGCAGAGGGATGTCTCTGTTCTCGTCTCCGATCTTAAGTAACACAGATTCTAAAGTAAACCAAGGAAAATAGCTGTGAATAAAAGTCTCTCTTCTATAAAGCATACCGGTGAAAATGGGGGCATTGAGGCTTTTGCAGAGAAACACTTGCAGCAGAAATAGCAAGAAAAAAAAATTTAAAAGTCAAATAAATCAATATCTATTTACAGAGGACCTCCTTTTTTAAAAAAATCAGTCACAATACTTTCTGGGAAGGAAATGGTTTTCAGTGCCTGTAATGTTTGACCTCAACCAGAACTAGTAAACAGTCTACCACTCTAATTGGGTTTAGTTACAAGGACCTTACCTTTAAAATGTTTCTAGTAGTCTGTACTTGGGCATCCAGATTGCTTATTATAAATAAACTTGGAATTTATAGAGTTGTGGGCCATATTTGGATGGAGAATAAAAAGTAGTCATATAGATTTTTCCTCTTTGGGTGACTTAGGGAGAATGAATATTGAGAAACCCTAAACTCAGATTCTCTTGAGAACAATGTTCTATACATTGTTAGCGCTGTCTGCTACTGCAAAGCCAAATCTTGACCCAGGGAAAGAGACATCTTATAAAAGCTATATCTGGTGGTTTGAGGAGAAGAATGTTATTCAGGCTGCTTTCTTGCTTTATTCTTTTTATGGTTGGCAAAGTTTGCTGTTGGATAATGTATTTAAATCATGAGTCTGTCTTGTCAGTTTAACCCTCGTGGTGATATACCAATTATAATGAGAAATTACTAAGTTTTACCTTGTGCCAGGCACTAGGTTGTCTTTGATGGGCTCTTTGAATAGTAGAGGAGACAGGTGTTATGAACTGAAGGTTTGTGTGTCCCCAAAATGCATCTGCTGAATCCTAGCTACTAGAGTGAGGAGGTGAGGCCTTTGGGAGGTGCTTAGGTCTAGAGGGTGGAGACCTCACGGAGTGGGATTAGTGTCCTTGCAAAAGAGATTGCAGAGTGCTCCCTCATTCCTTCTACTGGGTGAGGACACAGTGAGAAGTAGGCAATTGGCGGCCTGGAAGAGTGCCCTCACCAGAAGTTGATGACACTGACACACTGATCTTGGACTTGTGAGATGAATTTCTGTTGTTTATAACCACTTAGTCTATTGTACTTTGTTGTAGCAGCCCACACTAAGACAACACGGTGACAGGCGATTCACCGTTGTGCTGTGATAGAAGTCAGCATAGGGTACCAAGGAAAAAAGGATTCACTTAATCCTGGATCTTTTTACATTTTTAAAAATCATTAGTTTCTCTCGTGGAGTCTTGTGATTAATGAAAATCTTGATTAATTAACACTTATTTAATTGTTTTTCTTTTCTTAGTTTGAAAACTCTCAGAAGGAAAGAATTTTGGCTATTTACTTCTCTTTGAATATTGCTAAATTGTCTAGTATATCCATCCATTTCAATTAGGTACTGAATAAAATATTTTATAAAGAAAAGAAAGATGTGATAAATGTAGAAGTTCTTTAAATATTCAGTTTATAAGAATGTGAATAATTTGCTTTTCTTCAAAACTTAATGCCTTTGGGGACTTCCCTGGTGGTGCAGTGGATAAGACTCCGCGCTGCCAGTGCAGGGGGCCCGGGTTCGATCCCTGATCAGGGAACAAGATCCCACATGCATGCTGCGGCTAAGAGTTCGCATGCCACAACTAAGGAGCGGGCGCAACCAAATAAATATTTTAGAAAAAAAAAATTTAACCTTTGGCACGAAGCAGACAAAAATAATATTTTTATACATCTTTTATGTATGCTACACAATCCTACAATATTTCTTCCACATAATTCTACCTTATGTCCTTCTGCAAGGCTTGTTATAATTATTCTAGGCATGAGCACTCTTACTGTATGACAGACTATATAACTTCTGAGAAAAAAGGTATTAAATATGAGATTAATATGAGGTATTAAATATGAGATCTTATTTTTCCCATTAGAGAATGATACTCTGCATTTATCTAATATTGTGAATATGCCATCCTCAAAAGTCCACAGTACAATTTAATACATTAAAAGAGCAGGGATAGACACAGACTCACATACATCCAGCACTAAAAAATTTAGTAATAGATTTAAATACATTTCTGGTAAGTCCTTTTTGGACTCTAAATGTGAGTAACTCTCCTGCAAAATGTTGGCAATTGAAATTTCCACTTAGGTAGGACATTAAGAGCAAGATCTACTTTTGGAAGAAGTCTCATCACCTATGTTGTAGAAGTAGAGTCCTTTGAGTGGCTTCCAATTGTGTACTAGTGTACACATCTAGTAATGTGAACACTTTAAATTCAAATCAACAGTACGCAGGTAAACTTGTGAGAAAATATATGGGCCCTCTGCAAGTCTCTTAGAAGTTACAAGAGAAGAGAAAGCTAAAGTGTTTCACAAGTGGTAAATTCAAGTATTATGTAAAAACACATTTCTTAGAAGTGAGATATTTTATTTTACGCCTCAATTTCTCAATCAGTAAAATATAACCATAATAACTCTGTCTTAACTCACTTTTCTGGTGCCATTAGAAAGAAAAGTTCCCCCCAAATGAAACTTTGTTATCATTGAAGTTATAATTATTAAATTATAGACATCTTTATTATCTTTGCTCTCTGAATTCCAACCACACCTCCTCTCCCCCCCCCAACAAAAAGAAAAAGAAGAACAAAATGGAAATATCTTCACAGGAATAATATTCATTTTGAATAATGGCAGATCTGCTCCAGACATGGGTGGCTGTTTCTTTGCTTTTAATATTCCTGTTTACAGTTTAAGTTCTCTACTTTTGCTGATTACATGAAACATGTAAATTTATGTTGATTTTTCCATTCACGTTAAATGGAAATTTGCCAGTTATTATCCTAACTCAGGTAAAATTCTTATTTTTATTCTCTCTCTTTGTTTTTAATCAGCAAAGTCTATATTAGTTACAAATCTGCCCTCCTCTCCTCCCTCTCAATAAAGTTTCTGCCAGTAGGATTAATTTGGGGCTTTTTAAAAATTGAATTCAACCAAAAAACTGTAGTTTGTTACCTGGATATCATGACTTTTTTAGAAATGTAGTTTCATTGACTTCAGTAACCTAGTGAGACAAACCAAAGGTTAGCGAAATATTTCCTGGAAGATACCCTACTGTTTTAACAACTAAAAAAGAGTCTTATTTTTTTCTTTCTTATATCACCTATTTTGAAGTATTATGCAACCATTTTTTTTCTTTTACATGCATTTTTTTCTTCCATAAACTTTTTTTTCACATCTTTATTGGAGTATAAATGCTTCACTCTGCTGTGCAACAAAGTGAATCAGCTATATGTATACATACATCCCCATATCCCCTCTCTCTTGAGCCTCCCTCCCACCCTCCCAATCCCATCCTTCTAGGTCATCACAAAGCACTGAGCTGATCTCCCTGTGCTATGCAGCAGCTTCCCACTAGCCATCCATTTTACATTTGGTAGTGTATATATGTCAATGCTACTCTCTCACTTCATCCCAGCTTCCCCTTCCCCCCCCATGCCCTCAAGTCTGTTCTCTACATCTGCGTCCTTTATTCCTGCCCTGCCACTAGGTTCATCAGTACTGCTTTTTTATTTTTATTTATTTTATTTTATTTTTTTTGCGGTATGCAGGCCTTTCACTGCTGTGGCCTCTCCCGTTGTGGAGCACAGGCTCCGGACGCACAGGCTCAGCGGCCATGGCTCGCGGGCCCAGCCGCACTGCGGCATGTGGGATCTTCCCGGACCGGGGCACGAACCCGTGTCCCCTGCATCGGCAGGTGGACTCTCAACCACTGTGCCACCCAGGAAGCCCAGTACTGCTTTTTTAAATTCCATATATATGCGTTAGCATACAGTATTTGTTTTTTCTCTTTCTGACTTACTTCACTCTGTATGACAGATTCTAGGTCCATCCACCTCACTACAAATAACTCAGTTTTGTTCCTTTTTATGGCTGAGTAGTATTCCATTGTATATATGTGCCACATCTTCTTTGTCCAGTCATCTGTTGATGGACATTTAGGTTGCTTCCATGTCCTGGCTATTGTAAATAGTGCTGTAGTGAACATTGTGGTACATGTCTCTTTTTTCTTTGAAAACTAGTGTAGCTTTATTACTTTCAGAAAAGCCAACTTTAAGGAAAATTCTCAGAAATAAAGATGAGAATTACATAATGATAAAGGGGTTGTTTCAAGAAGACATAACGTATGTCTCTTTTTGAATTATGGTTTTCTCAGGGTATATGCCCAGTAGTGGGATATGTAACCATTTTAAGAGTACAATTTAAGCTTCAGAAAAACCAAATTTTAGAGCTGTTTCGGGGACAAATGTGTTGATATGGTGCACATAGCAGATTATTATTCTTCACCTTTTTTTTTTTTTCTTTTTTTTGCGGTACGTGGGCCTCTCACTGTTGTGGCCTCTCCCGTTGTGGAGCACAGGCTCTGGATGCGCAGACTCAGCAGCCATGGCTCACAGGCCCAGCCGCTCCGCGGCACGTGGGATCTTCCCAGAGCAGGGCACGAACCCATGTCCCCTGCATCAGCAGGCGGACTCTCAACCACTGCGCCACCAGGGAAGCCCCTATTTTTCACCTTTTACATGGCTACAAAATTTGAAGAGTAACCATATAAAGCATCAGTATATGTCATTGAAAATATTACATTTCAGGTCTTGAGTATAAGTATGACATGATACATAGAGAAAGAAGTATGTTAGAACAGAAATCTTCTAAGATTTAAAGCCATTTGGATAATTTTTTCTCTTACTTTGCCAACTTTACTCATAATAGCAAAATAATAGAATTTCACTTTGTGAAAAGATGGAACCCTAATAGAAGTTAAAATCACTAAGTCAATTTTCAACCGCCAATCTAATTCAGTTATGTTATTTTTCTCTTTCAAAGAGAAAAATAGTAACTTTCCATAATTCTTTCATTTTATTCTTTTTCAGATGCACAGTTTCAATCAACATACCAAGCATCACTTAAATTACTGTCATTGCATCTGATTTTTAAATTTTATATTTTTACAATATAAACTTGACCTTAAACTTGTATAGAACTTTACAGATTTAGGTTCAATTTGATATCTAGTTATTTCATTTGAACCATGCAGCATCCTTATGATTAACTTGGTTACAACATGGTTAATCACATTTTGAAAATGAGAGTTCTTTAAATATGGACTTTGTTGTATTCTGTAACACATGACCCAGAACTAAACTGAATGGAAGGGTCTGAGGTCTGAACTTGAGTTGAACAGAGATGGGACCAATGCTGAGACCATACGGCTAGCTGTGTAGGCAGAGCAAGGTAATCAGAAAATGAAGTGATGGGTAGCAGATGAGCAGCCATGCAGTTGGTGAACTCCATGGGGATCCAGGGTGTAAGGCCACAACAAATAATCTAGCAGAGATAAGGAAGATACCTGTAAAGAGACAGGCAGGTAACTCCCATCCAGAGATATATGAGGACAGTGACACAGCCATGGAGCCAGGACTTATTACCCAAATTACTCCTTCCCTGGAGACAAAACATACGAGAGGAACTGTGATGCTATAAAAACAGATAACTCAGTCATGATGATTGGGTTCCTGCCCTGGGATATAAGGTGTCTCACTGGATTTACTACAGTAGGTTTTTATATGGTTTACCTGTCTCCAGGCATCTGTCCTTCAATTCCAACCTCGTTGTGGCAGAAAGAGGAATCATCTTTGTTATTGAAGACCTTTAAGAGCTGGATTCTGCCTGCGTTCCTCATTATCTGCCACAGCCCTTTATATTCTAGCACCATTTCATGTTTTCAGGTCTTTTTGTTACTCATTCTGTCTGCTTGGAAAAGCTTTTGCCTCCTTTTCTGCATGACAGCATCTCTGTCTTCTGTCCTAAAATCATACATTTTTTATTTACCCAACAAAGATTTATTGAACACCCACTATAAGCACTGTGTTAGAATCGGAGGATATAGAGATAACTAAACAAGGCCTTTGAATTCTAGAAATTCATAGCAAGATGGTAGGTGAGGTATTTGTAGTTATAGATAGCCACTAGAATTCAATGAAATTGTTGGTATTGTTAAAGTATTATTTTTTAAAGAAACTATAATCATAACTCTCATACAGATATAAAATGAACATGTGCCAAAGATTGAATGATTGTATTTAAGTCATTAATTCATGAGGCAACCAGCAAGATGTTAATATGTTATAACTGATTCAAAGGAGAATTCAAAGAATATGTGTATATATTGAAATGAATTTGCAAAAAGATGAAAATCGGCCTATCCACAGGGCAGTATTCAATTGCATTCCACCAGATACAATTAATTTGCATTTCTATGGACAAGAATAATTTGCATTATTATCAGTTTTCTACGTGTTCTAGAGTTGTAAAATAGCTCAAAGATAATGAAAGGGGGAAATAACCTTGATAGGTGAACTAGACAAGACATGCAATAATGAAAATGCCCATTTCAAGGTTTCCCACAAATTTTCCTGACAAAAAGTTGAGGCATGTGAGAGGGTGATGGTCATAGAGATTATGTATATAAATTTGCCTAGAGTTGGAGAAATTAAAAGGAAAGCTTCAGAGGATATTTGATGCCTTGATTGCTATTGTGAATGCAATTTTTCCAGGTTAATGTGAGAACGAGGAACATAAACTCTGGTTGTAAGAATGAGAAAGAGATAGAAAACAAAGGCTTCAAGGTAGTAAAATTGATGGGTTTCAACAATGTTTCCTTGTGAGCACTAAGGAAATAAAGTTCATGACCTCCCTCAGTCTTTTCAGGATTCTACATAGAACATTGATGAAAGAATTCCTCTGGAGTGGTTGAGACAAGAGTAGTCAATGTCCCTTTCTTCTTAGATTGGTGGTTCTTAAATGTGGTCCAAGAACAGCAGTATCAGCATCATCTGGGCATCTATATCTGCCCCTTTATTGCTTCCTCTAGTCTCTGAGAACAGATACAGTATCTTCTCTCAATCCTCAGGTCAAGCCCTTGGTATGTCTCCTGTGACAAATGTTTACTGAATGTCTAAACAAGTGACCTCCATGAGGCAGAAACCCAACACCAGAACACAGGATCGAGACTACTGTTGGGCCAGCAGAAAAGCTAATATGAATATTGGATTAGAATGCCTCAAGTCCTCCAAGTCATAAGAGCAGTTCAGTTCTCAGTAAGAGAAGATTACACTTACATGGGTGGGGGTTGGGATGCTGGATCCTGCCTCCCCCTGGACAGCAGAGCCTAAAATAAGGATTTGCATGAAACTAATTTATATTGGAAAATAATATGAAGGAAGTAGAATGGAAGACAAAGGAGAATGAAAGAGGGAAAGGAAAACTCTTGAATTGATCTTGTCTCTTAAGTGGGTAATGAGTTTTATTCTGCCAGCAGCCTTGAGGAACCCATGGAATACATTCGAAATTGTCCATCATAGGGATGAAAAAGGAAGCACTTAGCCATTTACTCTCATTTCCATTGGTCAAGATTTGCCTCATGGGATGTAAACTCATTCAAATTTCCAAGCTGTGTTTGAAAAAATGGGTACCTTCCAACATCTCAGAGAAACCTTTGGACAGAAAGCCAGAAGTGCTGGATGCACCTGAGCCAAAGGACTGTCAGGTTCCACCTTCAAGTAGCTGGTTGCAACAGCAATGCCTGGGATAAAAGAAGGGGCACGTGAAGTGCTTTATGTATAGGCATTTTATTCCTGACCAAAAGCTTCCAAAATTAGGAAGGTCATCCCAGTTCCTCCACCCCCAGGAGGAAAACATTTGGCCCATCTCAGAAAGAAGATTTTGACGTAACAGGAGACCCCACTTACACCTTCAAAAGTTGGGAGGAGGGGGGGCTTTTCCTGGTGGCCCAGTGATTATAAGACTCTGGGCTCCCAATGCAGGGGACCCGGGCTTGATCCCTGGTTAGGGAACTAGATCCCGCATGCATGCAGCAACTAAAGGATCCCTCACGCCGCAACGAAGATCCCGCATGCAGCAACAAAGGTCCCGCATGCTGCAACTAAGACCCTGTGCAGTCAAATAAATAATACTGAAAAAAAAAGATTTAGGAAGGGGATGGCAGTGTGGAGGCTGACTGGTCTCAGTTAACCCACATCAACTCTGGAACCCACAGCCTGGGCACTCCATCCTTGCCACGCTCCAGTTACATATTCTTGAGATAGTTTGATTTTCCCCAGTCCTCAGACTGTTCATATAAATTCGCAGTAATAATTTACTTATCAGTCTCATAAGTATGTTTGGAGATGGAAATAATGTAATGTTCATAAAAAGTATAAAAACTATAACCAAACTAACATTACTATTAAGTATTTATTATGTACCAGTCACTGTGATAACTATTTCATAATCGTCAAAACTGCGCCGTAATTAGGGGCTGTCAAAACTATTTTACAGATGAGGAAACTGAGACACAATGAGGCTAATAAGTTACACACGTGTACACACACACACACACTTAGTAAGTGGCCAAGCAGATATTCAAAAAACCTATGAGGCTCTAAAGCAAAGTGTTTTTACAGCAAGTGCTTTCCTTTCTTTCCTTTTTTTTTTTAACACTTTCCATTTGGGTGATAAATGAATTACATAAAATAAGGCAGCAGGTGGAGGCAGAATGGCTATGACTCCCTGCTGCAAAGGGATTCACAGCTTTTTATAGAAACCTAGCTTGGGATGACAAGGAAAAGAAGGCTGCAGTAAAAGTGGTTGATCTGGGGAGTTCCTTGGTGGTGCAGTGGTTAAGAATCCGCCTGCCAATGCAGGGGACATGGGTTCGAGCCCTGGTCTGGGAAGATCCCACATACCACGGAGCAACTGAGCCCAGGTGCCACAACTGCTGAGCCTGCACTCTAGAGCTTGCGAACCACAACTGCTGATCCTGCGCACCACAACTACTGAAGACCACGTGCTTAGAGCCCACACTCTGCAACAAGAGAAGCCACCACAATGAGAAGCCCGCGCATCGCAACAAGGAGTATCCCCCGCTCACCTCAACTAGAGAAAGCTCGCATGCAGCAACAAAGACCCAACACAGCCAGAAATTAATTAATTTTTTAAAAAGTTATCCTTCATTTCATTAAAAAAAAAAAGGTTGGTCTTTAGAGCCTACACTTGGCAGGGAGGTGATATAGTATATCTGAATCTGCCCAGTTCAGTCAGACCACGTGGCATATGGATAGCACCACCCAAAGCAAGCCCCCCCATACATTGTTCCTTTGCAGTTTGCCCTTTCCCAACCTCCTTGAGCATCCTGATTTTCTTATGATGATCAGAAGATCAAGGATCAGACATAAGTCTGACTTTATTTCTTTTTTCTTTTTAACATCTTTATTGGAGTATAATTGCTTTACAATGGTGTGTTAGTTTATGCTTTATAACAAAGTGAACCAGTTATACCTATACATATGTCCCCATATCTTCTCCCTCTTGCATCACCGTCCCACCCTCCCTATCCCACCCCTCTAGGTGGTCACAAAGCACTGAGCTGATCTCCCTGTGCTATGCAGCTGCTTCCCACTAGCTATCTATTTTACATCTGGTAGTGTATATATGTCCATGCCATTCTCTCACTTCGTCCCAGCTTACCCTTCCCCCTCCCCGTGTCCTCAAGTCCATTCTCTACATCTGCGTCTTTATTCCTGTCCTGCTGCTAGGTTCTTCATAACCATTTTTTTTTTTTTAGATTCCATATATATGCATTAGCATACAGTATTTCTTTTTCTCTTTCAGGCTTACTTCACTCTGTATGACAGAGATCCATCCACCTCACTACAAATAACTCAGTTTCGTTTCTTTTTATGCCTGAGTAATATTCCATTGTATACATGTGCCACATCATCTTTAAACATTCATCTGTCGATGGATGCTTAGGCTGCTTCCATGTCCTGGCTACTGTAAAGAGTGCTGCAGTGATCATTGGGGTGCATGTGTATTTTTGAATTATGGTTTTCCCAGGGTATATGCCCAATATTGGTATTGCTGGGTCTTATGGTAGTTCTGTTTTTAGTTTTTTAAGGAACATCCGTACTGTTCTCCATAGTGGTTGTATCAATTTACATTCCCACCAACACTGGAAGGGGGTTCCCTTTTCTCCACACCTTCTCCAGCATTTATTGTTTGTAGATTTTTTGATAATGACCATTCTGACTGGTGTGAGGTGATACCTCATTGTAGTTTTGATTTGCTTTTCTCCAGTGATTAGTGATGTTGAGCAGTCTTTCATGTGTTTGTTCGCAATCGGTATATACTCTTTGGAAAAATGTCTATTTAGTTCTCCTGCCCATTTTTGGATTGGGTTGCTTGTTTTTTTGATATTGAGCTTCATGAACTGTTGTAAATTTTGGAGATTAATCCTTTGTCAGTTGCTTCATTTGAAAATATGTTCTCCCATTCTGAGGGTTGTCTTTTCATCTTCTTTATGGTTTCCTTTGCTGTGCAAAAGCTTTTAAGTTTCATTAGGTCCTATTTGTTTATTTTTATTTACATTTCTCTAGTAGGTGGGTCAGAAAGGATCTTGCTGTGACTTATGTCATAGAGTATACTGCCTATGTTTCCCTCTAAGAGTTTTATAGTGTCTGGCGTTATATTTAGGTCTTTAATCCATTTTGAGTTTATTTTTATGTATGGTGTTAGGGAGTGCTCCAATTTCATTATTTTACATGTACCTGTACAGTTTTCCCAGCGCCACTTATTGAAGAGGCTGTCTTTTCTCCATCGTATATTCTTGCTTCCTTTATCAAAGATAAGGTTACCATATGTGCATGGGTTTATCTCTGGGCTTTCTATCCTGTTCCATTGATCTATATTTCTGTTTTTGTGCCAGTACCGTACTGTCTTGATTACTGTAGCTTTGTAGTATAGTCTGAAGTCAGGGAACCTGATTCCTGCAGGCCCGTTTTTCTTCCTCAAGATTGCTTTGGCAATTTGGGGTCTTTTATGTTTCCATACAAATTGTGAAATATTTTGCTCTAGTTCTGTGAAGAATGCCAGTGGTGGTTTGATAGGGATTGCATTGAATCTGTAGATTGCTTTGGGTAGTATAGTCATTTTCACCATGTTTATTCTCCCAGTCCAAGAACATGGTATATCTCTGTATGTTTTATTCTCATGTTTAATTTCTTTCATCAGTGTCTTACAGTTTTCTGCATACAGGTCTTTTGTCCCCTTAGGTAGATTTATTCCTAGGTATTTTATACTTTTTGTTGCAATGGTAAATGGGAGTGTTTTCTTAATTTCACTTTCAGATTTTTCATCATTAGTCTATAGGAATGCCAGAGATTTCTGTGCATTAATTTTGTATCCTGCTACTTTACCAAATTCATCGATTAGCTCTAGTAGTTTTCTGGTAGCATCTCTAGGATTCTCCATATATAGTATCATGTCATCTGCAAACAGTGACAGCTTTACTTCTTCTTTTTCAATTTGGATTCCTTTTATATCTTTTTGTTCTCTGATTGTTGTGGCTAAAACATCCAAAACTATGTTGAATAATAGTGGTGAGAGTGGGCAACCTTGTCTGTTCCTGAATTTAGTGGAAATGGTTTCAGTTTTTCACCATTGAGAACAATGTTAGCTGTAGGTTTGTCATATATGGCACTTATTATGTTGAGGTCAGTTCCCTCTATGCCTACTTTCTGGAGGTTTTTTTTTTATCATAAATGGGTGTTGAATTTTGTCAAAAGATTTTTCTGTATCTAGTGAGATCATATGGTTTTTCTCCTTCAATTCCTTAATATGGTTTATCACATTGATTGATTTGCATATATTGAAGAATCCTTGCATTTTTGGGATAAACCCCACTTGATCATGGTCTATGATCCTTTTACTGTGCTACTGGATTCTGTTTGCTAGTATTTTGTTGAGGATTTTTGCATGTATGTTCATCAGTGATATTGGCCTGTAGTTTTCGTTCTTTGTGATATCTTTGTCTGGTTTTGGTATCAGGGTGATGGTGGCCTCATTGAATGAGTTTGGGAGTGTTCCTCCCTGTGCTATATTTTGGAAGAGTTTGAGAGGGATAGGTGTTAGCTCTTCTCTAAATGTTTGATAGAATTCGCCTGTGAAGCCATCTGGTCTTGGGCTTTTGTTTGTTGGAAGATTTTTAATCACAGTCTCAATTTCAGTGCTTGTGGTTGATCTCTTTATATTTTCTTTTCCTTCTTGGTTTAGTCTCGGAAGGTTGTGCTTTTCTAAGAATTTGTCCACTTCTTCAAGGCTGTCCATTTTATTGGCATAGAGTTGCTTGTAGTAATCTCTCATGATCCTTTGTATTTCTGCAGTGTCAGTTGTTACTTCTCCTTTTTCATTTCTAATCCTATTGATGTAAGTCTTCTCCCTTTTTTTCTTAATGAGTCAGGCTAATGGTTTATCAATTTTGTTTATCTTCTCAAAGAACCAGCTTTTAGTTTTATTGATCTTTGCTATTGTTTCCTTCATTTCTTTTTCATTTATTTCTGATCTGATCTTCATGATTTCTTTCCTTCCGCTAACTTTGGCGATTTTTATTCTTCTTTCTCTAATTGCTTTAGGTGTAAGGTTAGGTTCTTTATTTGAGATGTTTCTTGTTCCTTGAGGTAGGATTGTATTGCTATAACCTTCCCTCTTAGAACTGTTTTTGCTGCATCACATAGGTTTTGGGTCATCGTGTTTTTATTGTCATTTGTTTCTAGGTATTTTTTGAGATTTTCTTTGATTTCTTCAGTGATCTCTTGGTTATTAAGTAGTGTATTGTTTAGCTTCCATGTGTTTGTTTTTTTTACAGATTTTTTCTGTAATTGATATCTAGTCTCCTAGCATTGTGGTTGGAAAAGATACTTGATATGATTTTAATTTCCTTAAATTTACCAAGGCTTGATTTTTGACCCAAGATATGATCTATTCTGGAGAATGTTTCGTGAGCACTTGAGAAGAAAGTGTGTTCTGTTGTTTTTGGATGCAATGTCCTATAATTATCAATTAAGCCCATCTTGTTTAATGTATAATTTAAAGCTTGTGTTTTCTTATTTATTTTCATTTTGGATGATCTGTCCATTGGTGAAAATGGGGTGTTAAAGTCCCCTACTATGTTTGTGTTACTGTCGATTTCCCCTTTTATGGCTGTTAGCATTTGCCTTATGTATTGAGGTGCTCCTATGCTGGGTGCATAAATATTTACAATTGTTACATCTTCTTCTTGGATCGATCCCTTGATCATTATGTGGTGTCCTTCCTTGTCTCTTGTAATAGTTTTTATTTTAAAGTCTATTTTGTCTGATATGAGAATTGCTACTCCAGCTTTCTTTTGATTTCCATTTGCATGGAATATCTTTTTCCATCCCCTCACTTTCCTTCTGTATGTGTCCCTAGGTCTGAAGTGGGTCTCTTGTAGACAGCATATATATGGGTCTTGTTTTTGTATCCATTCAGCCAGTCTATGTCTTTTGGTTGGAGCACTGAATCCATTTACATTTAAGGTAATTATCGATATGTATGTTCCTATTACCATTTTCTTGTTTTGGGTTTGGTTTTGTAGGTCATTTCCTTCTCTTGTGTTTCCTGCCTAGAGAAGTTACTTTAGCGTTTGTTGTAAAGCCGGTTGGTTGTGCTGAATTCTCTTAGCTTTTGATTGTCTGTAAAGGTTGTAATTTCTCCGTCGAAACTGAATGAGATCCTTGCTGGGTAGAGTAATCTTGGTTGTAGGTTTTTCCCTTTCATCGCTTTAAATATGTCCTGTCACTCCCTTCTGGCTTGCAGAGTTTCTGCTGAAAGATCAGCTGTTACCCTTATGGGGATTCCCTTTTATGTTATTTGTTGTTTTTCCCTTGCTGCTTTTAATTTTTTTTCTTTGCATTTAATTTTTGGTAGTTTGATTGTGTGTCTTGGCATGTTTCTCTTTGGATTTATCCTGTATGGGACTCTCTGTGCTTCCTGGATTTGATTAACTATTTCCTTTCCCATGTTAGGGAAGTTTTCAACTGTAATCTCTTCAAATATTTTCTCAGTCACTTTCTTTTTCTCTTCTTCTTCTGCAACTCCTATAATTTGTATGTTGTGCATTTAATGTTTTCCCAGAGCTGAGACTGTCCTCAATTCTTTTTATTTTTTTTTCTTTATTCTGCTCTGTGGTAGTTATTTCCACTATTTTAGCTTCCAGATCACTTATCCATTCTCCTGCCTCCGTTATTCTGCTATTGATTCCTTCTAGAGAATTTTTAATTTCATTTATTGTGTTGTTCATATTTGTTTGTTTGCTCTTTAGTTCGTCTAGGTCCTTGTTAAACTGTTTCTTTTGTTTTCTGTATTCTATTTCCAAGATTTTGGATCATCTTTTTTTTTTTTTTGTGGTATGCGGGCCTCTCACTGTTGTGGCCTCTCCCATTGCGGAGCACAGGCTCCAGATGCACAGGCTCAGCGGCCATGGCTCACGGGCCCAGCCACTCCGTGGCATGTGGGATCCTCCCGGACCGGGGCGCAAACCTGCATCCCCTGCATCGGCAGGCGGACTGCCAACCACTGCGCCACCAGGGAAGCCCTGGATCATCTTTACTGTCATTACTCTGAATTATTTTTCTGGTAGACTGCCTATTTCCTCTTCATTTGTTTGGCCTGGTGGGTTTTTACCTTGCTCCTTCATCTGCTGTGTATTTCTCTGTCTTCTCGTTTTGTTTAACTTACTGTGTTTGGGGTCTCCTTTTCACAGGCTGCAGGTTCGTAGTTCCCATTGGTTTTGGTGTCTCCCCCAGTGGGTAAGGTTGGTTCAGTGGGTTGTTTAGGCTTCCTGGTTGAGGGGACTGGTGCCTGTGTTCTGGTGGATGAGGCTAGATCTTGTGTTTCTGGTGGATAGGACTATAACCGGTGGAGTGTTTTAGGGTGTCTATGACCTTATGATTTTAAGCAGCCTCTCTGCTAATGGGTGTGGTTGTGTTCCTGTCTTGCTAGTTGTTTGGCGTAGGGTGTTTAGCATCGTAGCCTGCTGGTCATTGAGTGTAGCCGGGTCTTAGCATTCAGATGGAGATTTCTGGGAGAGCCTTCACCATTTGATATCATGTGGAGCTGGGAGGTCTCTGTTGGACCAATGTCCTGCACTCTGCTTTCCCACTTCAGAGGCACAGGCCTGACACCTGCTCAGAGCACCAAGACCCTGTCAGCCACATGGCTCAGAAGTAAAGGAGAAAAAAGAGAAAGAAAGAAAGAAAAAATAAAGTTATTAAAATAAAAAATAATTATTAAAAATTAAAAAGGAACAAAAATTTTTAAAAAAAGAAAGATAAAAAAGAGCAAGCAAACAAAAAACAAATCCACCAATGATAAGAAGCACTAAAAAGTATACTAAAAAAACAAAACAAACAAAAAATCAGACAGAACCCTAGGACAAATGGTAAAAGCGAAGCTATACAGACAAAGTCACACACAGAAGCATACACATACACACTCACAAAAAAAGAAAAAGGAAAAAAAATATATGTATCATTGCTCCCAAAGTCTGCCACCTCAATTTTGGTATGATTTGTTGTCTCTTCAGGTATTCCAGAGATTCAGGGTACATCAAGTTGATTGTGGAGCTTCAATCCGTTGCTCCTGAGGCTTCTGGGAGAAATTTCCCTTTCTCTTCTTTGTTTGCGCAGCTCCTGGGGTTCAGCTTTGGATTTGGCCCCGCCTCTGCAAGTAGGTCGCCTGAGGGCGTCTGTTCTTTGCTCAGATAGGACGGGGTTAAAGTAGCAGCTAATTAGGGGGCTCTGGCTCAGTCAGGCCGGGGGGAGGGAGGAGTGCTGAATGTGGGGCAAGCCTGTGGCGGCAGAGGCTGGCATGAAGTTGTAACTGCCTGAGGCATGCGATGTATTCTCCCAGGGAAGTTGTCCCTGCATCACGGAACCCTGGCAGTGGAGGTCTGCACCGCCTCCCAGGAGCGGAGGTGTGGATAGTGACCTGTGCTTGCACACAGGCTTCTTGGTGGCGGCAGCAGTAGCCTTAGCATCTTATGTCCGTCTCTGTTGTCCACGCTGATAGCCGCGGCTTGCGCCCATCTCCTGAGTTCATTTAGGCGGTGTTCTGAATCCCCTCTCCTCGCGCACCCTGAAACAATGGTCTCTTGCCTCTTAGGCAGTTGCAGAGTTTTTCTCAGCCTCCCTTCCGGCTAGCTGTGGCGCATTAGCCCCCTTCAGGCTGTGTTCACGCAGCCAACCCCAGTCCTTTCCCTGGTATCTGACCTCCGAAGCCCGAGCCTCCGCTCCCAGCTCCCACCAATCCTGGCGGGTGAGCAGACAAACCTCTCGGGCTGGTGAGTGCTAGTCGGCACCGATCCTCTGTGCAGGACTCTCTCTTCTTTGCCCTCTGCACCCCTGTTGCTGCACTCTCCTCCGTGGCTCCGAAGCTTCCCCTCCGCCACTCCCCGTCTCTGCCAGTGAAGGTGCTTCCTAGTGTGTGGAAACTTTTCCTCCTTCACAGCACCCTCCCAGAGGTGCAGGTCCCATCCCTATTCTTTTGTCTCTGTTTTTTCTTTTTTCTTTTGCCCTACCCAGGTATGTGGGGATTTTCTTGCCTTTTGGGAAGTCTGAGGTCTTCTGCCAGCGTTCAGTAGGTGTTCTGTTGGAGTTGTTCCACATGTAAATGTATTTCTTATATATTTGTGGGGAGGAAGGTGATCTCTACATCTTACTCCTCTGCCATTTTGAAGTTCTCCTTACTTTATTTCTTATTTCCCCAGTTTTGGCCTTGCTTCACTTTTCAGACCAGAGTCTTGGCATAATCTTTTAACCTTTCTTCTATTATTTTCTTATTATGCTTCAGATTCCCCTTCCAGCTTCAGTGCTTCACACGGGGTAAATGCCTCACCAATTCTAACACAGCATCTGGGACCATCATTCTCAGCTTAGCTCCTTATTGGAAAAGAAGGATGTCTTAGAGGTTGAGTAAGATCCAGATTTGATGGGGAAAATAGATTCTGTTTTCACACCTTTCTTCTTGGGATACTGTCTGGTACCTAAGAACATTTTTATTGAAATTATAACACCAGACTGTTGACCAGTCAATGGACGAAACCCATTCAAATGTTCTTAAAGTTTTTACCCATGCATCTAAGGATGGGGTTTCTCTTTCTCATTCTCTAAGGGATCACTCAAGTGTGTAGTTCTGGCCTGGAAATGTGGCTCTACTTGTGGCTCTACAGGTGATCAAGTGGTGATGAAGATAGTTATATGGACTGTCAAACTGAGAGTCAAAATTTCACACCACCTGTCATCTCTCTTTGAGAAGAGGAAACAGGCTATGAGAGAGATTTAGACACTGGTTTCCTCTAAGCCTTCAACATTTTTCTAGAGTGGCAGCCATGACCAATAGATGTTGAAGGTCTTAATTTTCTGCCCTTCCCTCTGTGTATTCAGGCTTGAGCAAATGATTAAATTTATTTGGGATTATGAGAGCCAGTTTTCCCAGTGGTAGTGAAGGGAATTGCAGATAAAGAAAGAGGACACATTGGAATATATCCTGTGATGGTCTTGATTAGGATTGACATAATCAGCATGAACAAAAAGTTTATAATTGACATAGATATTTACTAGCCTTCTTGCTGAGTGGATCTAGAAGTCATGGTACACTATTAGCAAAGTGTATACCTAGTCCCAAGGCTCCTTGGATAAAAGGCTAATTCCAGGGATGGGGCAGGGAGAGTAAAAGATGAGCTTGAAATAGATTGTTGAGCCAGTACATTCTAAAAAAATTCATGGAAACATTAAAAAGGCATAGGAATCTAGAGTGAAGGGTTTCCCACTAGCTAAGTGTGGAATAATTTGCACATCAAAATAAATAAAGATAGTAATGGATTACAACCCATTGAATAAGTTAATAATCCATGATCTAGATAGATCGATAGATAGATGAGAGGGAACAATTCTTTACAGAAGACTGCTAATAAAAATGTACGAATTGATGAAGTTAGAAAATCATAAATGGGTGATAAATCTAGTCGGTGAACATTTAATGACAAAGTAACTCCCCACAAATTAATGCCAAAGGGGAAGAGAGTAATTTTGCAGTGGAGAAACTTAGCGAATATGATTTTAGCTTAAAAAAATCACTGTTAATATGACCAATATTGGGAGAAACCCACATCATGTGTCATTTGATATAGTGCACTGAGAAGTGAGAATATCACTTCTGGTATATTCCTGCCAAAAAGGCATAACCTGAATCCAATCATAAGGGAACGCCAGACAAACTCAAACTAAGGGGCGAAGGCATCAAGGTCTAGAAGGACTAAAGGAAGGCTGAGGAACTGTTCCAGATTAAGGGAGATGAAAGAGACTTGAGTCCTAAATGAAACGTGTGATCCTGAATTGGGTCCATATCCAGAAAAAATTAAAGTAGCTACAAAAGATATTGTTGGTACACGTGATAAAGTTTGATTATAGACTGTGGATTAGATACGAGTATTGTTTCAACATTAAATTTCCTGATTTTGACCTTTGTACTATATAAGAGAATATATGTGTTATATAAGAGAATGCCCTTGTGATTAGGAAACATACACTGAAATATTTAGGAGTAAAGAGGGGCCATCTTTACAACTTGTTGCAAATGTTTCAGAAAATTGAGGAGAGAGGGAAAGAGGGAGAAAGCTGTGTAAAGGGTGTACACGGTTTCCTTATACTACCTTGCAATTTTCCTGTGAGTTTGAAATTGTATTACAAACAAGTAAAATATTTCCACCACTTGAAAGGGGATAGTTCCCTGTGAAAGAAGCAAAAATAAGTGACTTTGAAATGAGAAGAACTTGGTAATGTAAAAGCAGACAAAGTAGAAACTAACATTTTTTTTATTACCAAAATAACATAACCCTTTGCAGCATAGCTATGACCAAAAGGGTTATTTAAACTTCTACTAAAGGTAAAGAGCGTATCTGGAACTTCAAAACTCAGTCTTCAAATTTATATCTTCACAAGAAAACTGGAAGTCCTTTAAACGCAGAGGTATTTTTCAGGCTTGTGAGAGTTCTTAGCACTCAGTGTTTCCATTGAGATAAACACTAGATAAAACCCAAGTAGTCTGTGGCAGTAATAATTGGGGAAGCCTTATCTTTGCCTTGTGTTAATGGGTGGCCTTATTTAGCATAGCTGATGGGCAGGAGTCAGTCCTGAAGTAGGTCAGCGAGAGAGGCTGTGTGATTGGAAGGGTTGTCAGCAGGCCCCCTCCACATATAAAGCTTTGCTGCCAGAATTCTTCTCTTCATTTCTTAGTCTTTAACATTTTGTAATAATTTGCTTTCTTTTCTTGTTAAGTGAAAGAGGGCTAAGATTATTAAGCATGCCTCTTTTAGGCATTGCTTCATTTAATCCCCACAAGAATGCTGGGAGCTAATTATTAGCATCCTATTTTACAGATAAAGAAACCGAGATTCCAAGTGACTTTCCAATAATCACACATAAAATAAATGGCAGCCTACCTAAATCAGAATCCCTGCTCTTTCCACTACATTGCCCTGCCTCTGCATAAAGATCTGTTACTTCTGGAGAGTGAATCAGGTTAAATCAGCCTCAGGAGCACCTTCTTTATTAGGAAGAGTTAGTTGTAGGGTGATGAGAAGGTGTTGGCCATGTGTGCACTGGAAAGTCTAGAAGTGGTAATTGGAGATAACCAAAGATATAAGTAAAAGTTCCGTTCTGTTTTTGTTTCATCAGCCATGTCAGTTTTCTTGCCACCCACTTTAAATTTCTTAATAACTCAGTTGCTCATTCCTTTTGTTTTTATGCTTTGAAATACCATCATGGATCTGAGAAGTGAGATGAAAATCTTTGTTCCTTGTAAATATACATTTGGAAACTACCTAACTGGGAAGTAATCCCATGAAAGCAGTTATTAGGGCAGCCCACAGCGAATGGGCTGGAGAGGGTGTTAGTTACAAGTTCTCTGGGTTTGATTTTGAGTGTAAGAAATAGAGAATGTCTCTCTACACACTCCATACCCATAATATCCCCATACACACACACACACAAACACACACACACACACACGAGTGAAAATAACATATAGAAGCTGACAACACAAACTCTAGAGTTTGATAGAAATAAATACAACTCTTGGCTTCTTATTCATAATGATTGTGACCCTGGGGAAATGACACCTACTTCAAGAGTTTCAGACAGGAGTCAAGAAATGAGAAATTGGGATGTCAGTATGTCCCCAGAAAGATAACACCTCAGGCTTCTCTTCTGTCAAGTAGGAATGAAATACCACTCTTGCTATGTCAAGGATTGTTGTGATATTCAAATCAAGCAATGAATATTAAAGTGCTTGGGATACTATTAAACCCCATTCAAATATCAAGGGTTGTTTTCTAGGCAATATTTTATCTGGTGTCAATGAGCCACTTGATGCTAAGCAAAGGGTCAACCTCTATAAGATATAAAATAATTCACAGTGACTCTGTAGAATATAATAATTCTCCCATTAGACTAATCCCCACAGGCAAGAACTATGTCTGGCATATCGTATGCATTCAACAAATAATAAACATGTCTGGACACGTAAGTGGAAGTGGAGGCCAACATACTGTATTGGTTCCTCAAAGTCATCTTTAAAACACCAGCCTCTAACACAGTTCCTGACACAACGTAACTGTGATCCTTGATTTTATGTGTAAATTTGGCTACATTATGGTGCTCAGATATTTGGCCAAACATTATTCTGGCTGTTTCTATGAAAGTTTTTTGGGGGTAAGATTAACATTTAAATCAATAGACATTACGTAAAGTAGATTTCCCTCCATAATGTGAGTGAGCCTCATCCAGTAGCTTCAAGGTTTTAAGGATAGAGCTTGACCTCCTTATGTAAGAAGGAATTCTGCCAGCAGACCATCTTTGGACTCAAACTGCAACTTTTTCCTGGGCCTCCAGCCTGCTGATCTACCCTGCAGATTTTGGACTTACTAATCACATAAGCAAATTCCTTAAAATAAATCTCTTTCTCTATAAATACACATCCTGTTGATTCTGTTTCTCTGAAGACCCCTAATACAACCATCAATATCAATAGATAGCAATTTTTTTAATCTCAAAACGAATTATTCTTTAACCATCAAAATATTTCACTCTAAAAAGAATCTTTGTGTTTTCCAAATAAGAATGACTTCAGAAATGTTTCTGTATTCAGTTATCCATTTCTTGCCAAATATTTATTGACTCTGTCTTTATTTGTTTACCAGTAAAAAAAAGGAAGAAAAACTCTGCATAGAGCAGATGGGGGGCCACATCCAAATTCAGCAATGGTGAGAGTCTAAAATACTGACAGATTATAAATTCAAAAATTACAAAAAATCAATAGAATTTTGTAGAACTATCCCTATATTGTAAAGACTATTGCTTATTGAATAGAGTAGCCATAAGGAAACATTTTCTCTGTAAAAATACTGGACTTAGAAAAATCAGTTGAAGTTGAATTCATTTAATTCTACATCTAATGTAGAGAAATGGCAGTGAAATTCTGAAAGGAACGTGAAATTGCTGTACCTTCTAAGTGTCTATGAATAAAATAGGTGAGGAGAAGGAGAAAAATTCAATTTAACACCGGAGTAATTTTCACCTTTCCTTCCTTGAAAAATATATGTGAAATGTTGTGTGTTGTCATGGAAACAGTAAAATAAGAAATTTGTTTGTGAATGCTTGAAGTTAGGTGCAAGAGTGTCAAATACAGGCTGTTTGTTTGTGTTGTCTCTTACAAAGTAGAAAAAGACTGATAATGATTTGGTATGTAACCATGTTTCTATTTATTCTAAATCTTCCCTTAGTTTGTGTTTTGTGAGTTTTCAACTTCCCTAAGTTATTTCCTTTTATTTTTCTTCCTAGAGCTTATAGGAGAAACCTTGCCCAGACTTTGTGATGCCACTGGGTTAAAATCTAAAGTCTAGATTTTAAAGCTAAAGGTCATTTAAAAGAATTTAATACAAAACAAGGGTCTGTCCAAATTCATGCACCCATACTCACAACACAACATACTTGAAGTAAAGTTGTGATGTGAAGACCTGATGTTTAGGGTAAGACACACCCCTGAATCTGAGTCCTGGTTCTTCCATTTAATTACTGTGTGACCTTGGGCAACATACTAAAATCCTTACTTTTCTGTTTTCTAATCTGTAGAATGAAATTAATTGGCTCACTCTTTTTTTTAGAATTGTTGACTAGGTATTAAATAGTATAAACCCCAAAGCACAAATATTAGTCATTATTTCCTTCTTCAGGTTATTCATATTATTGAATAGAACCAGAGCTTGGATAACAGAAACTGACCTGTAATCTTCAAATCGTTTCTATTGCTTTTGAGCCTGTGGTTGTGTGCATTCTCACCCTTCTTGGCCATGAACAATGATTCCCATCAGTAGCCTAGCATTCTTTCTCTGACCTTCAAGGATCTCTGTGTCTTACCCAGCTGCCCCTACCCAGTCTTGAATTGCATGCTACCAATCAGTATAGAGCCACTGAGCGTTAAAGCTGAAGACACTTGAGTACCTCTATTTCATGGACGGGATATAGACTCAAGGAACAGAGTGTTCGGTTGAAGATCCCACTGTTAGTGAGGGGCAAAGCCCAATTTTCCAACTTCTTAATTCAGAGCTCCAGACTTTCATCTCACAGATACCCAAGAATAGTGTGAATGTATTTCCCCTTCTACACACTATGCTAATTTCTGTTCCTCTATCTTTGCCTTGGAGAGAGCAGCTTTCTTCAAACTTGGACATCAATGTGAGTATGTAAAATTATCCTAAGGATTATAGGAGCAGGAATAAACTAAAGGAATCAGTTTCTAGCTCTTCACCATCCATATCTTCTTTTTCCTAAAGCTGATCTTTCTGAGAACCTTTCTTCCACTTTATAAATTTTTACCCTTCATTCCTCCCACTATGTACTGTGGTTCCCTAGCCCAGAGTGAAAAACCTTTTGCAAGCAAAATGGAAGCCTCCTATAGTTATTAGTCAAGTCACCCCAAACCCTTTCCTTGTCTTAAGTGTATTTATGGTAATAGAGAAGAATGGTATTTAAAAGGAATAGTAGCTAATGCCAGGATGTTCTTCAGGGGGAAGGATGAGGCTTTCTCTAGCCCATTTCCACCTCTAACAGTCTTCCTCCTTTCTATCCTGGGTCCCTGTTGAGAGCTCTCTTGGATCATATTCTTTCCTGCTTCTGTTGTAGCATCCCAGCAATCACTTCCGTAACACACACTCCAGGCTTAACTTTTCTTTCACATCTTTTGGCAGCAGATCCTTGGAGTAAATGAACTTTTCTTTCACATCTTTTGGCAGCAGATCCTTGGAGTAAATGTCCCAGGGTCAGGCTCTCCATCTCCAACACAAACAACGTGTGGTCTTTTCCACCTTCTGTACCCCCCAATCCTGGAATACTGCTCACATCTGCATGTTGGCTGTAGCCAGAACTCAAACTGTAGGGGTGGCTGGAAGGGAAAGAAACAAATGTGTCTGCAGGGAGTCAGTGGGGGAAAGACGACCATTCTGGTCTTTGGGGAGTCAAGAGAAACTTATTGGACTTTTGGATCTTGAGGAGAAAAACTTAGTGGTCATTGTTCCCACAGGCAGCCATTGAACTCTTGAGCGTTCTTTTTCTTTGAAGACTAACTCATGGTCAACATCTGGAAGATAACTACACACTCTACACCATCAGCAGTACTATCTGTTGAAGTCCAGCTATGTTCTACTTCAGTCCTTACCCCTAACAACTCGGGGGAAAAAGAGGCAGCCATACAGAAAACCTGCACACTTAGCAAACTTATAAGCAAAAGCTATCCTAACAGTAAGCTTCCTGAAGTGAAGACAAATGTCCAGGATAGGAAAGGACTCAGAAGTTCCAGGCCAAGAGTTTCTGGTTCAAGATGGTGAAGTGGGAGGCTCCTGAACTCACCTCCTCCTGTGACACACTGAATCTATATGACACACAGCTACATATTGAACAATTCCTCTGAAAGAAATATAAAAAGTAACTGAGTGACTCCTACATGTTGGGTGAACGAGAAAAACCCACACTGAAATGGGACAGAGAGGCTCACCATAAACCCTATCCCCAGTGCAGCACCCCATAATTGGGGGAAAACTCACAACTCAAAGAGCTTCTCCCAGAGGAGGGAAAGGTTTGAATCCCATATCTGGCACCCCAACTTTTAAGACCTGCACCTGCAAAACAGGACCCCAAAACATCTACCTTTGAAAGTCAGTGGGGCTTGCATCCATGAGACTTATAAGACTATAGCGAATTGAGAAATGGTACTTTTTTTTTTAATTGAAGTATAGTTGCTTTACAATGTTGTCTTAATTTCTTCTATACAGCAAAATGATTTATTTATACATATATATATTCTTTTTCATATTTCTGTCCCATATGGATTGTCACAGTTGAATATAGTTCCCTGTGCTATACAGTAGGACCTTGTTTTTTATCCATTCTATATATAATAGCTTGCCTCTGCTAATCCCAAACTCCCAGTCCTTCCCTCCCCCAGCCCCCTTCCCCTTGACAACCACAAGTCTGTCCTCTGTGTCTGTGAGTCTGTTTTTGTTTCATAGATATGTTGATTTGTATTGTATTTTAGATTCCACATATAAGTGATATCATATGAGAGTTGTCTTTGTCTGACTTACTACTTCACTTAATATGATAACCTCTCGGTCCATCCATGTTGCTGCAAATGGCATTATTTCATGCTTTTTTATGGCTGAGTAATATTCCACTGTATATATGTACCACATCTTCTTTATCTCTTCATCTGTCAGTGGACATTTAGATTTCTTCCATGTCTTGGCTATTGTAAATAGTGCTGCAGTGAACATTGGGGTGCATGTATCTCTTTGAATTGTGGTTTTCTCCAGATATATGCCCAGGAGTGGGATTGCTGGATCATATGGTAGCTCTGTTTTTAGTTTTTTGAGGAACCTCCATGCTGTTTTCCATAGTGGCTGCGCCAATTTACATTCCCACCAACAGTGTAAGAGGGTTCCCTTTTCTCCACAACCTCTTCAGCATTTGTTATTTATAAACTTTCTGATGATGACCATTCTGACTGGTGTGAGGTGGTACCTCATTATAGTTTTGATTTGCATTTCTCTAATAATTAGCAGTGTTGAACATCTTTTCATGTGCCTATTGACCATCTGTATGTCTTCTTTGGCAAAATGTTTATTTAGTTCTTCTGCCCATTTTTTGATTGGGTTGGTTTTTATTGTTGTTGCTGAGTTGTATGAGCTGTTTATATATTTTGGAAATTAAGCCCTTGTCGGTCGCATCATTTGCAAATATTTTCTCCCATTTCATAGGTTGTCTTTTCATTTTGTTTATGGTTTCCTTTGCTCTGCAAAAGCTTGTAAGTTTGATTAGGTCCCTTTTGTGATAAATGGTTCTTAAAGGGTTCATGCAGACTCACTTGCCTACACCCAGGGCCCTGCACAGAGGCAACCAATTGAAATGTGCCAGTTTTCTGTAAAAGAGGCTTATTTGTTTAGCTTAGAAGCTTCAGCCTGGGGGTAGGCCTCTAATTTAACACACATCTAGGGACTGACTGTAATACTCTCCAAAGACCATGGAGGCCATCAGGCGCCATCTTTATACTCTCCCTCTGCCTAACGGAGCTCGTGCACATGTGGCACCCCTATTTTTGCTGCTGCCACTCAGGGTGCATCCCTTGATCACCTAGCTCCAGTGAGATCTAGTCTAAGATAAGTCTTAATCTAAGTCTAGGTCTAGGCTAGGCTAAAATCTGGTCTAGAATGATACAAGCATTATGCCCTTCATGACGACATTTAATAGTTACAACCTAGGCATGAGTAATGAGTAACAGGCAATTAACTCAGTATAAAGCCTTTGTAGTTTGTTATGTATATGTACGAAATAAACTCTTATGTTTTTATCACTAAAGGAGGCCCCACCATTCTTAACATGTCTTATTATTGCCTTCCATAAGTGCTCATGTTGAAATTATTATTTTATTTGGCAATCTTGGCTATAGGATTCCTAACTGGACACTAAAGTCAAGCCTCTGGTTCCCAGAGTGAGCAAACAAGGAATGAAATACATCTTTTAAAATTATGTTTCGGTGAATTCCAAGTAACATTCAGACCTGGCAGGAAATTCCCTTTATGACATCTCCTAGTACTTACTGACCATTTCCCTCTTTCACCTTCCTGTCTTTCCTATGCCTAGATATCATTGTGTATCATCATGTGGTACCTGTTTCCTTTATCTCATGCTTATCCATGTTGAAATTTCACTTTCTGATCTTGGAGCCGATATCACAATTAGCTAGGGTTGTTTTAGCCTTAAAACTTTTTTAAAATTTGGAAATAAAAGAATAATTCCCAGGTTGAATATTACTTGATAGATCCTAATTCCCTGAAATCTGTTTTGATGTTCAGCCTTACTAAGATATATTTCCCCAACCATAAAACTATTGAGCTATTTTTCAGTATCATTTTAAATGTTGCCAGCGTCTTTTACTCCAGGGAAGAGTAATATTAGAATTCATATACGTAGAAGGATAATCAATATGACATCAAGGATAAATCACCGAGATCAGACTCATCCCTGTTCTTTTGGGGATAATAGGTATATATGAATACACAGCATCTCAAAGAAGTTAGAAGATCCTAACAGAAAGAATGTAGGTATTGAAGTTTGGTTTTACTAACATCATGATTTGCTTTCTCTTTAAATTTTTATTAAACTAGTACAGCTAGATGTTCTTAATGTTTTTTGGTACCATAGAACTTTTTTTAGTTTATTTAAGCCTATTGTCCCCTTTCTCAGAATAATTTTTTTAAATACATAAAACAAAATACATAGGATTACCAAGGAAAGAATTGCTGAAATAGTAATATGTTCAATAGTTGCCATTTATTGATGTGTTAAATAATAAGACCTAATTGAAGATCTGATAAATAACATGCTTACGAATGGTGTTGAGCATAAATAATACTGTGAAATATCTTTAACAACTGCAGTAAGATATGGAAACATCTGTCATTTCTATTGGTGACAAGGTCAGAAGTACTGTAATACTACTGTGGTTTGTTGCTTATCTTCATAAACGAAAGAAATGGCAAATTTAGTTAGAAGTTAGAGAATAAAAGTGTATCTTTTACCCATCTAAATTCAAAGATCTCCTAAATTCTCTTTCATGCAGGGGGTTCCTTTGTCCTGTGTGGTTTAGCAACACGTTGTTATACATTCATCTATAGATTTAAGTTTTAGTTATTCAGTTGAGCATCAATGAGGGCCTACTACTCACCGGAAATTAAGTTAGGGGCTCAGAATTGCAAGACAAACAACGTGGTACTATCTGAAATAAACTTATAGTCCAGTAGTGTAAGAAAATATCACAACTTACTTCAATGAAACATTAAAGATACTATAAGGAAAAAAAATATCCGGTACAGAGAAAGCACAAATGAGGGGAAGGTTGCATGGGCCAAGTCCCATAAACAGAGGAGTGTCTCCAGCCAGCTTTATGGGTGATGGGTAGGAAAGAACCATCCAAGCAGAGGGCATTTTCTGACCCAATATACTAAGATATAAAATAGCTCCAAAGTAGTTGGTCATTTAATATGGTTTGAGATCTAGCATGAGGATCTCTTGCCAAAATTATATTTTATGCACTGCCTATGGAGATGCTTAAACATAACGAACTTCATTTTAGAAACTCTTTTTTTAAATTAATTTATTTATTTGTATTTTATTTTTGGCTGTGTTGCTGTGTGCGGGCTTTCTCTAGTTGCAGAGAGCAGGGGCTACTCTTCGTTGCGGTGCACGGGCTTTTCATTGCAGTGGCTTCTCTTGTTGCGGAGCATGGGTTTTAGGCACACGGGCTTCAGTAGTTGTGGCTCATGGGATCTAGAGCACAGGCTCACTAGTTGTGGCACACGGGCTTAGTTGCTTCGCAGCATGTGGGATCTTCCCGGACCAGGGCTCGTATCTATGTCCCCTGCATTGGCAGGCGGATTCTTAACCACTGCGCCACCAGGGAAGTCCTAGAAACTCTTTATTCCAAAAGAATTCTTTAAGTATCTGTCTATTCCACACATATACTTCCACATTTTTGTGTATTTGTTGAATGAATGAATGAATAAAGTGTATTTGAACCTTACAGTGGCTCGGTTAATACCAAACTGTTCTCACAAGAACCACCAGGTGGCGGATATTTAGTCTAAGAATGGCTGTTAACTATGAGGAAAACTCAGATGATGAAATGCATAATAGCTTTTGTTTTCTTGATCCTTACTGTCTGAGTTCATTAAATTCAAAGGGATTTTGTGAGTATAAGAACTGGGAGATATTTTTAGGCCCTTTTGGCCTAGAAAAATAACTGTTTATTGAATTGGTTTATAAAATTGAATTGGAAAGAGACTAACAAATACTCTTCTCTCAGCTAAGAAAAATAATAATAATAAAAGAGGATTTTTCAGTCCAAGTCATCGCTGTATAGGGATTTCTACTCCTCACTCTCCACAATCAGTAAAAGAATGATTACAACCATGAAAGTCATTATATTTTACATATTATTGGAAGAAATAAAGTACGTAAGAATCACGCAGCACTGTAGTGCCTTTCTGTTTTTGCCGCATGGAAGTTAAACCTCAGTCACCGTAAGACAAGTCCCATAGTCATATATAGCAGAAAGGAGGTATCTGAAATCACAGTGTCCCAACTGCATACTGGATGAATCCACAAGCCCTCAATACACTTGGTTGCATTTAATTCTGTGTGTGATGCCTTAAATGGAACATTGAGAAAGAGACAGAGAGGTCACCCAAAGGAGATTATCCAGAATAGAAACCAGGTCATATAGGGAACAGCTTCAGGAAATGAAGGTGCTCAGTTGAGACATGTGACATAGGTCATCAGGGGCTCACATGGGGAAGTCAAACAAGCTACTTTGGCTCCGAATTAGGACAGTTGAGTTATAGAGAGTTGGAATTCTGCTTTTAAAAGGGAAGGATTTTTTTCATAATTGGGGCAGACCACCTAGGGAATCTCTGAGGTTTCCTCAGTGGACTATTCCAGTAGAGGCTCAAGTGTAATTCAGTGTATGAAAATCCAGACAATCTACCTCCAGAGACCAGACTCTCGAAATAGGAAGAAACACATGAAAATACATTGCACAGTGCCTGGGTTATAGTACATGTTCAATAAATAGTACTTTTTGTCTGTACTTTTCCTTTTAGTTACTACCTAAGTTTGTCATGTAACCTCATTTTTGCTTGAAAAATAAATCTTAGTTTATTTATCCATATAACTGTTTATACATGCTTATAATAAAGATTATAGTACTTAATGTTCACATATTACCTTTCAGTCCATCAAGCACACTCATATGTATATATCACGTTTACTTAATATGGTGACTGGAGCATAATTCTTGACACATAATAAACGCTCATCGTGACTTTGTGAGTCATCAGTAATTATCACCATTTTATGCAAACTGAGTCTCAGTGTGTAAGTCCCCACAGTTTATAAGTTGCAGAAACAGGAGCTAAATTTATCATTTATCTTTCTTTCCCGTATTCCTTTTCACAGTGCTGCATTAGCATATGTAAGAAAATGATAACTATTCACAAATACAAAAAACTCCAACAGCATGTATGTGTATGCCTGTGTATGTGTGTATGAGAGAGAGAAAGATCCAAGAAAATCCAAACATATAGGGAAACAGTTCCAATTTAATATATATTACATTGATCTGCCAGAGATAATATATATGCATCCCTTGGGTTTGGAATAAAAAGTTCCTGATGATGAGTTTTGCTACTCATCAGAGAAGACCAATTTAATAGAAAAGAGTTCTGTTGCTCCTGCCAAACATATTCACATTACATACAGGTTTACTTAAGTGATGATTCACAACATGTCTGTGTGTGTGTGTGTGTGTGTATGTACATACACATTTCCTGTACATACATGTGCATATTCAGACATTTCCCAATTACTAAGTGATTGAACAATGGTGGACTATCTCCACACTGGCTAGAGCTATTGTGATACCTGGCAAAAACTCTACAGATAAAATGCAGAGCAGCGTTAAAGTTGAACACTAGGGTAAGGTTAATTAATGCTATTCTTGGAATTGTCAAGCGATCAGCAAGAACAGCATTAAATTGGGGTCACTGAGATTCCCCCTTGCATTCACCATGCTGAGTAGCCCATTACATTGTTCATAATAAATCTGTGCCAGCCTGTAATGGATTGTATATTTATAGGCTATCCAATGACGTTTACAAATTCAAGTTTTAATTCAAGCACAGCCTTTCCTCTGTTTGGTGAAGGTATTTGAAGCTTTTGTTATGGGCCAGACATTATGCAGAGGGCTTTACATGTATCATTTCATTTAATAACCCAATAAATATTTAGTTACAAACTCCATTTTATAGGTTTGCAAACTGAGTCCCAGAGAGGATAGAAAACTGGCACTGGACCAGATTTTGAACCCAGACACTCTGACTCCTGAATCATTTAACCTAGCACACTTAGACTAAGCACCATGGAGAGATAATAATAATAAGTACCATTCAGGGGAGGCTCATGCCCTGGAGGCCTGGGTTCGGCAGACCAGCCCTAAGAGAAGGGAAAAGGTTCCACACATAGGATGGCACTGGGGAAGCCCTTCAGGTGTAAACCCAGAGGAATGCTGGGCATCAGGGTTAGTTTCTGAGCCACTATGATTACAGGGAGAGAGTTACAGAAAGACATCAAGAAACAGACTGGAACAAGATAGGGCCCCCGAGCTGGGGGAGACTCCCAGAAGAGAACACCTGAGGTACATGAAAGACTGATCCTCTTCTGGCCATGAGGGCTCCCCTGCCCCTGGCAAACAACTCACTTCAGCTAGTCTACATCCTTGGAGGACAGTATTGCCCATGGTCAAAGGTAAGTAAACAGCAAAGGTTCTAATTTAGCACATAAAATTTCAGGAAAATCTTCAGTGAAAGTATAAGATTCCATTACCAATGAAGAAACTGTGTTCAGCTTTTCATCCTCTCTTCCTTCCTCCCCCCTCCCTCCCTCTCTCCCTCTCCCCACATACATACAACATTCGCCAACACATATATTCATGTGATGCTGTCATATGAGATTGGGCAACGCTTCATCCAGTATAATGAGATGGATGCCCCTGACAGTGAGGTAGCTTGCTGAGGGAATGCCACAGTGACACAAGGCCAAAATGAAGATGTTGACTCAGCCAGGGAAGCTCTGAGGTCGCATATAAAAGAAGTTGACTGCCACCTATGACTTTTAAAGAATATACTGGAACATGCTCAGACTCTGGAGATGACCTTGTGGTCTGTTCTTACTGCCTGTGTACCTTAACAGGCCTATTGAGAATTCTAGGAGTCTCCAATGCCAAACAGCTATCTTCTGAGGAAAGATGCCCCTTAGTGGCCATCTAGCCACTTTCTATTGGCAAAAAAAAAAAAAAAAAAATTAATATGCATTTATTCATTTCATTTTATTTTTAAGTTAATTGCTTTGTCAGGGACTTAAAAGGAGTGGAGGCAGCTAAATATGAAATGCACATGAGAGAGAACAGTTATTTTGAAGGTCATTGGTGCAAATTCTTGTTGTAGCAATACTCCATACCCAGTGGTGCTCAGGAACTCCAGTCAGATAACTACTTTGGGGAAATGCCAATAAAGGGTGAGCAAAAATACAGCAGAGCGCTCAGCTCACGGTAGCACGTGCCAAGTACAATTTTCTCCACATACACCTAGCTGGGGACCTGGGACCCAGGAGAACTCTATGACTGATTTTTTTCTGCCTCACATTCATTTACCATATATGACCAAGTCACTCCTTTGTGTCAGTCACTTATTCAGAAGTCAGAGATTTAGCAGAGTAAAGCAGACAGGACCCTTGCCCTTGTGGATCTTACATTCTAGTGGAGAGAAAGACAATATACATTGAATAAGAAATAGTTTCATTTTAGATGCTGGTAGATTCCATTAGGAAAATAAAAGCAAGTACTGTTTGGCCAGGAGGAGGAGCCGCCTTAGATGTGATTGGTAGAAATCTCCTAGAGAAATTATGGTCCAGATTATATGTGGGCTCAGTAAATGATGTGAAATACTTGGCCATGTAAAGATCCTAGAAGGTGGGAACATACCTAAGCATGCTAACATGTTCCAGAAGCAGCAAGAGGGACAGTGTGGGGGGAGTGTATCAAGAAGGGAGCATGGCGAAAGACAGAAAATTCATGGAACCAGATCATGGAGGGCCTTCTAGACGCTGGCATGGAGTTTTGGGTCAACTTCTGAGCATGCTATAGAGCAGTTGGAGGATTTTAAGCAGAGGAATGATACCCAATTTCTCCTGTGAAAACTTTACCCTGGGGCCATGTAGAGAATGGATAGCAAGGGGGAAAGTGGAGCAGAAAATCCAGTGAAGAGATTGTTCTTGGAAAGGCCAGGTGATCAGCAGGCAACATTAAAGTGAGGTCACTGGAAGTTTCTGATGTATTCAGCCTTCTGAATGACCAATTATAATATTCACATTTTTTCTAAATCCCAGATATGTAAGGACTTATGTATCTTAAGAGTATTCTAAGGTTTACTGAGTCTAATCCTAAATCAAACATTGTTCTTGTTTTTTCTGTTATTGTCGTTGTTAGGCCTTTGCCCTGATTTTCCTTTTGTTGACAGACAGGTTTTCTGGTGATAGAAAACCGGAAGACAAGCGTTGAACTGTCAGCTCAACCACCATTTACCAGGGGACCTCGAGCATTATCTCTGAGCCACTTTGGGTCTTAGTCTCTTTATCCAAGAATGAATGGGGTCAGCATAGGTTCATCTGACTCTGAAATTACATCATTGTTCAGATCATAGAAGTAATTAGAGTGTGGCTTCAATTAGATCTGTCATTTATTAATCAGAAGGAAAAAGTAATTGAAATGAGCCCAGTGACCTAAATATTGGTTATGCATTCGTGCTGGCTTCAAATAATAGTTTCATTTCCTTTATTGCACTTAAATCACTCTCTGAAACCATCTAGCTTATTTTTTTTTGACTCCTCCGTTATAATGTCTGTTTCATGAGAGCAAGGACTTTGTCCATTCGTTTAAGCCAGCCTCTAAAAGAGTACTTGGACTATAGTAGATGTTCAATACATACGTGCTAAATGGATAAATGATTTGCTACCTTGGTGGGAATTTCTACGTACAAGTAGGTATAGCAATTCAACAGACTGCTATACAACCATGTTTTATTTATGTTTTGTAGACAAGTACTTTTCACAGCTTTTAAAGTCATAGAATCCTTTGTTTAATTAAAATCTCGCATAAAAACAAAATATGAAAATATATGAAAACCTGGTTCTGGTTAAAGGAGGGATGGAAAGCCCAGAGTTTTGCCCAAATGCCTTTGTTTCTCAATTCCTTCATAAGCAACCACCAAGGTACCTCTATACACAGTCTGAAAACTTCAGGAGCCGTTGACTACCAAGATCTTTCCAACTTCATAGAAGCTGGAGTTTATTAAACCTCTCTTGCTTGTTAGCCCAGTCCTATGCCTACCACCCCATTCAACAGCTGACTCTGCCCATCATCTCCAGGGAAAGGAACTTGTATCCTCTCATATTTGAATACCTCTGTTAGAAAATACTGCCTTTATCTGACCAAAATCTATATCCCTGGGCTGCAGTCAGCCCTCAGGCATCCAGACAATCAGTTGGTTCTCTTTTCCCCAGGACAGAATTTTAACAATTGGAAGGAAACTGTCACTCATTCTGTACCCCACCCCACCCCCCCAGTCTAGGGTGAACATTCTCCAGTTCTTTTTGTTTTAATATTGCTATACCATACTCATGGTCTCCCAAACTTGAATAATCAAAACTTTTCATCTCTTGTTCAGCCACAGTTTTACAGTGTGCTTTGAAAGAATTGGTGCCCAGATTAAAACACAGATGTTCTGGTAGAGCTCCCCATTCAGAGTAGAAAAGACCATCTTCTCCCTTTTTTTCTGTTCACAATAATTTTATTAGCATAAAATAGTATCCGTTGACTTTGGGGCATGTATGTCATACTGGGATTTGCCCACAAGCTCTCTTCATTCTGGTTACCACTACCTGGTTACTGATTCTGGTTAGTAATTTCCAGGAAATTCCTCCATTCTGTTGCCTCCAACACAACACAGCATTTTAAGACATTTACTGTAGTCACTGCTGTGCAGGAAAGGAAATATAAATGCAGCGAACTTTAGGGAAGTAACAAAGATTCCAAAGATCTCGAAAGGTCCTTGGAGAAGCTGTCTCTGGACCAGGGTGAAGTATGGATGCCCCATCCTTCTCAGAGCATCTCCTAATCTCTTTCTGTACCCAGATGCTCTGAGGATGTATCTTTCAAAAGAGCAGGGGCTTTGGAGGGACATGAACAGGGATTTTATGCTGGCTCTATCACAAAATCAGCTGGAGATGCTGGCAAACAACATCATCACCAGGGTCATCATTTCCTCACTTGTAAAATGAAAATACCAAGTCATATGGCAGTAGTGGAGAAGGGCTTCTGTAATGATTTAGTATAAATTAAGCAGAGATGTGTCTTTGTCTTTAAATCTTTCTCTGGGTATTACCTACATCATTCTAGTCCAGTGATGAAAAATTCTTTCATGGGACTATACAGAAAAGAAGCCAAGATGTGGGCCGTGGTAACACAGAAGTTAAATGGACAGAGAGGCTCAGTCTATGAAGCCTTGATTAATGGCAGAGCCTTACTCAAACATCTCAGGTAGGTCTTATTACCAAGGTGTACTTTTCCTTCTAAGGTTGCTCTACTAAGAGTCCATGCTGCTCCAGATCCTGCCAAGACAACACCAAATTGTTATGGAAATTAGACCAAAGACTTGGATAGTTTGAATTTTTTGTTTCCATTTACTCAAGTTCCGCATGTAAAAAAAAAAAAAAAAAAAGGCAGTAGCCAGCAGCCAGAAGCTATCCTGACTTCTTCTCCTGAGCTCCTAACATATCAGAATTATCTCTTCCCTTGTGTGAATGACTATAACAAGATCCACCCCTCTCCATTTCTGTCTCTTCCTAGGAATTTGCGGGGGGAGGATCCTAATGTTATATGGCTGATAGATGCTGAAAAAGAGATTCAAGTGTACATTTTGAAAGCAGGAAGAGTTACAGTAGAAAGGTAGCATATACACCTGGAAGGAGATTCTGATAAACATTTGAAAAGAAAAGGAATCATGGAAGAACTAAAGGAAGTGGGGCATTAAAGATTGTTTTGTTTAGTTGAGATTTTTAACTTCCAGAAGAGGTGACATAAATTCCTGTTGATGAAAAGCTGATTTCATCATCACTTGTCATAATTCTCCCCTTTTCTCATGTACTAAGCTCTCTTTTCCCACCTGGCAAACTCTGATTCATATTCCCACAGTGAGCTCAATTGCCACATTGTCTGTGAATCCATGGGAGGTATTCACTCTCTTCTTTGAGCTCCTACATACTGCGTTCATACATCAAATATGTCGCTTCTCCTGCCATGTTTAGAATCTGTAATGTCTGTCTCTCTGATCACTAGGCTATTAGGTCATCAAAGGCAAGAATCACGTCCCATGCATCTTGATTCCTCCAAATCCTACCACTGCCTTGGAACATAGTAGATGTTCAGTAAATGGAATTTTTTTTTTGCGGGGGGGTGTGGATAAAGGATGGAAAAAGTAAATGTGTTTCTGTCTGAATTCCTTAACATTTCTGTTTTTCCAGAGTTGGTTTATAACTTTGATCTTCCTCAAGGTGTTCAATTAACGTGGGTAATTTTTTTCTGAACCTCAAGAATTCCTGTTTTTTATTTTTCCATGCACTGTAATGCCAGAGCCTTCTATATATCTTTCCAGATGTTATCATCTACCTGCTCGATAGAATTACATTATCTCTTTCCAGGCATCCAAATTCCAGATATACCTAATGTCACTTAAACCCAGTTATGATAAATCGGTAGCAGATGTCTGCAGTGAATTTCTAAAGCTTATGCAATGGTTTTCTCTTCCAGGAATTCTCTTATACATTTTCCTATATGTTCCTTTGTGTGGCCTTTTTTGATCACCAAGAGGACATTCCATAAGCATATTTTTCTTGGCCTAGATTTATCAAACTAATTTAACAGCATTCCCCTGTGCCAATCTATAAGAAGGTAAAGTGAAGGGGCTCTGTCTACACCCCTTTCTTTTTTAGCACTGTGCTTAGGTTTCCTCACCTGTAAAACAGAAATAATAATAGTTACTTTATTCTGAGACTTGAATACTATAATGTCTTTAAATCTGTTAATGCACTGCCTGATACTATAAGGATTCAATCCAGTAGTAGTATTATAAAGTTATTCACTGTATAATGATGGAAGAGTTTGAAATCATGGAAGTCTAACCCAAGAATGGTGTCAGTGTTGGAGTCCTGAAGCCCAGTCAAGGGGGACGTGGTATTTACACAGGATAGTCTGAGACTGCAAACAGAAGGAGACCCATCACAGCTGAAGCACATTCAAGTTTATATCTGGATAGTGTTCAATGCCATTCAGAAGATGTAAGATGGAAGGAAAATCAGAGAATCGAGTTTGCAAGCTGGCAGACTAGAGTGAGGGCAGTTGCTGTGATTGGGAGAGATTTGGCATCCCCCTTGTACTGTGTATTCTTTGTACTCCCAGGGAAAATAAGCACTCCCCTTCCCACCCCGAGTGCATCCTGGGGAACACCAAGTGTGAAATAGAAAGGCAAGAAGCATCTGAGTCTATATAGACCCAGAGACTCAATTATCTTGCTTGACTCGAGCCCCTACTCATGCTTCTTAATGGAAGGGCTGAAAGAGCCAAATGTCAACTTGAGATGACAAGGAAAAGAACTCAGGGTAGAATGCCGGAGATAAAACCTTCCGCTCTGATTTCTTTTAAGGTCAGTGACACAAAGACAAGGGACAGAATGAAAGGAGCCATCCCATTTTTCTCCCAGCTGCAAGAATACTCACACGCTAACAATAGCAGCAGTCCCCTATTAGCCTCTCTTTGTTCAAATAGCCATTTAACAATCCCACTAAACGTTGTTTCCTCAGCTTCCTGTGTGTCAGCCAGGGGACCACTTAGTGTCACTGGGAAGTCCAGCTATGGCATTTTCTTCAAAGTGATGGGCAATACTTTCTCTCATGCCTCACCCACCGCATGTGGGAATCTGTGTGTGCATGTGTGTGTTTGTGGTTTCAGTAGTCATTAGAGCATTAAAAAAAAAAGACACAAATGTTCATAGTGTTTAATAGCAGCATCAATGTTCCGTTTATTTAATGGCTGACAACCACTAAGTGGAAGAGGAAGGAACTAAACCCAGGTCTGTTGAAATCAATGTCTGTGTTGATCTTTAAAAATTTTTAGACTACCAATATGCTTAAAATAGTATTTGTTATCACCTTTTGAGAGGATTCTGATGGAGTTTATAAATGAGCCAGTGTCACAGCTTAGCATTAATGGCTTTTTTACCTATTGAATTCAGTCCAAATTTCTTAGCTTTTTTCCACTAACATCCTGACTACTCTGTGGCCCCTTTCCCACCTCTTTCTGTATTTTATACACCCTTCATGTTCTCCCAGGTGGACTAATCTGTTCCCCATGAGCATCCCATATTTTCCATCCTATGAAATAGTGCAGCAGAGCACTTGAGAACACAGACTCTGAAGCCTGCCTGCTTACATTCAAATCCCAGCTCCTTTATATACTAATTTATGAACTTGGCAAAGTATAGTCGCTTAACCTCTCTGTGCCCCAGTTATGTCAATAATATCCATAAAATTAGGTAATAAAAGTATTTCACTCATAGAGTGATTTTTTTTAATATTTATTTATTTATTTGGTTGCACTTGGTCTTAGTTGCAGCAGGCCGGCTCCCTGGTTGGGGGAGGCGGGCTTCTTAGTTGTGGCATGTGGGCTCCTTAGTTGTGGCATGTGGGATCCTTAGTTGCAGCTCGTGGGCTCCTTAGTTGTGGCTCGCTGGCTCCTCCGTTGTGGCACTTGGGCTCCTTAGTTGCGGCACTTGGGCTCCTTAGTTGCGGCATGTGGTCTCCTCAGTTGTGGCATGTGAACTTTAGCTGCGGCAGGCATGCAAGATCTAGTTCCCTGAGCAGGGATCAAACACAGGCCCCCTGCACTTGGAACGTGGAGTCCTAACCACTGTGCCACCAGGGAAGTCCCCAGAGAGTGACTTTGAGGGTAAAATTAGTTAATATGCGTAGAAGGTTTAGAACAGTGTTTGGCAAACAGTTAAGTGCCATACAAATGTTTGCTATTATTTTTTTTAAGATTTTTAAAATTTTTTATTTATTTTATTTATTTATTTTTGGCTGCTTTGGGTCTTCGTTGCGGCGCACAGGCTTGATCTAGTTGCGGCGAGAGGGAGCTACTCTTCGTTGCAGTGCGTGGGCTTCTCATTACTGTGGCTTCTCTTGTTGCGGAGCATGGGCTCTAGGTGCGCAGGCTTCAGTAGTTGCAGCACGTGGGCTCAATAGTTGTGGTGCACGGGCTTAGTTGCTCCGCGGCATGTGGGATCTTCCCGGACCAAGTTTCAAACCTGTGTCCCCTGCATTAGCAGGCAGATTCTTAACCACTTCGTCACCAGGGAAGCCCTAATTTTTTTGTTTTATCAGCTGCTGTGATGGCTTCTCCATTTTTACCTACCCAAATCTTCTTGTCATGCATATGCAAAGTGTCTCTCTTTTGTTATGCTATCTAGCAGATGGGATATGATCTTTCCTGCCTTAAAACCTCCATAATATTTAGACTTTTAATTAGTATAGAATTATTTATTTTGCAAATTACAAGGAGTAAATGGATACTTCCATTGAAATTGTTTGGGGAAGCACTTTCTTTCTAACATGCATTTGAAAAGTTTCTATTGTGTTATATTCTACTTGCGGTAGAATGTGTTACATTCTACTTGCGGTGTAGTGGGAAGCCTTGTTAGTCAAAGTGTGGTGCATGGACCAACAACAACTATGTCACCTGAGGCCTGTCAGAAATGCAGGAACACAGACTCCTCCCCAGACCTACCTCACGAGGATCTGCATTTTACAAGGTCCTCACACACTGAAGCACTTGTGTAAAGCTTTAGAACTTGGCCAAGATAAATTGGATTCAGCGATGTGGTTTGGAGACAAGCAAGATCTTTGTAATCATGAAAGCACCATGACATTAAGAAACTTCTTCTAGTATGTAACAAAGCTGAAACATGAACCCAGGTCCCTGAATCCAAAATGTTAACCATTATTCTATGTAATCTTGACTAAATCCATTGCTTAGCCTTTTGTAACAGTATGATGTTTATGATGTTGATGTCAACATGGGGACTTGAGGCCCAGCTTCACCACATATTAGTGTGAATAGAGGAAATTCATATCTTCAGGAGTTCCCACTGGCTTAAGAATGCATGAAGAGTTCATTTGATTGCTTTGGGTCAGTGACTGTTATATCTGTGGTTTACAAGGGAAAGGCAGTGGAGAGGAAGCTGGGAAAGGATGAAGGTCATGTCACCTGCTCTCTCCTTTTACTCTCTTCAAAGGTATAAATGCATTTACTGTTAAGGATTGGACAACTATTTATTTTGAAGTACACCAAGAAGTGAATTCCTATTAGGCTCTTTTGCCTGAGAAAAAAATATATTTTAACTTACTGTTTAGTAAAACTTACTAATTTTAATTTCTTGCATCTTGTTAAAGTCTTAGTTTTTCTTCTGATCTTTAAAAATGCTGCTGAGCTCCATAGACTTAAATAATGGTTGTTCTTTACATCATGTTTCATACTATTTTTGTTGTGCTTTTGAAGTTGGCTTTGCTAGGAGGAAGAACAAAGAAATTACACAATGGTTCCTAATTTTAATGCTTGGAATGAACTCTCTAGCACTCTAGTACACAGGAACATGAAAATAAGCTGGCAAAGAAAAATGCTTCGCTCCCACTTAGAGGGCAGTGGCTTAGTGAAACTACTGGTGCTAATCCAGAGTGTGGCCTTGGTTTAGGGGACAGCAGGGAGAAGGCTTGGGGAAGGATCTTCAGGATAGGATCAGAGTAGGATTAAAAAAAAAAAAAGCATCATATTTCATTTTAAAGCTTGATGTGACCATGAAAATCAGGTAGACCTACCTTCTTAGTTCTCCAATGAGGGAAAGGAGGCCAAGAGAGTTTACCAAGGTCTTGCAGCTAAATGTGACTCAGCAGTTCCTGGGTGGCTGGCACTAAAGTGAATCTGAGCAACATCTGATCCCTCTGGGATCATACAAGAATCTGGGAGAGTTACTCAGTTTTCCTGGGTATCTCCCATGTAAAAAGGAGATATACATGTTATTAAACTTCAGTTTGTTTAGAAAAAAACTCTTGGAGCCCTCTACGAAGTCCCCCAAATGGGATAAAGTCTGTCTTATCTTTGTTCCATCAGTCATTGCTGATACTCAGTTGGTAAAAGGATCTGGGGTCTCTTGAAACCATCAAACATGCTGCCACAGAGCTAAACTCAGACATGGGAATCTCCTTGATGCTGGAGCCCACAGACCCAGGGTAAAACATTGATGTGCACCACACATTCTTCTATGTGTAGCCCAGAATGGGGCCCCAAGACTGTACTATGCACAGGCCCCAAACCCTGTACTCCCGGATTGGAGAGAAATACTCCATCTCTCATGGCCCATGCCTCTTTCCCTTTATATTACCCAATCCCATGCCTAGGGTAGACTGTTCCGGGACTTTAGACTTGCACAGATAGGTGGGATGGTTAACATTCATCAGTGTCTCTTTTGTACTCTGAAAAAAAAACCCGATGAGTTAGGAAAATTAAGGATCTGTCAACTTCCCTGAAACAGAAGAGGGAAAATACAGGGAGCACAGCACACAGAGCTCTACATTGGCCCTAATGGCTCTTTACAGCAGAAAAGATAAAACCCAATTAAAATGTCGAGAAATGATCATACCACATGGGCTAATATTATTTCCCATTTAAACTTCACATTGAATATCTAAAATGTGATCAGTGCTAAGTTTATTCAGGCCACCTGCACAGGCTTCTCCAGAAGATGTATGGTGGAAAAGTTTGAGAAGCACTGAAGTAGGCCAATGTCCTCCTTTTGTAGGTGAGGGAAGTGAGGCCCAGCCCTACTCTCTGGGGTTATGCATATCATCCATGGCAGATCCAGGTCTCAGCTGAGTGGATGAAGGCCTCAGAGTTTGTGCTGAGATTGGGGAAACCACGCCACTTACTTCAGTCTAAAAAGGAGGCCCCTGGAGCCCAATGTGCACCTGAGCATAAGGCCCTCCCCCACCCCTGCCAGGGCCCTGCTTGTCTTGGCTTAGTCCTTGTAGCCACACCACCTGTCCCACCAATTGCAACAGCACAAGAGACCAGGCCTGAGAAGGATGCTGTAGTTAGGACTAATTGCTTACCTTTCCCTCAGCCACCAGGACAAATCCTTTTATTCTTAAACACCCATCGCTATCTCACCACCCAGGTCATCCATTAACACTGCAACATTTCCTCATAGGGCTCTGTACATCCATAACCTAACAAATTTCCACTCTTTACCATGCTCCCAAACCTTTCTATCATGCTTTCTGGAATACTCCATCTGACATCAACAAAATTCCTTATTTCCTCAACCTCTTCTTTTAGATTTCCTTCACCTCTTAGACTCACTGGCACCTGACCTGCTCCAAGGAGATTGCTTCTTGGGACCCCTTTGAATGGTGCCTGCCCTTCTGTCTCATAACCCAAATACCACAGGGTCTGGGGGAAGGTTCAGTGCCATCCTCAATGCTTATTGCTGAATTATCTCTCTTTCCTTTTCCCCAACACCCACAGGATGTTTCAACACACATGCCATCAGACCATACAATCCACTACCCTTCTGCTTTGGTCTGAGTATTTGTGTATCCCAAAATTTTATATGTTAAAATTCCAAAGGCCAAATGATGGAATTAGGAGGCAGGGCCTTTGGGAGGTGCTTAGGTCATGAGGGTGGAGCTCTTCCGAATGGTGTTAGTGTCTTTACAAAAACCACCCCACAGAGCTCCCTAGACCCTTCTACCAGGTGAGGATACAACAAGAAATTAGCAACCAGAAAAGGGCCTTCACCAGAACCTGACCATGTTGATACCCTGATCTTGGGCTTCTGCCTCCAGGACTGTGAGAAATTTCAGTTGTTTATAAGCCACCTGGTCTACGCTACTTTGTTACAGCAGCCCAAACACACTATGACACCTTCTTTGTTTTGGTTTTTCCTGACTCCCGGCCACTCCCTGCTGTGAAAGATTTTTAGAAAGTGGCACATGACCAGTATTGCTATCATTATTTTTGATGATTTTTATATCCCATCGAAGCAATAGAAATACACAAAATAAAGGGAAGGGGAGAGAGAGAGAATGGAGGATAACTAAGTAGTATCTTAATTGACAGAACAGAGAAGGCTAAATATGCTTGAGCTAGTGGTGGTGGAGGTGGAGGTGGTGGCTGGGTTATGAAAACCGAAAGAAGCAAGCCGACTCCTGCCACAGCCAAACTCTACCCCCAGGTGGACATAGATTTGGTGCATTGGGTACTTCTCTAGTCGGGGAAGCCACACGGGAGTGGAACACAGTAAACTTAGTTGAAGGTTTGCTTAAGGAGCAGTGGGAAATGTGGATCTCTCCATCTTTCCTATGAAGCCAAGTGACTTGTCTTTCCCCCTCCCTGGAAGAAGCCTGGATGTTTACCCTCTCAAGATCTTAAGTTTAGAGAGGCTGAGCCTTCAGACCCTGAGCCACAAAGAAGGTTAGGAGTGGAATTCTAATACCGAAAACAAGAGATTAAGTAACAATTTGCCTGCTAAAAAGTGAGCCCCCAGCTCCCCATCCCTGTTCAACTCCCAAACCTGGAAGTCAGCTTTATATAACATAGTGGTATTCCTCTCTAGGGAAACTAGCCTGCTCAAGATAAAAAATCTCCAAGACCTCTCGCCATTGACCTTTGGTGGTCCCACAAATCAGTGGCCCGGTCACTGCCTGATCAATTTATAATGAAGTGCATTATTGACAAGTGCTACTGCTCCACCATCACCATCATCCCCCAGAAAACACACGGTAAGTTTCCAAACAGTTTAATGTATGTTGCTAAGAACCAAGGATGACCAAGCATTTGGGAAAATCTTTAATATGGACAGAGATAACATTCAAAAACCAGGGAAAAGAATGTAGAAGAAAAATAGACAATGCTATGAGCAGGAAAAAACAAAGAATTAATTAACATCCCCAGCTGATAAAAAGGAAGAATATTGCTTATGTTGTTTTCCAAATAGATGTAATAAAAGAAAGACTATGGAGGGAAAGAAAGAAATATCAGAGAGAAAAATGATAATAGAATAAACTTAAAATACAGTAGGCAGACTTAAAGATAAGTTAAGGAAGCAGAACATAAGGAAGAGATTAACATTAGGAGAAAAAAATTAAAGATGTGTCTCGTCTGTTAAGGATAAATACTATGGCGATAACAACACACACAGGAGGCACACAGTGAGCTAAAGACCAAACTCTGCATAATAATTACATTATGAAAATTATTAATTCATTAATTATGCTACTGATCACATTTAAATATTGAAGGTCAATTTTAAAAGAATTTTTCTTTCTTTTTCTCCAGTCACCTTTAGTCTAAGCAGACTAGTTTACCAGTATACAAAACACTTTGTACATTGTGTTCTACATATTTCAATGTTGATGGTAGAATGGTTACAGTAATGGATTTGAAATCCAAATAGATTTTGCAGTTTTCCTTTATAAACGTGTCTAACTGAGGCAAAAGTCTTTAGCCAGTTAAATAATCAATAATAACAATTCTATAGCTCTGTGCGGTGTACATTGGAGTAAATATAGGTGTTAAATATTTATGCCAGGATTCAATATCATGTGTCTGCTTGTCTTATTTTAGAGACAGACTGTCAACTCAAAAGCAATAAAAAAACAATCAAATATATTTATTGATTGATATTTAGAAGCATATTTTATCTTCTCTATTTAGAGGTTAGTTGCATTTTAAAAGAAATTGTGGGTATTGCTGTTTATTTAATAATAGGATTAACAGAACTAAGGAGGGATTTGCAGAGAAGATAAAAGAGGTATTGGTGAAGTAATTGCTACCTTGTGGCTTAATCCTTAAAGACCCTAGGCCAATGAGCTGTGTGAAGGTTTACTATGGATGCTTTTCTAGGCACTAAATTTGCATGTGATGTAAACATCCTATTTATGGCATATGATTGCTGGAGACTCAATGAGCCATTTGAATGGCAAACAGTTAATAGATTACTTTCTGTCCTTCTGTTTTACTCATGTGGTATTTGTAGGAAGAGTTTAATTGCTCCGATGTTCTTTTAAATAATTAAATTGCTTGTTTGCTGTATTTTTCCCCTGATGTAAAGAATGGCTGAAAATAATTCATCTTGAAATTGAGTAATAGCCATGACTTTGTGTTACAGGAAATTAACTGTCTTGGAAATTTTTTAATATGCTCTTTCAATTAAATTCAAATGGTAAATAGAGTATTTTTATCTGTATGGGGCAAACATGTTCTACTACTACAATTTCTCACACTATGTTCTCAGTACCATCAGTTATTTCAAAGCTGAGATTCTTAAAAGTTCAGATATCATTATTGAACCAAAGTTTCTTTTGAGAAACAAACTCTCCTTGACAAACATGACAGATCTTTAGTAAAGTCTTGGAGGACAAGGAAGCCGTCTGAGTCACTGCCCTATCATCTCATGGTTGGGGCCCACAGCAGAGATTTTATGAGTTCCAATGAGATGAGTAAGATGAGTGTTCTTGAAACGCAGGATGTGACAGCCCACTGACGATCACGACACTCATCAGAGATGTGCTCACAGGTCATCAGAACAGAAAACAGTATTTGCTTATGTCCAATCTCCTAAAGGATTTTTCTTCTCAAGAAAAATTATTATGTCAAGGACTTAGCATTACCACTTACTTCTTATCTAGATTTTTCCAGGGATGTTGTGAGGACTAAACTCATTCATTCATCTGCACATTCATTAATACAAAATTATTATTGACTGCCCACTCTGTGCCAGTCATTGTTCTAGGTGCTCAGAATATAAACAAATATAAGCAAAGTCCCCCCACTCCACCCAGTGCTTACATTGAGGGGCTCAGAATAAGAGTACAGATGGGTTCTATTCACTATATGTCTAGGTATTAAATGGTTAGACATCAAGTTAACAAATGTCTGAATACGTACACTTTATCTTCCTACCCAAAAAATATACCTTTATGATATTCGGGATCAAATTCAGAATTCTCAAACTCCTTGAAACTCCCCACTAGAACATGGCAGTGCAGGGAGAGGAGCCAGCCCACAGTATCCACTACACTGAGGTATATGGTGAGAACTTGGTCACAAATGTTAGGTTGAGGCCCCTAATGCCTTAGCTAAAACTCAGCTTCAAAACTGGCCAGGGCAAGGAAAATGCCATTTGATGCTCTGTTACTCTATGACTTTTTAACCTTTCTCCTTCAGTTTTCTGGAAGCATGATTGGCATGAGTTCTGGAGGGGCAAAGCCTATGAATGATGAGATGTAGTCTGTAGTCCTGACTGTGGGAGTTTTAGGGCTATGGGCACAGAATCAGAAAGGTCATTAGAGAGACTCCTCAACACCCTGCTGTGGACAGCTGCCACCCTAATGGTAACATGTAAAATGCTCTTCTGTTTAGGAATACACATGTCCTTTCCCTAGATGTATTGTTAGCTAATTGTTGACTCACTAATTCATTCATTCATCATTCATTTATTCAGGACACACAGAACATTGTCTGCCAAAAAAAAAAAAGTACTATGATATATAATGGAAATAAAGAAACAAAATAAGACATAGACCCTGCCTTAAAGTGCCTTACATTATAGTAGGTGGAGACTGACATAATTATGTATGGAGTTAACATGAGCACACAAAAGAGAAGACAGTAAATGACACCAGGAAGATCAGAAAAGGTTCATAGATGAGATACCACTTGCCTTCTGATACATGTGTGAAAGGACAGTAAGCAAAGAATCAGAGAAAGGGGGTCTTTATACTTCTATTACTCATGCATTTCATACTTGCCTTAGATGCTGGGAAAATACGAAATCCTGTACATATGCAGTAGTAAGAGAGATCGATAAAATTTTGTGATAATTCAGGCCAAGGACTGTGCAAATGTTATGTTAATACCTAAGTTAATCCTCACAGTATCCAAATCTGGGAAGTGTTATTAATCTCATTAATTAATAAAGAAGATGAGGCTAACTAAATAGGTACTGTCTATCAATACAAGAACCAGGCTGTAGGGGCACAGGTTATAGAGAATGAGATTGCATTTAGGATGCATTGGCATCTCAAGTTCTCATTTTCCTAGTCTGTTGATCCTGTTCTCTGTATTAATGGCAGCCATAACTTCATTTGCATCCCCCAAAATGAACTGTAGGACCTGGTCACGGGAGGCTGAGGGGATGATTGCCTGTCACACCTGCCAGCTTGGCTGATTTGGGATCTCATCAGCTCTCATCAGTGTGTACATAGTGTCTTGGCAAGAGTACTCTGAATGTTTCACATGAATGGTATTCCAAAGGAATGTTTTTCTTTGTTTCCCCAATGATATATTTCTACAGTCAGATATCTTTGGCTTTTCCCCAAACAAAACACATCTAGTCTTCCCATTGTGTCATCATTCAAGGTTACAGCCTGCTTCTTTGGGCTTTCGCTAAATAGTAGTAAGAAGAGCTACCAGATAAAGAGTTTTCTGTGTATGGTTGATTGTGAGGTTGAACATAGAGGAAATAGTTTTTAGGTTTTACTTTCAAGGTTGAGGGAGGAGCATTTGCAAAAGCCTAGGGACAAAATATCATGCAGTATTTGGTAAGATGTTAGGAGATAAGGTAAGTATGGCTAGAAAAATAAAATGTAAGTGTCTTTTAAGGCAAGGGATGTGGAAAGAGAAGTACATTGAACTGATGTCATTAAAAACGATGTGGGCAATATTAAGGAGTTCAGACTCTCCCCTAAAGACCACGGGAAGATTTTCTTTTTAATAAATTTATTTATTTATTTATTTATTTTTGGCTGCGTTGGGTCTTTGTTGCCGTGCATGGGTTTTCTCTAGTTGCGGTGAGCGGGGGCTACTCTTTGTTGCGGTGCACGGGCTTCGCATTGCGGTGGCTTCTGTTGTTGCGGAGCACGAGCTCTCGGAGTGTAGGCTTCAGTAGTTGTGGCCCACGGGCTTGGTTGCTCCGCGGCATGTGGGATCTTCCTGGACCAGGGCTTGAACCTGTGTCCCCTGCATTGGCAGGTGGATTCTTAACCACTGCACCACCATGGGAAGATTTTGAAGTATTTCAAGTAGAAAATCAGACTGTCCAAGCCATAGAAACTGTTGGATGGAGGTGGGGCAAGACTTCTGATAGGAAGTCCAGTTAAAAGATGTTGCAGCAATTCATATAAAAGAGAATTTTGTACTAAAAATGCATTATGACACCTTCTAACTCTACTTCAAACCAGACAGAGTCTCTGGATGGAGAATGCAGCAAAGGAGACCCTAGGATTTCTTGTACCTTTGCAAACACAGCTTTTGGTATCAAACAGAGGACTTTCAAACACTTATTTAGTATGCCCCTTAGGATCCTCTAAATGAAAAATGATCGCTAATTTTGAGGGGCTTAGGAATAATTGCCTTTAAAACACCAAATTGAATTTCCAAATACCAAATTAAAAATGTAAACAAAGTTGAGATATTTGAGTAAATGTTTACAATATTAGGCATTTGAGAATAATTCAGCCTCAGTTCTCACAAGACTTTGATTTCTGAAGTTTGAGGTTATGATTTTTTAAGTTACCTGAAACTGTTTATATTTAAAGTTGAAAGAAATATGAGATATCACCAGGCAGTCCCTGATGCAGGCAAAAACACCTCCCTCTGGAGCTCCTGCAACGCCTTGCCTCTGGCCTCTGGTTCCAGACTCCAGCCCTCCCTGCAGCCAGAGAAGACATCCTGAAATGCCAACCTACTCATGCCGGACTCCTGCTTAAAGATCTCTGATGCCCACACGTTGCCCCCAGGACACAATCTTAACAAGTTGGTGAGGCCTTCAGGGTTTTCCCCAACTTGACCCCTGTGACATTCGCAGCTTCAGCTCTGCCTTTCCAATACTCCAAAGTACCAAGCTGCTGGTGTTCCCTCTCACTTGTGCATGCAGCCTTCCATTGACTTGTCATATTCCTCACGTCTCTAAAATGATGACCTATCCTACCACCCCATTCCTCCCATCCTATCAGCCTTTTAACACTAACCTCACGTTTCCCTAAGTGGAAAAGCATCCAGGAACCTCATCTCAGACCTCCCCATCGCGGAGTGGATAGAGGACAGGACAGTATTGAGAATCACTCAGAAAGGGAATGGCACAGATCAGCCCTAAAGAAGGTGGAGACGCCAATGGAAACTCCAGGTGACGTCACTCAGAGGCAGACTGCCCTCACGTGCTCGTCAGCTAAAATTTCACAAGGAGAGTCTATAAACAACTAAAATTGCTTTTTGTTGATTCCACTAATCACCCTGCTCAAGGACACAGTGTCCAGACTTCCCTCTCTGCCGGCTGCCAGCTAATCAGTTTATCCAAAAAAAACCCCAAAATACAAAAAACTATAAACAAGATTCATCATGCTCTGATTGCCTGAAGTTTGCCTTTTCTCCTCTCTCTGTGCTCTCTCATCAATCCTGATTTTGACTTTGTTTCTTACGCAAACTGCAACTGACCTCCTCAAATGTGAGTAAATGCAGTAGTCTCCCCCCTTATCTGTGGGGCTGTGTTTCAAGACACCCAGGGGATGCCTGAAACCACATGTACTACCAAAGGCTGCATATACTATGTTTTTTCCTATACATACCTACCTATGATAAAGTTTAATTTATAAATTAAGCGTGGTAAGAGATTAGCAATAATAACTAACAATAAAATAGAACAAGTATAACAATATGTGTAATGAAAGTTACATGAATGTGGTCTCTCTCTTTCAAAATATCTTATTGTACTATACTCACCCTTCTTCTTGTGATGATGTGAGATGATAAAGCACCCATGTGATGAGATGAAATGATGTGAATGACATAGTGTTGGGCTACTATTGACCTCCTGGGTAAGTCAGAAGAAGGATCATGTGCTTTGGGTGATCCTAGCTCATGGAGCCATGATGATGTCGATGGTTGGGTGTCAGATGCAGGCAATGTAGATGGTTGGGGATCCCTGGTGGGAGGGAGGCAGATGGCACAAGATTTAATCATGCTGCTCAGAATGGTGGGCATTTTAAAACTTATGAATTATTTATTTCTGGAATTTTTCATTTAATATTTTCAGACCACAGTTGACCACAGGTAACTGAAACTGTAGAAAGCAAAGTAAAACAGCAGTTCAGAGGGGACAACTGTAATCTCCATGCAGATAGCTAAACAGCATGCAAAATAATTTTCTAAAAGTGTCTGAATAATTCTCTGATAGTACCAAACATGCAGTAGAGTGGTACTGTCTGTACATTTTTAATAAATTAATTAAAGCTGCTGACTCCAAGTAGACACATCTTAGTTAGCAGGATACTTTTCTCTCAACATCTCTGAAGGAGCTCCAAATAGGAAATTTGCTTTAAGAAAATAATAACTGACTTCAGTACCTCTCCAGTTTGTAATTTCTTTAACTTGTCAAGATTTTGCTTGCTATTATATATATATATATATGTTTTTAAATTTATTTTTATTTTATTTATTTTTGGCTGCGTTGGGTCTTTGTTGCTGCACGCAGGCTTTCTCTAGGTGCAGCGAGCGGGGGCTACTCTTCGTTGCAGTGCGTGGGCTTCTCATTGCGGTGGCTTCTCTTGTTGCAGAGCACGGGCTCTAGGTGCACGGGCTTCAGTAATTGTGGCTCAGGGGCTCAGTAGTTGTGGCTCGTGGGCTCTAGAGTGTGGGCTCTAGAGCACAGGCTCAATAGTTGTGGTGCACGGCTTAGTTGCTCCTTGGCATGTGGGATCTTCCCAGACTAGGGCTCGAACCCATGTCCCCTGCGTTGACAGGTGGATTCTTAACCACTGCGCCACCAGGGAAGCCCCTTGCTATTATATTTTATGTTTTCTGCTAGAAGAGGTATTAAAATCAAACGGAAGAAAATGTGAATTTAGAGTTTAAATCTTGGCTCTCCCTATTATTCAGCCTTGGGCAAAATACCTAGTCTCTCATCATAAGTCTCAATTTTCTCATCAGTAAAATGAGCATAATAATTTATAACTTTATAAAGTTATTTTGAGCATAAATTAAAATAAGCAATGTAAACTCTTTGAGAATATGGTTGAGACTTTTTGTTCTCTGTCTTTGGCAGGATATTCTCATCTGTTAAAGCCACCACCTTGCTTACATACAATCTATGCATGTTCCTAAGAAAGATGGAAACTTTGTGAGCTATAATGTACTCTAAAACACTCATTATTTAATGCACCAGGCTGAAAAGGAGTTAATTCGTATAATACAGGGAATGACCGCAAGCTAACGTGGTAACACAGAAAAGGATGGGAAGAGGTCATATGTGCCACGTTGCTATGATACCAGCTATTCTAATATTTTGATAAATAGACTAAGAGAGCAAGCCATAAACATATCTTTTAACATTTAAATACTGAAGTGTTGGAAAGAAGACTAGGGCACTGTCTTTCACCTCATTACTTAAAATTAGATCTTCAAGCACCCTATCTATAGCACTCTGGTGGCAGTTTAGTACTGTCAGTGCTGTTGCAAGTCTGTAAGTGTCTTTAATTATTTGAATGGTCCTTTAAAAACCAGTTAAGAGGTTGGTATTCTCCAAAGCAATTCTTTCAAGCCTAGTAGATAATACTAGAGGATAACAACATAGTTAGCAAGATTGCTTTATATATTAAAAAGTCAAAGAAAATAAAGAGGACTCAGATTTTAAAACTTGCAGATCCTTAAGTCTACTACCATCATTTTATCAGTGAAGAATGACAATTAAGTGATTTACATGAAATCACAAAAAGTGAAAGCTGGATCAGAGGTATCTTAATGGCTACTGGAATGGTCGGTAGAAAAAACGCAAAGCAAATAAACTAGGCTGAGAAATTAGCCATCTTATAGCAGAAATTAGGTTAGATCCTACTTTAAGGATGATGAGCCTCTAAGAAAATGATTCTCATGAACCAAATTCACAATAAATGGATTTTCAGGACAAAAATGTAAAAAACAAAAATGCTGGCAATGCCTTAATGATCAGAACTCTCTAGAAGATATTAGCTTAGGAAAAGTAATTTATTTGGGTCCAGGATGTCTGAGAGTTAAAAACATCTATTTTGAAATATTATCATACCTCTATAATACTCACTACTGAAATTAAAAAGACATTAACATTTTGCCATATTGGGTTCAGATTTCTCTATTTATTTTTTTTTTAATTCTTAAACAAATATCTAAATAAACAGTTAAAGAAATACCTAGGACTTCCCTGGTGGTGCAGTGGTTGAGAGTCCGCCTGCCGTTGCAGGGGACACGGGTTCGTGCCCTGGTCCGGGAAGATCCCACATGCTGCGGAATGGCTGGGCCCGTGAGCCATGGCCACTGAGCCTGCGCGTCCGGAGCCTGTGCTCCGCAACAGGAGAGGCCACAGCAGTGAGAGGCCCGCGTACCGCAAAAAGAAAGAAAAAAAAAAAAGAAATACCTAAAGCCACACTTCTCTCTTATCCCTTCCTCATCTTTCCCTCCTCAGACTTGACCATCACCCTGAAGTTAGTATAATACATGTTCAGGCATGGTTTTGTATCTCTACTATGTATGTGTAAATCCATAGGGTTAACAATTTATGTAAATCATATTCTAATACGTTCATCCTATTATAGCTTCCTTTGTCCCCCTCAGCTTTTATAAATTTTTTTTTTAATTTTTTTCCCCAGTACGCAGGCCTCTCACTGTTATGGCCTCTCCTGTTGTGGAGCACAGGCTCCGGAAGCGCAGGCTCAGCGGCCATGGCTCACGGGCCCAGCCGCTCCGCGGCATGTGGGATCTTTCCGGACCGGGGCACAAACCCGTGTCCCCTGCATCGGCAGGTGGACTCTCAACCACTGCGCCACCAGGGAAGCCCCACCCGCCTCAGCTTTAAGCTGAGAGATTTATACATGTTGATACAAAAACATCTAGTTCACTTATAATCTCAATTTGAATTAACCTTACAACTAAGAGACAACTGGAGTTATTTCTCACTTTTGTACTATTATAATCGCTGCTACAATGAATTTTCTTGTATCTGTTTTCCGGGGCACGTTTCTTTGTGTGTTTATGCATGAGAAATCTTTAGACGTAGCCATAAGAAAGTTTACTGATAAGTTGAAAGATGTTCTTTAACATCACTAAATATGCCCAATTGCCTGCCGTAGTAGTGGTGCCAGTTTACATTTCCAAAGTAAGAGTGTTACCATTTCCCCACAGTTTCCTCATTACATGTTATAGTTAGTAAGCTGAATAATGGGCCTCCAGAGATGTCCACATCCAAGTCCCTGGAACATTACCTTTGCAAATGTAGGTCTGAGATGGAGAGATTATCCACTTCTGCATTATCTGCATGGGCCCAATATCATAACAGGAGTTATTATAATAAGAAGTCAGGAGAGTCAGAGAAAGGGATGTGAGGATGGAAGAGGTCAGAGAGTCAGAGATTTGAAGATTGTACACTGCTGACTTTGAAGATGGAGGAAGGGGCCACTAGCCAAGGAGTGCAGGCCACATCTAGAAGCTGAAAAAGCAAAGAAGTAGGTTCTCCTCTGGAGCCTTCAGAAGGAACCAGCCATGCCAGTACCCTTACTTTCACCCAGTGAGATGGATCTTGAGCAACTAGCCTCCCAAACTGTAGAATAATACACTTTTGTTGTTTGAAACCACTAAATTTTTGATAATCTGTTACAACAGCAATAGGCAACTAATACACATAATGTTATAAGACTCAGTGTTGGTGTTCCGTTTGTTTGTTTGTTTTTGCCAAAATGAGGGCTGTGATGATTTGTATTTACCTACCTACTAGTTTGTTTGAGCCTCTTTTTATATTGGCTTGGCCAAAAAGTTTGTTCGTTGTTTTTTCCGTAAGCTGGCTCTAGTAGCACTTGTTGTCTTTAGCTTCATTTGAAACACCTTTGTTAGATTGTATTGTGACAGCTGTCACATCAGCGTGCATTTTTTTAAAAAACCCTACCAAATTGGTGAATTTTTGTGTACCCATTTTAATACTGAAGATGGAAGAAAAAAAGCAACATTTTCAGCATATTATGCTTTGTTATTTCAAGAAAGGTAAAAACACAAGTGAAATGCAAAAAAAAGATTTGTGCAGTGTATGGAAAATGTGCTGTGACTGATCGAACATGTCAAAAGTGGTTTGCGAAGTTTCGTGCTGGAGATTTCTCGCTGAACGAAGCTCCACAGTCGGGTAGACCATTGAAGTTGATAGCGATCAAATCGAGACATTAACTGAGAACAGTCAACGTTATACCACGTGGGAGATAGCTGACATACTCAAAATATCCAAATCAAGCATTGAAAATCGTTTGCACCAGCTTGGTTACGTTAGTTGCTTTGGTGTTTGGGTTCCACGTAAGTTAAGCAAAGAAAACTTTCTTGACCATATCTCCTAGTGCGGTTCTCTACTGAAACGGAATGAAAACGTTCCGTTTTTAAAACAAATTGGAAAAGTGGATACTGTACAGTAATGTGGAATGGAGAAGATCGTGGGGCAAGAGAAATGAACCACCACCAACCACACCAAAGGCCGGTCTTCATCCAAAGAAGGTGATGTGTGTGTATGGTAGGTCTGGAAAGGAGTCCTCCTTCCGGAAAACCAAATGATTAATTCTAACAAGTACTGCTCCCAATTAGACCAACTGAAAGCAGCACTTGATGAAAAGCGTCTGGAATTAGTCAACAGAAAACACATAATCTTCCATCAGGATAACACAAGATCGCATGTTTCTTTGATGACCAGGCAAAAACGGTTACAGCTTGGCTGGGAAGTTCTGACTCATCCACCGTATTCACCAGACACTACAGCTTCAGATTTCCATTTATTTCGGTCTTTACCGAATTCTCTTAATGGAAAAAATTTCAATTCCCTGGAAGACTGTAAAAGGCACCTGGAACGGTTCTTTTGTCATAAAGGTAAAAATTTGGGGGGCTTCCCTGGTGGTGCAGCGGTTGAGAGTCCACCTGCCGATGCAGGGGACACACACGGGTTCATGCCCCGGTCCGGGAAGATCCCACACGCCACGGAGCAGCTGGGCCCGTGAGCCATGGCCGCTGAGCCTGCGCGTCCGCAGCCTGTGCTCCGCAACGGGAGGGGCCACAGCAGTGAGAGGCCCGCGTACCACAAAAAAAAAAAGATAAAATTTTGGGAAGACGGAATTATGAAGTTGCCTGAAAAATGGCAGGAGGTAGTGGAACAAAACGGTGAATACATTGTTCAATAATGTTCTTACTGAAAATGAGAAATGTGTGTTTTATTTTTACTTAAAAACCGAAGGAAACTTTTGGCCAAGCCAATACATATATTAGTCATTTTTGGTTTTTTCTTTGTGAATTGCCCAAACTATGTGCCAATTATCATCTTCTTAATGATTTAAAGAAATTCTCTATAGTACCAGTTTCTCAAACTCAGCACTATTTGCACTTTGAGCCAGATAATTCTTTGTTGTGTGGGGCTATCTGTGCATTGTAGGAATGTTTAGCAGAATCCCTGTCCTATATCAACTAAATGACTGCCCTTCTGCATTATAATTATTAATTTTGATGACCTAATGTCATCAGACATTTACAAAATTCCCCAGAGGACAAAATCACCCCCAGTTGAAGACAACCACTCTATATTTATCTATCTGAATATTTTATATGCTACTCTGAGGTCAGTCATTCTTTTCTAAGACAATGGTTTGTTGAATATTTCATGTTTTAAATATTAGTACAGACATTTTATCAACCTTTCATTTTCTAGCTTGTCTTCCCTATGTTGTTTATGAAGTGTTACTCTCTCCCAGTGGTCCTCACGCTTATATACCTAACACCCACTTGGAGGGCTTTTAAAACAAGGATAGGTGGATGTTACCTCTGGAGTTTCTCTGGATGGGGCCCTAAAATTTGCACTTCTAACAAATTCCCTAAGAATGTTGATCCTGCTGGTCCAGGGACCACAATTTGATAAGATCATTTGTCATAAAGATTCTTTTATTTTTTAAAAAGTTTTTATAGCTTCAGCTTTTCCATATTTAGGTCTCTAATTCATCAGATTTTCTTTTAGTGTGTAGGGTTAGGTGGGTTTCTTGTTTCATCTGCTTTTTCTTCATACAGATAGACAATTACACAGCACCATTTCCTGAGTTATCAATTCCTTTGATTTTATTATGTTATGGCAGATTTTTAATTACTGGCTTATATTTTTTAAATAAAATTTTTTATGCTAAAATAATTTATATTTACAGAAAACTTGTGAAAATAGTATGGATAGTTCCCATATAACCCACCTAGTTTTCCCTATTGTTAACATTTTAAATTAGTAGGGAACATTTTTCACAATTAATGAACCAATATTGATAAAGAATTTTTTTTTTTTTTTTTTTGCGGTACGTTGGCCTCTCACTGTTGTGGCCTCTCCCATTGCGGAGCACAGGCTCCGGATGCACAGGCTCAGCGGCCATGGCTCATGGGCCTAGCCGCTCCGTGGCATGTGGGATTTTCCCAGACCGGGGCACGAACTCGTGTCCCCTGCATCAGCAGGTGGACTCTCAACCACTGTGCTACCAGGGAAGCCTGATACAGTATTTTTAACTAAAGTCCATACTGTATCCATATTTATTTATTTTCTAATGTCCTTTTTCCATTCCAGAATCCATCATATCACATTGTCATGTCTTTTTAGACTCCTCTTGGCTGTGACAGTTTCTCAGACTTTTCTTGTTTTTGATGACCTTGACAGTTTTGAGGAATATTGGACAGGTATTTTGTAGACTGGCCTTCATCTGGGATTTATCTGATGTTTTTCTCATGATTAAACTGGGGCTGTGGAGTTTGGGGAGGAAGATCATTGAGGTAAAGTGTCATTCTCATCCCATCTATCGAGGGTACATACTTATCACTATTGATGTTAACCTTAATCATCTGGCTGCTGTAGTGTTTGTCAGATTTCTCCACTGTAAAGTTACTCTTTTTCCACTTTCTGTACTGTACTTTTTGGAAGAAAGTCTTATGCCCACACTTAGGAGGGTGGGGAGTTTTGCTCCCTCCTTGATTGAGGGCAGAGTATCTACATGTATTTGGAATTTTTGTGTGTGTGTGTGTGTGTGTGTGTGTGTGGTACGCAGGCCTCTCACTGTTGTGGCCTCCCGTTGCGGAGCACAGGCTCCGGACGCGCAGGCTCAGCGGCCATGGCTCATGGGCCCAGCCGCTCGGCGGCATGTGGGATCTTCCCGGACTGGGGTACGAACCCGTGTCCCCCGCATTGGCAGGCGGACTCTCATCACTGCGCCACCAGGGAAGCCCAACATGTATTTGGAATTTTATGGCACAGGAGATGTGTCTCTTCTTTCCCGTTTATTATTCAATCATTTATTTATGTAAGTATGGATCACGGATATTTATTTTATTCCTTGGCTTATATTCCAGTATTATTTTATTAATCTTGTTTTGCCCAAATTGTTCCAACTTCGGTCATTGTAAGCTCTTTTAGCAGGCTCCTGTGGCCTTTTACGTCAGTCAGTCACCAATCTGTCAGTCCATCCCTCTTTATTCTCTTGCAATATTACCTGATATTTATTGAATTCTTACAATAAATCAATAAATATTGTCACAGCTACTCCATATTCTGTTTTATTCATCATTGGAATGGAAGTATTTTCTCTCTAGGGTCCCAGAGGAAGTAGAATCTATCTAGCAGTCCTTGTTATTACCAATTCCACTTCTCAGTGGAAAACAATCAGAGTGAATGATTTCTCTAAATGTGCACAAAGGGCCATATGAGGGTTAGGGAGGTGTGTTTCCTTGGCAGCTGTCAGGAAGGTGCATTGTTGATTAAACTAGGAAAGCACGAACCTTACTAAGAGGATGTCCATCTACTCTGCTATAATGAATTGGTGCGTTTTATTACATTTTAAGTCATGAAGATAACATTCTGTAATCTGCATAGTAAATTAGGGCTCTATTTGTACATTACAAGGTAAGAAACAAATATGCTGATTAACAGTTACTCTGCTGAGGGCAAGTACATCAGGCAAAGAGAACCGGATACATGAAAACAGATGGTCTATGTGACAGGTGGGTACGGGGATGCTTCAGTGGAGAACCAGCTTCTGGATCCTCATCCAAATAGGACAGATGTATGATGCTTGTTGCCAAAGAACAGTAAAAGATAGGAGAGCCCCAAAATCAATACTCCTGGGGCAGCAAGGCAGAGTTTGAAATACGTAAGAACTGTGGGAACAAATGATTCTAGTTATGAGGGGATCTGGCTGTTTACTGCCTCTCACCGATACAAAATATGACTTGGTCATCATGAATCATGTTACTTGTGGACATGTGCAACCCTTCCTTACCTGCCAGAGCTCTGCTGTTTGTCACCTGTGAGATGAAGAACAGACTCAGCCACCCTTCATAAAATGGTATTTTTGACTGAATTGCAATCCATGGAAGCTTAAAAATTCTGCTTGGTGCTTTACCCTCTTCTCATTTGAGGAAACAACATTTTCAATGAAGAATTCATGTTTATTGTCTCTTTTTTAGAAGTCTGAGATTACTTTTCCCTGAACAGCTGCTATCTAATGATCACTTTGGGAAATAGGTTGTTTTCTCCCCATTATACAGATGAAAAATAGCTCAGAGAGCTGAATTCCTGGCTCAGGGACCCACAGGTGGTAGTTGGCAGAGATACCATCTGAGTCTGGGCAGGTTTGTATAGTTCCCTTGACTAAGCTTTCCCCAGTCACAGTGACACCTCTCTCCACTGCCTGGTGAGCTCTGATGAGCCCTGCTTCCTGGAGATGAAATACTCACTGATGAGTCTTTTCAGAGAGGGTTGTCAGATTTAGCAAATAAAAATACAAGATAACTAATGGTTAACTTTTTAGTATAAGTATGTCCCAAGAAATATTTGTGTCTGGTATTTTATCTGGCAATACCATTTTAAGGAGAGCTTTTATTAAAGTGCCTTTTGCATTGTATTCCCAGGAGACACGCTGGTTCTCCTTTTTAAATAGAGCTGCAAGGGTACTCATGCACATGCACTCCTTAAAGGGAATGACCATATCAGAATAATTTCTCAATCTCCAGCAGGAAAAATTTTACATGTAGAAATATTCAATAAATATGTGTTGAATGAATTCCCTAAAGTTAAGATAGACTTACACTTATTTATATATTGTGGTAAAATCACTTAGGGATATTTAGAATAGCAAAATAGCATATTAGAAAGAGATATGAAATAAAAAGAAAGGAAAAGATGATAGCGAACATGAACTTGGAAAAATGAATACAAAAATCTGAACCATGAAGACCTTTGCTGCATATAGGAATGGAGTAACATCTAGTTCTACCATAGTCTCTTCTGAGAATCTTGCCTTTTTCTTAACCTAAGCATGTTACTAGCTGTAAGTAGCAAATATCCCATCACTCCTCCCTTCCCCACTGTCAGGACTGCAGGCTCAGCTCTGACCAGGTTCAGGGACATGCCTGACCTGGGAAGAAACCTCAGAAGCCCAGTTCCATCTTCTGGTGACTCATCCTCACCTCAAGGGGCTGCTAGCCTAGATCTGGACATTGTATCCTGGCTTTGACATCCTGGCAGGCACTCATGGTGCCCCTAAGTGAGACACTTTAACCTATTCTCAGCAGTCCCATTAAGGACTGGATCCTGTCTGGAAGACAGTGGGTAGCACCAGCTCCCTGCTCCAACACGTCCATAGCCAACCTGAATGTCATCATGTGGCCTACTTTTGTAACCCCTATTTCCTTATGCTGCTTATTAATCAAGATATTTTGTCACCTTTTGGGGGTACCACTCTTTTAGTACACAATCAGGTTGCTCTGTTTGGATCCCTTTTACCATTTTTGTACATATATATCCCTCAATGCCCTTTTGTTTCCAGTACTAATGCCCATTTAAAGGAGGACTGTCCTCAGGCTTTTGGAGCCTCACTCGCCTACACCAAGGGAACCCAGAGTGTCTAGGAATTTAAATTCCCCTTATCCTGGACAGCCTACCAGGTAAACCTAATCTACCATTCCTTGGGATTTCCTTGTGGCATAAGTCCTTTGTGGTATAGCTTACACTCCAGAATTCCCCTGTGGGATCAGGTGAAGAACTACCCTCTGTAAGACTTTGCTTGGTTTTCTTCTTCCCTCCTTGCTTCCCACTACCCTACTGGTTTTCTCTAGAAGCACTTCCTTGATGAATCACTTGCACTGGCATCCTTCCTTGGGTTCTGCTTCCATGGAATCCAACCTAAGGCACCCCACTTCCTCCCTACTTGGACTATCTCCTGCTACCTTCTTGTCATGGAGTAGGACAAGTCTAGAATCCTCTGGCATAGACCTTCCCAAGTAGAAGGTTTAGTTACAAATCAAGGTGATTTCCACCTGCTGCAGGGGTTTGGTGAGCCAGACGATACAAGAGCAGCTTGTAATCCATAGCCTGGGCTCTTCTCCTTTAACGGGCCTTGTGAGGCCACACTCATCTCCATGCAGGCAGCAAGCTCTTCCCCATTTGGGATGCTGAGCTTTTCACCAAATGTTATTAGTATTGGAGGTATGCTATTGACTCTGCTATTTGAAATTTGTTCTTAGAACACTGATTTACTGTCATTTGAACACTGTCATTTTACTGCTATATATTTATAATAAGATAACTGAATTTTATTATTCTTCCCTTTTAAATTCCCAAGACATTCAGGGGGGAAAAAAAAGAAAAGAGTTCACAGAGTTCACTGTCCTGCCAGTGGGTTTGATTCTCAAAGAATTGTAACATTTTATTTTTCACAAATGTTGTGCTCTATGGCAGTGAAATCATGAAATGGAAGACTTAGAGAAGAGATGGTTATCTTCATTAGAAGCTAGAAAAAAGGGATGAAAAAAGCAAGACTTGATCAAGGCCATCCAGGGAGGCAGTAACAAGGCAAAGAGGAAAAGCATCTTAAAACTGTGTGACATTCTTCTAAGTAGAATCTCCCTCTGGAATGAATGTCTCTTTATCCAAGTGTCATCTTCCTCTAAATCTTGCCTAAACCAAAACAAGATTAATCCTTTCCTCTTCTTTGTCTCCACACCCCACTGCTCCAGCAGTGGGAGCAATTGATTGCAAGAGATAGAGTTTTTAATGCTAACCTGAGCCAACGTGGGGGATGGCACTGCCTTTTTGTCTCTTTATTTCTAGTGTCAAGCAGCGAACCATTTTCACAGTGATGGTCTAAAAAATATATATATTAAGTAAAACATAACAAGGTTTTGCCATCAAAATATTGTAAACTAAGGAAAGAATGAGAAGAATGGAAGAGATTAAATTATTGAGTCTCAATGTGTATGTTCCCCCAAAATCTGTATGTTTCAATCCTAGTGCTATCATATCAGGGATTAGGATTTCAACATATGGTTTTTGGGGGGACAGAAATGTTCAGACCATAGCAAATGGCTTAGCCACTCACTATTTTTAAAAATTTCTTAATTACTTTGAGATTCTAAACAAGATTATCAATAATCGAAGAGATAGGAAAAAACAGACATACGCCTAGCATCCTTGACTCTTGAGTGGGAGTGCTAAGGCTGGACCTTCAGGCAGCTCAAACCATGCCCTATTGAGGACACTGGATTGGATGTTTGTATCCGGTCTGCCTCCTACTCAACGGCTTCAAGTTTGTACACCTGGTCCAAAATGATTTATGTGCCATCTCTACAGAAGAGGAACTTCTGTCCTTAAATCCCCCAAGATCAAAGTAAAGCAGGGTAAAAGGCAGAAGCAGAAGAAAATTAAATGTGTTCCACTGAGAATTCATAAATACTGAAGATAAAACATAGCCATTTTTCAAGAAACTATTAATAACTATACTCGCTGTACTATTGAACTAGGCAGCTAGGGGAATACAAACGTGGGTGAGGCTGGATCCCAGCCTCTGAAGAATCTGTACTCTAAGTCTAGGAGCTGCTAATTAATTAAATGCTAATCTAATGAGGAGAGGCAGGGAAGATGAAACTGCAAGAGGTTTATACAAAATCCATCATACAGTGTATATTTGTACATTTAAGCCTGACACTTGAATGCCATGGATGTCTTTGAGGTTCTAGTGAGAGTGCTGATCCTTCTTCCCAGAAATATATACATATTTACAGGAACACACATGCATTTAAGGTCAGGACCTCACTGGAGCCCAGATTCAGAACCTCTGCTTCAGTATGAAGAAATGTATGTTTGGGCTCAGAAATTGCAATTACTTTTCATTTGAATATTCTTGGTTGAAATCAGCTGGCAAGAATGGCACATAGAGAGCAGTGTCAGAGACCTAAAGACATAGAATCTGTATCAGGGAGTAGAAGCAAATTAAGAGTTAGCAAATTAAGACAAAGAAGAATAAAAGTGGTAAAGTAAATTGGAATATGTTTATAAAGCTAAACAGCCAGTTATAAAAATATGAAAAATATTTTATGAAAATTTTGAGGGTATAAGCAATGTGCAGAAAAAAAATTCTGACTTCATTGTATGGAAGGAAAATTAAGTGTATTTTATAAATATAATAATATATTTACACAAGAATATTAAATTTGCATAAGAAACTTGTTCAAGGATACATGGAAAAAATTACAGCAGTTACTATGGAAGAGAAGGAAGGGGCAGAGCACATTTTTCACCTGATTTTTTTCATATGATTGAATTTTTATCAGGAGTGGGTTGTATCTGAGACAAGAAGAGACACAGTGGGCGTTATAATTATTCCTGATGTACACAGAATCCACCTGTGCTCTTGCTTGAGCCATTGCAACACCCACAACTGTGCATTAGGAACACCCTACAATTTGAGCACTTCGAGTTTTCCCAGAAGGAGACTTGAGCCAAGGATTTAGGAGCAAATGCTTTATTAAGAAAATGCCTCCAGGAGAACTCAGCAAGACAGTAGGCGAATTAAGATAGGGAAAGCAAGGGATAATTTCAGGCAAACTCTAAGTCTCAGCCTTATCCAACAGGGAGCTCTGGAGTGTAAATCACACTTCAGAGTGCTTTGCACGGAGGCAAAAGAACTTGGCATCTATCATTCCACACCAGACATTGGTAGGCTATATGGGTCTCCTGTTGTCTGGGAGTTGTACCAGTGAGGGGACCCCAGTGTCCCAGGGCAGTCCTCTGCAGGATGGAGGAATAGCTGTTGGCAGCAAAGCACTGAGAAGCCGGGGATGTGTGCACAGAGAGGATAAAAGGGATCTGAGAGGCACTAGATGCGGCACCACCTGCACATCCACACTCAGCAGATTGTAGCTGCCATCAGTCAACAGATGCTTATTGACAGTCTAGAGTTGTCCTGCCCAACATGGTAGCCGCCAGCCAATGTGGCTGTTGATGATTTGAAAAGCGTCTAGTCCAAAAAGAGATATGCTGTAAGTGTAAAATAAATACTGATTCTGAAGATTCAGTAAGAACAAAAAAGGAATGCACACCTCACTAATAATCGTTTTCTATTGAGTACATGTTGAAATGATAATATTAAACATATATTATAGAATAAATAAAATACATTATTAAAATAAGTTTACCTATTCCCCTGTACATTTTTAGTGTGGCTCCTAGAAAATTTTAAATTACATATGTGGCTCATACTAACTTTCTTTTAAACAGCACTTGTCTAGAATATGACTGATACTGTGCTAACTGTTGAGATACTGCAGTGACCAAGAGAGACTTGGCCCCTGCCCTCATGATGTCTACAGGCCAGTGGTTGTAACAGTAACAAGATGGTATCATTTATTTTAAATATGATGGTGGAAATAACAGAGTAGACAACCAGGAGGAGCTTATATCAGAGAGACTCATCAGAAAAGACATCTCTGAAGAAAAATCTTTTAAACGCGAAGACTGGGACAGGGAGTTCCATGGAAATATCTTGAAGGGGGATGTGAGAGGGGGAGTTGAAATGTTTTAGGGGTATTCCAGGCCAGAGGACTTCAGGTGGCAAGAAAATGCATCTATGAATTACTTAGCCATTTAGTTATATTAGTATAAATGGTCTTAAGACCACTGAATGGTAAAAATAACATAAATTCTAATTCAGGTAAGATGGTTTTTTGGGACCCTGGTCCACCATCTTCTCAGTCTGCTGGCTTTCCGAATAAAGCCACTATTCCTTGCCCCAACAATTCGTCTCTTGATTTATTGGCCTGTCGTGTGGCGAGAAGTATGAACTTGGACTCGGTAACATATAGTCTATACTCAGTAAACATTTACTGAGTCAGAGCCTCTTGTGAGTTACTGTAACTATGAATGGATTCCTTCCCTGTGATCCATGACTTTATAGGAAGCTGGGGGAGGATGCAGCGTGACCCGCTGTGGCGAAAACACTGATAGAACACTGGAGAAGAAAGTTCAGAACAGTGACTTTGTCTGAAAGAGGAGAATCCAAGAAGGCTTCAAGGAGAAGGTGATATTTGGCGTGGACCATGAAGGAAGAATAAGGCTTTTATAAATACAAGGCAAAGAAAAGCATTCCTGGCAGAGAGAATATTGCAAGAAAAGCCACAGGAAGGTGAAATTGTCCAGGAGTCACTTGGAAGTGTGAAACTTAGAGTGTGGTAAGGAGGTGTGTGTGTCTAGAGCCTTAGAATAGATAATGTGGCTTTGGACCAAAATGCTGTGGGGAAGAGTTTAGATTTATTCTTTCTTTTTCCTTTTTCTTCTCAAAGTATGCATGCAAGTTTTAGTGCATGTTCTCCAGTTCTGTTAGAAAAGGAGCAAATAAGAAATAGCAAATCTTCATTTCTTAGTTTTCCTGATCACCGCTTCATCCTCCATAATTTACAAACTTTGTGTTATCTTTGTTCTCGCTGAGTTCATTAGGGTGATTATTGATTTATGAGCAGTCTTAATGTGGCTCTTTCAGGCATCCTAAATCACTCTGACAGCAGCTCTGTAAATAGATCAATTTCTGCCTGTAAAGTTTGATGTTTCCTGTCCTAACAAACCATTATTTTGGCTAAAGTCAGATTGAGGAATTCTTTATCCTTGGCAAAGTATCACTAAATTAATCTCTGAAGGACTGAGGTAATATTATCATTCTTATGTCAAGTGGAAGTAATCAGCATGCTGGACTTCATCAAAGGTCTTTAGTTTACCAAGGTAGCTCTGCTGCCCAGTAAACAATGGGATGGGATTATTCAGTAACCTTGGATAACTGTGTTGACTGTCACCTGAATTTAAGAGGAAAAGAGCAGGAGTCCTGATCACCATCCCCATAAATCACCAATGACTGAACTTTCAGGAACCTACAGTGAGCAATTCTTTGCATATATAAAAGGTGAGCACTCTTTCAGAGGGAGGCGGAATTTCTTGGTCCTTCTTGCATTTTCTTCTCCTTGTCATGACCACACACCACTAGCAAACACATACTTTTTAAGTTTTTTCATTTCTTAGAAAAAAGAGGCTGCCATGGTAGAAATAGAAATGAGCTTGCAGTCTGAATATCTTGGTTATTGAGTTTGTGCTACTCTACCTAACTAGCCGTTATGATATTAGGCCAAAGATCAGTTAATGTTCTGAAATGTTTCTCCTCTTTATAAAACAAAGAGCAACATGTCCTACCTTAGGGGCCATTGCAAAGGATGGGGTAATGCATATAATAGTTATTTGTATGTCATGCAGCTCTTTATAAAGGTAAAATTTTGCCACCACTCATTAACCCTGAAGTTCTAAAAGGGTCAGGAATAAAACAATTATGCAAATATCACCATTCTAAAATTGCCATCAACTTAAGATGTATATATGTTCAAGGAATATGGAGTACACTGTGTTCCTGTGAATCAAGTTTTTGGCCCCCAGTAGAAGAATGGGCAGGTAAAAATCCAAGGGCATTCTCCAGGGTCAAAGCATTCTCTCACCAGATCTTAGCCCATGTGGTAAGTGATGCTCAATCTCATTAGTTATCAGATAAATGCAAATTAAAGCAATATTTGTATATAGTTCAATGGATTGTAACCTCCTCGAGCTTAACCCATATCTGCTTCTCTCTTGGGAGTTAGGTTACTCAGAGGAAGGTAAAAGTCTGTTTGCTTCTCCATGGAGAGTTTCACAGGGTCAAGAACAGACTTCCATAGGGGGAATCCTTGGGTTGCCCAATGATGGCAGTAATTGTGTGGCAGAATCTCTGATTCTTGGGTTTGTTTTAGGAAGTTCAACTTCTTGCAAATATAAACCACATTCTGAACTGGTTTTATCAGCTGAGAAAAAATAATGGTGTTATTTTTTTCTCTACCTACTTGAATCCTTTCTGTTTACTAATGAGAGTCATTTATGTGGCTCTTCTCAAGCCCCAAAATCTAAGCAATGGATTGTGAGTCTTAAAAAATAGACAGGGAATGGCAATTGGGAACAGCAAAGGCCTTAAGACTTTTTGTGGAGTTGGACTTGTGCATTTCTGATCGTGATGGCTTGTGGGGGTTCACATTGTATGTGGCTGGGTTTCATCTCACAGAGTCTAGATGGGAGCCGTAAGTTACCTTGAGTAAGTGCTGGCCTTGGTTAGTCACTGCAGCTTATGATTGCTTTGTCCTGTGGAGAGAAGCTGAGGCAGGGCACAGGTAAAAGACAACCCACTCAGGTCTTAAGCAGATGCCTGCAGGACTACCAGGAAGCTTTACCAAAGGAGGTGGTCCAGGCCAGAGTCTTAGAATGCAGCTGCTGCTGCAGCTCGACCTGGAACCAAAGAGTTGCAGCTTCACCTGGTATCAAAGAAGAGTTGGAGGCAGGATTAAAATATTTTAATATTCATGAGCCTAACAATATTTGACACTTTCAAGTTGCTAGACACCCTGAATTTAGGACCACAAAAAGAGCTATGGTTCCAGTTTATGTGGCTTGTCCACGGGTCCAAAGAAACTGCCTACAACACATATTCAATGTGACTTTGGACTTGCTTTTTACCTTACTTCTAATGATATCTTTAGATTTCACAGACCCAAACAGAGACCTCACCCATAGAAAGATGGTCACTTTTATTTAAAAACACATTTTTCAAACTGAGGGTCCTTATTTTAAAAATAATATGCCATCTTTTGGGGACAAGAAAAAGATTTTTAGGAAATTATTGCAGACAAAAAGATTATGAATAATTTTATAAGCCTGTTTGAAACACTAAGATTAATCAAGAAATTAAGCAATAATAAATGCTTTAAAAAATGACACTTTCATCTTGTGACAAAATAAGAAAAGATAGATCGATTAAGCTGGAAGAAAAAAAGAGCTATTCTTTTTTTTTTTTTTTTTTGCGGTACGCGGGCCTCTCACTGCTGTGGCCTCTCCCGTTGCGGAGCACAGGCTCCAGACGCACAGGCTCAGTGGCCATGGCTCACGGGCCTAGCCGCTCCGTGGCATGTGGGATCTTCCCGGACCAGGGCACGAACCCATGTCCCCTGCATCGGCAGGCGGACTCTCAACCACTGCGTCACCAGGGAAGCCCAAAAAGAGCTATTCTTTAAATAAAGGTTAAAATGTTATAATCTGGGCAGATATTAAGGGGGAAATTAGACGTTAAAGGACACAGTAGATAGGGGACCTTCAAGATGGCGGAGGAGTAAGACATGGAGATCACCTTCCTCCCCACAAATACATCAAAAATACATCTACATGTGGAACAACTCCTACAGAACACCTACTGAACACTGGCAGAAGACCTCAGACTTCCCAAAAGGTGCCTGAGGGTGACCTACACGAAGAGTTGGGGCCAAAACCAAATCTGAACCCCAAGACTTGTGCAAGCAAAGAAGAGAAAGGGAAATCTCTCTACGCAGACTCAGAAGCAGCAGATTAAATCCTCACAATCAACTTGATGTACACTGCATCTGTGGAATACCTGAATAGACAACGAATCATCCCAGAATTGAGGCGGTGGACTTTGGGAGCAACTGTAGACTTAGGGTTTGCTGCCTGCAACTCACTTGTTTCTAATTTTTATGCTTATTTTAGTATAGTTTTTAGCACTTGTTATCATTGGTGGATTTGTTTATCGGTTTGGTTGCTCTCTTCTTTTTTTTTCCATTTATTATTATTACTTTTTTATTTAATAATTTTAAAAAATTTTAATTTTTTTATTTTTCTTTCTTTTTTTCTCCCTTTCCTTCTGAATCATGTGGCTGACAGGGTATTGGTGCTCCGGCCTGAGCCTGTGAGGTGGGAGAACCAAGTTCAGGACATTGGACTACTAGAGACCTCCCAGCCCCATGTAATATCAATCGGCCAGAGCTCTCCCAGGGATCTCTGTCTCAATGCTAAGACCCAGCTGCACCCAATGGCCAGGAAGCTCCAGTGCTGGACACCCCATGCCAAACAACTAGCAAGACAGGAACATAACCGCACCCAGTAGCAGAGAGGCAGCCTCAAATCATACTAACTTCACAGACACTCCAAAACACATCACCAGACATGGCCCTGCCCACCAGAAAGACAAAATCCAACCCCACCCACCAGAACACAGGCACCAGTCCCCTCCAACAGGAAGCCTACACAAGCCACTGAACCAACCTTACCCACTGGAGGAAGACACCAAAAACAATGGGAACTATGAACCTGCAGCCTGTGAAAAGGAGACCCCAAACACAGTAAGTGAAGCAAAATGAGAAGACAGAGAAATACACAGCAGATAAAGGAGCAAGATAAAAACCCAACAGACCAAACAAATGAAGAGGAAATCAGCAGTCTACCTGAAAAAGAATTCAGAGTAATGATAGTAAACAGGATCCAAAATCTTGGGAGTAGAATGGAGGAAATACAAGAAATGTTTAACAAGGAGCTAGAAGTCATAAGGAGCAAACAAACAATGAAGAACAACACAATAAATGAAATGTAAAAACCTCTAGAAGGCATCAGTAAAAGAAAAACTGAGGCAGAAGTACGGATAAGTGACCTAGAAGATAAAATAGTGAAAATAGCCAGCACAGAGCAGAATAAAGAAAAAATGAAAAGAATTGAGTACAGTCTCAGAGGCCTCTGGGACAATATTAAACACACCAGCATTCGAATTATAGGGGTCCCAGAAGAAGAATAGATTAAGAAAGGGTCTGAGAAAATATTTGAAGAGATTATAGTTGAAAACTTCCCTAACATGGGAAAGGAAATAGCCACCCAAGTCCAGGAAGCGCACAGAGTCCCATACAGGATAAACCCAAGGAGAAACACCCCAAGACACATATTAATCAAACTATCAAAAATTAAATACAAAGAAAAAATATTAAAAGCAGCAAGGGAAAAACAACAAATAACATACAAGGGAATCCCCATAAGGTTAACAGCTGATCTTTCAGCAGAAACTCTGCAAGCCAGAAGGGGGTGGCAGGACATATGTAAAGTAATGAAAGGGAAAAACCTACAACCAAGATTACTCTACCCAGCAAGGATCTCATTCAGATTCGATGGAGAAATTAAAACCTTTACAGACAAGCAAAAGCTAAGAGAATTCAGCACCACAAAACCAGCTTTACAACAATTGCTAAAGTAACTTCCCTAGGCAGGAAACATAAGAGAAGGAAATGACCTACAAAAGCAAACCCAAAACAATTAAGAAAATGGTAATAGGAACATACATGTCTATAATTGCCTTAATTATAAATGGATTAAATGCTCCAACCAAGAGATATAGACTGGCTGAATGGATACAAAAACAAGAAGTGCATATATGCTGTCTACAAGAGACCCACGTCAGACCTAGGGACACATACAGACTGAATGAGGGGATGGAAAAAGATATTCCATGCAAATGAAAATCAGAAGAAAGTTGAAGTAGCAATTCTCATATCAGACAAAATAAAGACTATTACAAGAGACAAGGACACTACATAATGATCAAGGGATCAATCAAAGAAGAAGATATAACAATTGTAAATATTTATGCACCCAGCATAGGAGCACCTCAATACATAAGGCAAATGCTAAAAGCCACAAAAGGGGAAATCGACAGTAACACAATAATAGTAAGAGACTTTAACACCCCACTTTCACCAGTGGACAGATCAATCAAAATGAAAATAAATAACAGAACACAAGCTTTAAATGACACATTAGACAAGATGGACTTAATTGATATTTATAGGACATTCCATCCAAAAACAACAGAATACACTTTCTTCTCAGGTGCTCATGGAACATTCTCCAGGATGGATCATATCTTGGGTCACAAATCAAGCCTTGGTAAATTTAAGAATATTGAAATTATATCAAGAATCTTTTCCGATCACAATGCTATGAGACTAGATATCAATTACAGGAAAAAAATTTTTAATACAAGCAGACGGAGGCTAAACAGTACACTACTAAATACCCAAGAGATTACTGAAAAAATCAAAGAGGAAATCAAAAAATACCTAGAAACAAATGACAATGAAAACACGACAACCCAAAACCTATGCGATGCAGCAAAAGCACTTCTAAGAGGGAAGTTTATAGCAATACAATCCTACCTCAAGAAACAAGAAACATCTCAAATAAACCGCCTAACCTTACACCTAAAGCAATTAGAGAAAGAAGAACCAAAAAAAACCCCAAACTTAGCAGAGGGAAAGAAATCATAAAGATCAGATCAGAAATAAACGAAAGAAAAATAAAAGAAACAATAGCAAGGATCATTAAAATGAAAAGTTGGTTCTTTGAGAAGAAAAAAATTGATAAACCATTAGCCAGACTCATCAAGAAAAAAAGGGAGAAGACTCAAATCAACAGAATTAGAAATGAAAAAACAGAAGTAACAACCGACACTGCAGAAACTACAAGCAACTGTATGCCAATAAAATGGACCACCTGGAAGAAATGGAAAAATTCTTAGAAAAGCACACTCCAAGACTGAACCAGGAAGAAATAGAAAATACAAACAGACCAATCCCAAGCACTGAAATTGAGACTGTGATTAAAAATCTTCCAAATAACAAAAGCCCAGGACCAGATGTCTTCACAGGCGAATTCTATCAAACATTTAGAGAAGAGCTAACACCTATCCTTCTCAAACTCTTCCAAAATATAGCAGGGGTAGGAACACTCCCAAACTCATTCTAGGAGGCCACCATCACCCTGATACCAAAACCAGACAAAGATGTCACAAAGAAAGGAAACTACAGGCCAATATCACTGATGAACATACATGTAAAAATCCTCAGTAAAATACTAGCAAACAGAATCCAACAGCACATTAAAAGGATCATACACCATGATCAACTGGAGTTTATCCCAGGAATGCAAGGATTCTTCATTATATGCAAATCAATCAGTGTGATATACCATATTAACAAATTGAAGGATAAAAACCATATGATCATCTCAATAGATGCAGAAAAACCTTTCAACAAAATTCAACACCCACTCATGATAAAAACTCTCCAGAAAGTAGGCGTAGAGGGAACTTACCTCAACATAATAAAGGCCATAAATGACAAACCCACAGCCAACATTGTTCTCAATGGTGAAAAACTGAAAGCATTTCCTCTAAGATCAGGAACAAGACAAGGTTGCCCACTCTCACCATTATTATTCAACATACTTTTGAAAGTTTTAGCCACAGCAATCAGAGAAGAAGAAGAAATAAAAGGAATCCAAATCACAAGAGAAGAAGTAAAACTGTCACTGTTTGCAGATGATATGATACTATACATAGAGAATCCTAAAGACTCCACCAGAAAACTACTAGAGCTAATCAATGAATTTGGTAAAGTAGCAGGATACAAAATTAATGCACAGAAATCTCTTGCATTCCTATACACTAATGATGAAAAATCTGAAAGTGAAATTAAGAAAACACTCCCATTTACCATTGCAACAAAAATAATAAAATATCTAGGAATAACCTACCTAAGGAGACAAAAGATCTGTATGCAGAAAACTATAAGACACTGATGAAAGAAATTAAAGATGATACAAACAGATGGAGAGATATGCCATGTTCTTGGATTAGAAGAATCAACATTGTGAAAATGACTCTACTACCCAAAGCAATCTACAGGTTCAATGCAATCCCTATCAAACTACCAGTGTTTTTTAGTTCTAGTTTTATAGTTCTGGTTTTTCACAGAACTAGAGCAAAAAACTTCACAATTTGTATGGAAACACAAAAGACCCCAAATTGCCAAAGCAATCTTGAGAAAGAAAAGTGGAGCTGCAGGAATCAGGCTCCCTGACTTCAGACTGTACTACAAAGCTATAGTAATCAAGACAGTATGGTACTGGCACAAAAAAAGAAATATAGATCAATGGAACAGGATAGAAAGCCCAGAGATAAACCCACACACATATGGTCATCTTTTCTTTGATAAAGGAGGCAAGAATATACAATGGAGAGAAGACAGCCTCTTCAATAAGTGGTGCTGGGAAAACAGGACAGCTACATGTAAAAGAATGAAATTAGAACACTTCCTAACACCATACACAAAAATAAACTCAAAATGGATTAAAGCCCTAAATGTAAGGCCAGACACTATAAAAGTCTTGGAGAAAAACATAGGCAGAACACTCTATGACATAAATCACAGCAAGATTCTTTGTGACCCACCTCCTAGAGAACCGGAAATAAAAACAAAAATAAACAAATGGGACCTAATGAAACTCCAAAGCTTTTGCACAGCAAAGGAAAACTTAAACAAGACGAAAAGACAAGCCTCAGAATGGTAGAAAATATTTGCAAAGAAATCAACGGACAAAGGATTAATCTCCACAATTTACAAGCAGCTCATGCATCTCAATATCTGAAAAACAAAACAACCCAATCCAAAAATGGGCAGAAGACCAAAATAGACATTTCTCCAAAGAAGATATACGGCTTGCCAACAAACACATGAAAGGATGCTCAACATCATTAATCATTAGAGAAATGCAAATCAAAACTTCAATGAGATATCACCTCACACAGGTCAGAATGGCCATCATCAAAAAGTCTACAAACAATAAATGCTGGAGAGGATGTGGAGAAAAGGGGACACTCTTGCACTGTTGGTAGGAATGTAAATTGATACAGTCACTATGGAGAACAGTATGGAGGTTCCTTAAAAAACTAAAAATAGAACTACCATATGAACCAGCAATCCCACTACTATGCATATACCTTGAGAAACCATAATTCAAAAAGGGTCATGTACCACAATGTTCATTGCAGCCCTATTTACAATAGCCAGGACATGGAAGCAACCTAAGTGTCCATCGACAGATGAATGGATAAAGAAGATGTGGAACACATATACAATGGAATATAACTCAGCCATAAAAAGAAACAAAATTGAGTTATTTGTAGTGAGGTGGTTGGACTTTGAGTCTGTCACACAGAGTGAAGTAAGTCAGAAAGAGAAAAATACTGTATGCTAACACATATATATGGAATCTAAGAAAAAAAAAAAGGTTCTGATGAACCTAGGGGCAGGACAGAAATAAAGACACAGATGTAGAGAATGGATTGAGGACGCCGAGAGTGGGAAGGCTAAGCTGGGACGAAGTGAGAGAGTAGCCTTGACATATATACACTACCAAATGTAAGCTTGATAGCTAGTGGGAAGCAGCTGCATAGCACAGGGAGATCAGGTCGATGCTTTGTGACCACCTAGGGGGGTGGGTTAGGAGGGTGGGAGGGAGATGCAAGAGGGAGGGGATATGGAGATATGTGCATACATATAGCTGATTCACTTTGTTATACAACAGAAAGTAACAGAACTTTGTAAAGCAGTTATATTCCAATAAAGATGTTAAATAAAAAATAAATGAAAGGACACAGTAGCTGGAAATAAGAGAGAGAAGGAGATGTGCCCAGATTTAACTACTCTTACAGAGTGAATCAGAAGAAAAATGAGCTGTCTTAGCTGTTAAGAAGTTTCCAACAGTGACCAGAGCACAGAGGAATTTCGTGGAGGAGGGAGACCAAAGCGGATGGAAGTGTCTCCACCAGGGAGAATCAAGATCCAAGATCCTAAGAAGACATGGCTTCAAAAAAAGCTACTGAAGATGCTGATGGAAGGACCGTAGCAACGGAACTTGGGGACCTCATGTTGAAAATGGGGGCAGCTCTAATAGGCGGTTACAGAAAATCTGTACAGACTTGAGACAACAAGCACAAAATCCCAAACACATCATAAGGGAGGCTTTGAGGTGGCACAGCCATTGTTAGTTGGAGATATAAGAATTGTCTGTACCCTTAGTATACTAAGATCCACAAATGTCTCCCCAGACAGATGAGCCTGTGGGCCTCCAAAGGCATTTTTTTGCTACCCTAGGATTAAAGCGGAAACACAACAACATTCTAGACCTGTCAAATCCTGCTTTTATTTTAACTGAAACATACTTCTAGCCTCACAGAAGAGAAATACCTACTTTCTTATTATAAAAATAATGCCAGATTTTTAGATAGTAAAAGTTCACTTGTCCTTAAAAGATAATAAATAACAAAAGTTCTATAACTGAGAGTCTGTGGTTATAAAACCAGCAAATCAGCCCTCTTTATGAGGAATCAGAGGATTCAGAGAAATTGGCATTGATCTGTTCAGACAGACAGAGTTGATTTGGGCCTTAGTGAAACACAAGATAAAATAAACATGTTTATGGAACAAAAGCACTGGTAATAGCAGCAAAACTTTCCACAAGATGTGAGAGTCTGAACAGAAGATTTGCCATTTTCTCTCATTTGGGGTTTAAAGGAAACACAATTCATCTGCACAGTATAGAAGTAGATGGGTCCCCTCCCCTCCACCTTTACCCTCCTGTTCTGCATTTTCCTTACAAGTATTCTGAGTAATTTTCTTTGGCTAAACCTACAAAGATATTCATTCATTCTTTCATTCAATCAGCAAACATTGTTAATTTGAGTATTACTCAATCATCAGACATTTATTGAGGGCCTATTATGTGCCAAGCATAGTCCAGGATGTAGAACAATATTGTTCACTAGAACATGGTTACAACACTTCCCCAAAGAGTAAAATTCATATCACATGAATTGGAGAAAACTGACAATGAAGTATAACAGGTGAAATCTAATTCAAAGGTGATGTCACCCATAAAGCAAATCCAAAATAGGAATCATTTTAATTAGACCCTAATATATATTCAGATTTTTTTCATTTCAACTTTCCGAATCAAAGGTACTTCTAAAATGTGAGGTATTTACATTTTCCTACTATGCCTAAATTTGGCATAGTAATGTATAAAAATAAACTTTTTTAAGTAAATTCTGATCATTTCACTGTGCAGTTTTTATCTCTTGTATTTGGGTGATTTTTTTATGGTCAATTTGAACATTTTCCCTGTATTATCTAGTTGCTACGTAGACATAGATTTTTACTACACAGAAGAAATATACAGAAAAACATGGGGAAATAAAAGCAATAAACAACCTTGGAATACCTATTTGCCTGTAGTTTTTTTTTCTGATTTAAGTAGCAAAACATGAGGGATAAATAGACATCAACAATGCCAACTTCTTTCATTTTTCACCATCAAGCAAACATACCTTGAGTCTCTGATGCATACCCGGCCCTGTGCCAGTACTTGAAGAGAATAAATGACTCCTCTCTCCAAGAAGACAGTGGAAAGAACAGCCAAAAGAATAGGTTCTGGAAGCAGGCTGACCAGGCATTACACCATCTCTCAGTAACTGTGACTTGAGAAAGCTCTTCATGGAGATCAGCCATGCACTTTGGGATCAGGCAAACCTGAGCTCAAATTCCAGAATTTCCACTTATTGGCTATATGATCTTGAATAAGTACTTAATGTCTGAGCCACAGTTTTGTCAGCTTTAAGTAGGGACCAAGAATCTTATTTTAAAGTTGTGAGGATGAAATATAATAAAAATCTGTAACATGTTTAGCTCAGTGCCTAGGTCATACAAAATATTCAATAAGTGCTGTGCTCATTCCTTTATCTGTCTGTATGTTTTCTTCCAGATTTACCTCTGTAATCAAAAAGGATAATTGGGAGAAAAGAATCAACCTTAGTGAAAAATTTGGGTTGATTCCTGGCATGTATCACTCCTTTGAAAGGCTAGAATGTATTGCTGTGAGTAAAAACCACAGCTATAGACTGAGAACTTAGTGGAAATCTGTGGTAGTAATTGTCAGTCAGTAACAGGATGTTATCAACACCATAGACTCAATGACTCAAGAAAGCCAAAGGATGGTAAGTTTTCTACTTCCTGCAAAATGACAGTAGCACTTGCTGTACCAAGAGCTGAAGGTTAGTTTCAGCCAGATCAGAATTTTCACCATCTGTTCATGGAAAGATAAAACCCTTCTTCCTGTGTAATGGATAACGAGGATTTAAAGAAAAGGGGATTGCCTCAATTTCCACATCAAATGGCTGTGTTTATGTGACCAAAAATTGCACACAGGAAACATAAAAAGAGATCAGTCAGTAAAACAGAACAATATAAACTGTGAAATGCCTTTCTGAATCTCTTAGAAACATTCATTTGTTTTTCATGGAAGAGTGTAAATAAAGCAACAATGAAAAACATATTTGAGTTCCAGATAGTTCAAATAAGCTTCATTATTTCAAGCCTCCAATCTACAAAGTGCTATTTTTATCCTTCCAATATTCAAAGTCATTTCATATCTTAATGATTTTTTTACTAATCATATAGGATAAAATATCTGTGTAATATTTTATATACAATTAAGCAATCAACTTATATTTAGAAACAGTAAAGATGCCTCTATCCTCCTGTCTTCCCTGAAACCAGTGAAAGAGGACAATAGAAGGCAAAAAATAAAATAAGATCTTTGATAAGCTCAAATGCAGCCACCACCACTTTTTGAACTTTTCTATGAAGAAGGACTTCATAATGCCATAAATATTGGATCTGGGAAAGCGAAAACTGAGAGGAAGATGTATTGACTAGATTTGGAAAAGCAAGCAGAAGCTTCAGCAGACCTCCTCAGGGAAGGATTCTACCTGCTACTGAAGATTGATAAGGCAGAAAGATGAACCAGCAACATAAGGCATATGCCAGGTATTGTTATGTGAAGGAAGGAAGGAGAGAAGGAGATAAGGAAGAAAAAAGTGGATTCAAGGGCTTTAGAGAAAGAAATACTATGTAACTATTCAAAAATACTTGTGGCTTACCATAGGAGAGCCAAGAAGCTTTTCTCTGAGCTTAAAGCAAACAAATTATATAAAAAATAATAAGTATGCCATGAGGCTTGATAAACACATCTTTATAAAACCGTTGGAATTTTGAGACCTCAAAGAGGAACTACAAAGACAAAATGGAGATGATAAAGCAAAAGAATAATTTAAACGTAAAAGGGCAAGAATCTTTGACACCAGGGGTAGCTCAAATAACTCAGAATTCCCTAAATGTCCTCAGAAAAACAGAAAAAACAACTGGAAAGCAAAAGAAAAAGCTCAGAGAATCCAAACGAATCTACAACCTATTAGAATTAACAAGTGAATTTAGCAAAATCATTGGGTACAAGATCAATGAATCAAAACAATTCTATTTCTAAATGAAAAATTAGAAGATAAAATTCAATAAATGATATAATTAAGCAAAATTCAAAACACATCAGATACCTAGACATCAATCTAATATGTAATATCATTACACTGAAAGCTACAAAACATTTTCAAGAGGAATTAACACCTACATAATTAGAGGGATATACAAGTTTATGGGTATGAAGATTCATGTTGCAAAGACTTAAATTACCTTCAAATTGATCTAAAGATTCTAAGAAGTTCCAGTCAAAATCTCAGCAGGTTATTTTTAGTTAACAAGCTAATTCTAATAGTTATATGAAAATTCAAAGAACTAAAAGTACCTATGACAATCTTGAAGATGAAAATCTAAGAGTGAATTAGAGATCTTACACTACCACACATCAGGATTTACTATAAACCTCCAGTAATTAATATAATGTGGTATGGGTGCAAGATAGACAGATAAATAGAACAGAATATTCTACAAGCAGGCAAATATATGAACATTTGATTTAAGTAAAAAGAAGATAATTCAGAACAGTGAGGGGAGGGTAGTCTTTTCAAAAAAATAATGCTGAGTCAGTTACATATCCATATGGAAAAATGAAATTTGATGCCTAACTTACACAAAAAATCAATACCAGAGAGATCTTTAATCTAAATACAAAAGGTAAAGTAATAATGATTTAGAAGAAAATTATTAGAATATATTCATGACTTTGGGATAGAAAAAGTTTTCTTGAACAACAAACAAAAAGCACTTTCCAAAAAGTCAAAAATTGATAAGTTACATTACATTAAAATTGAAAACTTTTGTCCATCAAAATGTTCCATTAAGAGATTGGAAAGGCAGGCTTCCCTGGTGGCGCAGTGGTTGAGAGTCCGCCTGCCGATGCAGGGGACCCAGGTTCGTGCCCCGGTCCGGGAGGGTACCGCGTGCCGCGGAGCGGCTGGGCCCGTGAGCCATAGCCACTGAGCCTGCACGTCCGGAGCCTTTGCTCGGCAACGGGAGAGGCCACAGCAGTGAGGGGCCCGCGTACCGCAAAAAAAAAAAAAAAAAAAAAAAAAAGGCAAAAAAAAGAGATTGGAAAGGCAACCCAAAGAGTAGGAGAAGATGTTTGAAATAGATATATCCCAAAAAGCACTCATATATAGGCTGCAAATTTATATATATATATATATATATATATATATATATATGCTGTAAATTTTAAAAGATAGAAAGTGCACAATCCAAAATAGGTAAAAGACTTGAACTGACATTTACAAAAGCAGATATCCAAAATGCCAAAGTATATGAAATGGTGTTCAATTTCATTAGTCACAAGAAAATGCAAATTAAAACCCACAATTTTATAACACTGTACACCCACTAGGTTTGTATCTAAAATTCCAAGGGTTGACAGTACTATAGCATAACCAGTCACTACAGGTAGGATTGTAATCGGCACAATCGCAATGGAAAATTGGTTGTTGATATCTACTGAACATTGAAGATATGGCTATCCTAGTCCCTGAATTCAGTTTCTATCATTATAATCAACATTATTCACCAAAAACATATGCTAGGATGTTATTCAAAATAGTCTCAAATGACCCAAATGTTAACAATAGAATAATGTATTAATTATGATGTATCCCTACAAACAAATGCTATGTAGCAATGACAGTGAAACAAAATACTGCCACATAAGGCACTGTGGTTAAATTTCATAAACATAACCTTGAATGAAGGAAGCAAGACTAAATGATTTCATTTATGCAAAATCCACAAAGAGGCAAAATGAATTTATGATAAAGTAAGGAGAGAGGTGACCTTTGGATAGGAAGATGATGGGGGGTAGGAAGCTTCTGGAATGCTGTCAACATTCTATTTCCTATGTGAGTGTAGTTAGAACAATGTGTTTTTTCTATGATTCATATACCATTCTGTGTATTTGTTATACTTCAAAATTTAACTTTTAAACAGTGTATTACCTACCAAATACATATGTTTCCCAGATTTTAAATGTTGCGCATATCATTTTATAAAAAAAAAAACTTGCCTACTTGATAAGTTTTTAAAAAAATAAAGAAAAAAGAGGCATACATCCTTTTCTTTGAATTTGCTCTTTTGTGAGTACTGCACTACTATAATACTTTGAATTTGTACTACTTTGAATAGTGAGATTGAACATTTTTTCTTGTTAATTTGCCATTTGTATTTCTTTTTCAAACTGCTCATGCCTTTTGTTCAAAGTTTTCTCTGTGTTGTGTACAATTGTTATTATTATTACTACTTGAAGGTTCTGCATGTGGTAATGGAATTAATGGCTTACAATGTGTATATGGTTATGAGCTCTGTGTGACCTTGGGAAAATTATTGACTCTCTTAACCTTTCACCTTCCTCATCCGAAAAACTGGATAATAGCATCAACAATCCTGAAAAGTTTACTTTTTAAGAATTACATAGACATCTAGGTGACATGGACATCAAAAATGTTTTTCCCACTTTTCACAAATTTTTGAGCATCTATTGTATGTAAAGACATGCTAGTCATTAGACTGGGATAAAAGAACATTTGTTCCATTAAACCAGTGTGCTGGTCAGTTGTCAGTCAAAGCATCGTGATTCTTTTCTTTTTTTCTTTTTGTTGTTGTTGTTATAACCCCTTTATTTTATTTTATTAACATCTTTATTGGAGTATAATTGCTTTACACTGGTGTGTTAGTTTCTGCTTTATAACAAAGTGAATCAGTTATACATATACATATGTTCCCATATCTCTTCCCTCTTGCATCTCCCTCCCTCCCACCCTCCCTATCCCACCCAGCTAGGTGGTCACAAACCACTGAGCTGATCTCCCTGTGCTATGCGGCTGCTTCCCACTAGCTATCTATTTTACGTTTGGTAGTGTATATATGTCCAATACACTCTCTCACTTCGTCCCAGCTTACCCTTCTGCCTCCCCATATCCTGAAGTCCATTCTCTAGTAGGTCTGTATCTTTATTCTCGTCTTACCCCTAGGTTCTTCATGACCTTTTTTTTCTTAAATTCCGTATATATGTGTTAGCATACGGTATTTGTTTTTCTCTTTCTGACTTGCTTCACTCTGTATGACAGACTCTAGGTCCATCCACCTCACTACAAATAACTCAGTTTCGTTTCTTTTTATGGTTAATATTCCATTGTATATATGTGCCACATCTTCTTTATCCGTTCATCCAATGATGGACACTTAGGTTGCTTCCATCTCCTGGCTATTGTAAATAGAGCTGCAATGAACATTTTGGTACATGACTCTTTTTGAATTATGGTTTGCTCAAGGTATATGCCCAGTAGTGGGATTGCTGGGTCGTATGGTAATTCTATTTTTAGTTTTTTAAGGAACCTCCATACTGTTCTCCATAGTGGCTGTATCAATTTACATTCCCACCAACAGTGCAAGAGTGTCCCCTTTTCTCCACACCCTCTCCAGCATTAATTGTTTCTAGATTTTTTGATGATGGCCATTCTGACCGGTGTGAGATGATATCTCATTGTAGTTTTGATTTGCATTTCTCTAACGATTAATGATGTTGAGCATTCTTTCATGTGTTTGTTGGCAATCTGTATATCTTCTTTGGAGAAGTGTCTATTTCGGTCTTCTGCCCATTTTTGGATTGGGTTGTTTGTTTTTTTGTTATTGAGCTGCATGAGCTGCTTGTAAATTTTGGTGATTAATCCTTTGTCAGTTGCTTCATTTGCAAATATTTTCTCCCGTTCTGAGGGTTGTCTTTTGATCTTGTTTATGGTTTCCTTTGCTGTGCAAAAGCTTTGAAGTTTCATTAGGTCCCATTTGTTTATTTTTGTTTTTATTTCCGTTTCTCTAGGAGGTGGGTCAAAAAGGATCTTGCTGTGATTTATGTCATGGAGTGTCTGCCTATGTTTTCCTCTAAGAGTTTGATAGTATCTGGCCTTACATTTATGTCTTTAATCCATTTTGAGTTTATTTTTGTGTATGGTGTTAGGGAGTGTTCTAATTTCATACTTTTACATGTACCTGTCCAGTTTTCCCAGCACCACTTATTGAAGTGGCTGTCTTTTCTCCACTGTATATTCTTGCCTCCTTTGACAAACCCACAGCCAACATCGTCCTCAATGGTGAAAAACTGAAACCATTTCCACTAAGATCAGGAACAAGTCAAGTTTGCCCACTCTCACCACTGTTATTCAACATAGTTTTGGAAGTTTTAGGCACAGCAATCAGAGAAGAAAAGTAAATAAAAGGAATCCAAATCAGAAAAGAAGAAGTAAAGCTGTCACTGTTTGCAGATGACATGATACTATACATAGAGAATCCTAAAGATGCCACCAGAAAACTGCTGGAGCTAGTCAATGAATTTGGTAAAGTTAAAGTAGCAGGATACAAAATTAATGCACAGAAATCTCTGGCATTCCTATACACTAATGATGAAAAATATGAAAGTGAAATTAAGAAAACACTACCATTTACCATTGCAACAAAAAGAATAAAATATCTATGAATAAACCTACCTAAGGTGACAAAAGACCTGTATGCAGAAAATTATAAGACACTGATGAAAGAAATTAAAGATGATACAAATAGATGGATGCCATGTTCTTGGACTGGAAGAATCAACATTGTGAAAATGACTCTACTACCCAAAGCACTCTACAGATTCAATTCTATCTCTATCAAACTACCACTGGCATTTTTCACAGAACTAGAACCAAAAATTTCACAAGTTGTATGGAAACACAAAAGACCCCGAATAGCCAAAGCAATCTTGAAAACGAAAAATGGAGCTGGAGGAATCTGGCTTCTTGACTTTAGACTATACTACAAAGCTACAGTAATCAAGACAGTATGGTGCTGGCACAAAACCAGAAATATAGATCAATGGAACAGGATAGAGAGCCCAGAGATAAACCCACGCACATATGGTCACCTTATCTTTGATAAAGGAGGCATCGTGATTCTTTATGCCTCCCATTTCCATCTTCATTCTCCTCAACATCCCTCAGGGTGGTGCTTTCCTTTCCATTCCCATCATCACTGCGTGCATTCAGGCCTTCCTCTTGCCTACCTGGACGTTGTAACAGCTTCCTAACTGGTCTCTCTGCCTCCCTCTCATTACTCCCCAATCAGTTCAGCTTCCTGCTGCCAGATGGGTCCTTCTAAATGCAGCTCTGATCATACCAAGCTTCCTGTTTCCCTCCACGTGGATTCTCTTCACTTTATCAATTTACAGAAGACAATCGTCTTCTGATTCCTACTTTTCCTCTCAAGCTTCATCTCCTAATATTCCCCAATTAGCCTCTTATGTTTCAAAGTTTCAAAAATGTATATGTTGCAGGACCTTGCATATGGCACCCCTCCTCTCAAGAATATGTCTTTGGCTTTGGCTCTTTTCCTTGCTCCATATTCACCTCAGACACCATCTTCTCTGGGAGGTCTCCTCTCATCCCTGGCACTGGTGATTCTAGCTCAGCTGATCCTCCTATAAACTCTCATAGTCTCATCCCATGATCTGCATAATTTCCCTTGGATCATTTATTCATTTATCTGTCCAACTCACTACTCTAAGACCTACTAAGGAGCAAAGACTGTCTTTTGTATCATTGTCCCCTGAGCCTGAACAGCTCTGTATGAATGAGTGAATGAGTGAACAAATGAAAGAGCATAAGATTGGATCAGCTCTCATATCATGCTTCTCAGCAACATTCTCAGGGAAATTTTAATAGGAACTGAATAAAAGTCAAGTTAGGTTGGAATTTCTGAAAGAAGAGACAAATTATAGTAAACTTTACCCTCTGTAGTAATGCAGAAACATTCCTTTTCTAGGTGATAGATAGATGATAGATAGATAGATAGATAGATAGATGATAGATAGATAGACTAATTCATATGGCCATTTCTGACAGGGATTCAAGACTAATTCATATGGCCATTTCTGACAGGGATTCAAATGTCATAGCTTCAGGGCACTTGAAGAATATATTATCTTTGGCGGTCCTTTGTTACTATTCTCCCTAGAATGATTCATCCCCTCAATTTTCATACTGCTCTTAAATCAGGGCTATGGGGTTAAAGGAAAACAATGTATATTCCTTTGTAAGTGGTTGTAAATGCACATTATAAATGGCTCCACTGCTTCTTTGGGGAGGATGGAGCTCATCCCTTCTTTTGCTGCCTAAAGGCTCTATTTTAGAGCTTATGTACTTGAGGGTTAGCTCATGTAACATAAATTCACCAAAAAACTTAAAGTGAGATCACATCTGTGCAGCCCATAGAAAGATGACTTAAAGTTGTCTTCTCTTAGTAATTAAAAAGGAGAAGATTTGGAGACCATATCCTTAAAAACTGACTAGAGTGTACTGTCAATCAATCTACAAATATAGATTTGCTTCTTCTAGGATTATAATAACTATATATATATGATATATTTATGACGTGGATTTTTTTTTCTGAAGTGTTTACTCATCAACTACTTCTTTATGAGTATTATTTTTCTGTCAGTGACCAAGTTGTACTTATGTGAGCCTCTCCTACTGTATCTGCCTCAGCACTTTTCACCTACTTGGCTTTCAGCTAATGTGGGTTTGAAGTGATCCTCAATACCTCCCATGAACCAGGAATCCAGGAAGTATCTGATTTTTTTTTTTTTACATGAATGTTTCTAAGGGAGAGAGGTCCCTGTCCCCAGTTTTATCTACGTTCTTCAGACATCCATTTGCAACAGACTTTTGCTTCCAATTTGCTGCGTGATGGATAGTGGCAGCTGCACAGAAAACCACTCAGAGACCAAAGGAAAGGTGGGAGCAGCCATTACCTCGAGTTTGTGCACATTCCTACCATTATCCTTCTCCATCTGAGTGTGAGCTGCAATCATAGCTTGTCAAAAAGTATGACATATCCCCTATTTCCTTTAGTACCACTGGTTTCTGGTGACTCACTGTGTCATTTAACTAAGTTGGTGACATCTGTGTCTGTGCTACCATAAAATATATAGTTAGTGATACCCCTCATCCTTTTTGATTGAACATATTTGTGTAATTATTTGTGATTGTTCTGTGTGTATGAATGTGTAAGTGCTTATGTTTGTATGCATCAGTCAGTATATGAGAATAGCCATAACAAGAACCCTAGAATTTGTAGATAAGTACCAAAATAAAAAACCAACATAAGGATCAAAGCAGAAATATGCCAATTTACCTTAAAGAGATAAAATGATTCCAAGGTCAGCAAGATTTGACATCATCCTGAGTGAGGGTAGAAATACATCTAAACATGAATGGTCCAAGAGGAAGTAACTGTCTAGACTAAGAAACACTGGGAAAAAGGGGAAAGTTAGGGAGACAAATATTGTAGTGTCCATTCAGCCCTCTCTAAGGCAAGTGGGTGCCCTGGAGAAATGATGACAAAATCGTCTGCTTGGTGAAAATAACTCGGTCACAAGGACCATAACTCTCGCTCACATACCATACTAACCAGACAGTCTTCCAATCACAAAGCTGTTTTTCCAAGTATGTCCACATCAGGAAAAAAGACAACCAGGATTGAGGACCTGAGTAGCCGCACCACTGCACATGTATCATACAAATGCACATACAGCACCATACACACACAGAATAAGATGGCATGGTAGTTTAGATACACATGTCCTGCATATGCATGTAAGTTTACTTGGTGTGTATGTCTTGGTGTTTACTTCTCCAGAAGTCAGATCAGTTCTGAGACACTGGAAAGTCTGAGCACATAGAGATGCACCAAAAGGCCAGAGGGTGGAGGAAACTGAGAATGTTGTCAAAAGAGTGATGGAGGCAATGGCTTCAGGAAATCAGAGAGAGAAGAAAGTGTAAAATAGAGAGAAGTTAGAGAGACTGGGGGATTAGATGAGATCAAAGGGCAGAGGATGTGGGAGAAACTCAGTGAGCAGGCTGAAATGATGTGAAATTGTGATCAGAAACTGGGAAATCTAAATTTATGATTTAGAGGCAAAGGAGTAGATTCCAGTGGTTGCAAGGTTCAGGATGTGGCCGTGGGAGATCATTGAATATGAACTCAAGATGTTGTCTGAGTCATTCATTCAGACATTTGTCATCTTGGATCGTAGCAGGAAGAGAGTTAGACAGGAAGACTATGCATTAGATGCCAAATTCTTCAAAGACGGGAGGCCAAATATTTTACCCACTTAGCTATTATGTCTTCATATTTTGCTCATGCTCATCCCCCTTGGTGGAATGCCATCCCTGCCCTGCATTGCTCTAGCATATTTCCGTGGAGAACACATACATTTCCCCTAGAACATGAATTCTTATTGGCATATCCTCCCTACAATGTAAGTTCATTTTTAATGGAATACATATAATGCAATGGCTAAGTCTATACACACTTACTGAATGAATAAAGGAAACGTCATAATCATGGAGGTCATTCTGGAATGTAATCCACGAAATTTATTGAAATGTTTTCTAGTGGTATTAAAAGAACCAGGACAGGGAGGCAATAAAGAGATCAAGAAAGAATAGTAATTTATTATTTATTTAAATTTATTTATTTATTTTTGGCTGTGTTGGGTCTTCATTGCTGCGTGCGGGCAGCAAGGAGGGGCTACTGTTCGTTGCAGTCTGCGGGCTTCTCATTGTGGTGGCTGCGGAACATGGGCTCTAGAGCTCAGGCTCAGTAGCTGTGGCGCACGGGCTTAGTTGCTCCATCGGCATGTGGGATCTTTCCGGACCAGGGCTCGAACCTGTGTCCCCTGAATAGGCAGGCAGATTCTTAACCACTGCGCCACCAGGGAAGTCCCAAGAACAGTAATTTTTTTGTTTGTTTATTTGTTTGTTTTTGCGGTACGCAGGCCTCTCACTGTTGTGGCCTCTCCCCTTGCGGAGCACAGGCTCAGGACGCGCAGGCTCAGCGGCCATGGCTCACGGCCCCAGCCGCTCCGCGGCATGTGGGATCTTTCCGGACCAGGGCACGAATCCGTGTCCTCTGCATCGGCAGGCGGACTCTCAACCACTGCGCCACCAGGTAAGCCCAAGAAAAGTAATATTTTTAATGGGGAAATATATTTGTCCACATGGAAGGCATTGGTGATATGGATGAGCACAGTACTGGTGGAGCTGTCAGGGCAGGAATGTGAGCACTCTGAAATGGGAACAGGTGAAGACAGTGCTGAAAATAGCTCACTCTCCAGGGTGCTTAACTCAGAGAGAGAGAGGGTAATAACTGCAGAACTTTCCCTAAGAATTCCAATGTTTGATACTATGGTAAATGGCATTTTAAAATTTCATTTTCAGAGTCTTTGTTGCTAGAATAAGGAAATATAGTTAATGTTTGTATATTGATCTTATCTCCTGCAAAATTACTAAACTTAGTCATTTGTTCTAGTAGGTTTTTAATAGATCTGTAGGATTTTTCCATACAATCATGTTGTCCCTAAATAAAAATAATTTTACTTCTCCTCTTCCAACCCAGATGCGTTTCATTTAATTTTTATTGCACATTGCACAAGCTAGAATCTCCAGTACCACGTTGAATAAACGTGATGACAGGAGACATTTCTGCTTTGTTCTTTACCCTGTAAGGAAAGCATTGTCTCCCACCATTAAATATTGTAGTAGCTATACGCTTTTTGTAGGTGTCCTTTTTCAAGTCAAGGATGTTTCCTTCTCTTTGCGGTTTGATGAGAGCTTTTATCCAGAATGGATTATGGATTTTGCCAAATGCTTTTTCTCTATTGAGATTATCACATATTTGTTTGTTTTTATTTTTCTTTTTCAGTCTCTTTACATAGTGAATTATATAGATTGGTTTTAGAATGCTCAACTAACCTTGCATTTCTGGGATGAACCCCATTTGGTCAGGATGCAATTTCCTTTTGATATATTGTTTAATTAACTAAAGTTATTGTGCATTTGTGTTCATGAGGGCTGTTACTATTTAGCTTTCTTTCCATGTAGTGTATTTGCCTGGTTTTGTTATCAGAAAAATTCTGGCCTCATAAAATGACTTGCAAAGTAGTCTCTCCTCTTAAAATTTATGAAAGAGGTTTTTAGAATTGTATTATTTCCTCCTTTAAATGTTCGGTAGAATTCATCAGTGAATCCATCTGAGTCTAGAGTTTTCAATTTCTCGAATAGATTTAGAGATACTGAGGTTATCTGTTCCTTTTGAGTGAGTTTTGGCAGTGTGTCTTTCAAGGAATCTTGAAATCTGTCCATTTCATTTACATCACCAAATTTAATGGCATGAAGTTGTTCAAAATATTTGCCTGTTATCCTAACAATATCTATACAATCTGTGGTGATGTCACCTCTTTCATTCCTAACAGTGATAATTTGTATACCTTTTCTTTCTCTCTTCCTCTCTCTCTCTCTCTCTTTTTTTCCTTGATCAGTCTGAACACTGGTTTATCAATTTTAATGATCTCAAAACTCTAGATTTTGTTTTCATTGATTTTCTCTATTGTTTTTCTTTTTTCATTACTTCCCATTCTTCCCCCCCCTTCCTTTTGCTTGCTTTGGGTCTAACTTGCTCTTCTTTTTCTGCTTTCCTAAAGGTAGAAGCTGAGGTGGCTGAGTTGAGACCTCTTTTCCTTTTTAGTATGAACATTTAGTGCTATAAACTTCTCTCTGAATACTGCTGTAGCTACATACCACACATTTTGACATGTTGTTTACATTTTCATGCAATACAAAATGGGATTTCATTTCCCTTTTGATTTTTTTAATTTGACCCATAGTTAATTTGGAAGTATGTTATTTAGTTTCCACATATTGAGGACTTCCTAGGCTTCCTAGAGATCTTTCTGACATTAATTTCTAATTTAATTCTATTGTGGTGTTTGTATGCTTTGAATCCTTTTAAATTCATTAAGACTTGTTTCATAGGCCAGAATTTGACTATCTTAGTAAATGTTCCATGTGTACTTGAAAATTTTATGTCCTTCTGTTTTTGGATGGAGCATTTTATAAATGTAAATTAGGCCCAGTGGGTCAACCATTTTGTTCAAGTTTCCCATATCCTTACTGATTTTCAGTCTAGTTGCCCTAACAATTTCTGAGAAAGGAAGTTTAAAATCTCTGAAAATAATTGTGAATTTGTATATTTCTCCTTTCACTTATTAGTTTTTGCTTAATATAGTCCATAGTTTTTTATTAGGGGTATAAAAGTTTATGATTACTATATTCTCTTGATGAACTGACCCCTTTACCATTATGAAATATCTTCTTTATCCAACAACAATATATTTTGTCCAAAAATATACTTTGTCTCATTTGAGTATGGCCACTCCAGCTAACTTTTGGTTAGTATCAACATTGTTGATTTTAATTTTAACATAGTTGTCTCTTTATATTTAAAGTGAATTTCTTATTAGTGTCACATAGTAGGGGCTTGCTGTTTTCTCCAATCTGACAATTTCAAACTTTAAATTGTGGTATATAGACCATTTATTCTTAGTGTTATTATTGCTATTTATTTGAACTTAAGTCCACAATTTTGTTATTAATTTCCGATTCTCAAAAATAAAAATTCTTAAAAATCAGACAAAGAAACTAAGACTAAAATTCTAAACAACAGCATAGTAACATTTAAAAGTTTGAGGTCTGAATTAAAAAAAAAAGTTTGAGCTCTGGAATCGAGTGGCCAGTGTTCCCCCCTAACTCTTTAGTATTCTGGCTCAGGGCCTCAGCTTGCTTATCTATAAAATGGGGATAATAGATAGAATCTTCTTCAAAAGGGTGTTTTATGGGTAAGTGGATACACTACATACAAATTATTTAGAATATGAACCAGAAATATAGTAACGATATATAAAGCAATTTTTATTTTGACTTTCTTTTCTTTTTTCAGAGCTATGCATGTAGTCATTACTCAAAAACTGATCTTTCTTCCCCCCAACCTACTTCCTTCCTTCCTTCCTTTCCTTCCTTATTTCATTCAACAATAAAGAATGGAAAACCATAATTCAAAAAGAGTCATGTACCAAAATGTTCATTGCAACTCTATTTACAATAGCCAGGACATGGAAACAACCTAAGTGTCCATCGACAGATGAATGGACAAAGAAGATGTGGAACATATATACAGTGGAGTGTTAGCCATAAAAAGAAATGAAATTGAGTTATTTGTAGTCAGGTGGATGGACCTAGAGACTGTCATACAGAGTGAAATAAGTCAGAAAGAGAAAAACAAATACCATATGCTAACACATATATATGGAATCTAAAAAAAAAAAAAGTTTCTGAAGAACCTAGGGGCAAGACAGGAATAAAGATGCAGACATAGAGAATGGACTTGAGGACACGGGGAGGGGGAAGGGTAGGCTGGGACGAAGTGAGAGAGTGGCATGGACATATATACACTACCAAATGTAAAATAGATAGCTAGTGGGAAGCAGCCACATAGCACAGGGAGATCAGCTCGGTGCTCTTTGTGTCCACCTAGAGGGGTGGGATAGGGAGGGTGGGAGGGAGACGCAACAGGGAGGAGATATGGGGATATATGTATATGTATAGCTGATTCACTTTGTTATACAGCAGAAAGTAACACACCATTGTAAAGCAATTATACTCCGATAAAGATGTTTAAAAAAAATAAAATAAAGAATGGGCATCTGTTCTGTCCAAAGCAACCCACTAGGCTTTAGGCTTAAGATAGATGAATAAAAAGGCAGATCTGACCCCTGTTCTCAAACAGCTTACAACCTTGGTGGGGAGGAAGGGAAGGCAGATGTGAAAGCTATCTTTTCATACATTGAGATAAATGAATAAACAGAGGTGCAGTTAATTCATAGGAGCACAAGCCTCTAAACTCAGGAAAGTCTTCATCACAGGGAGGGGTGGGGGAGGAGGAAGGAAATCATAAAGTGGGATCCCCAGAGCTCTAACTTTCCCAGAAGAAAATGGAAATCTAGTGTTTTTAATTTCAATGGTGTTGTAATAAGCAGGACCAAAAGGAGCAGCACCTGTTAAAAGTTTTAGGTGTAAAAAAAAAAAAAAAAAAAGTTTTAGGTGTTTATTCCAACTCAAAGAACCTCAGTTGGCCTCTTGAGTTAAATAAATCAGCAGCTCTGGTTACTGCCATAGTCTTCGTTCCGTAACTACTCAGCTTTTAATTTGTGCGCAAAGCCCAGGAGGGCAGGAGGACCAGCTGTTCCCTCAGACAGGAGCCCTCAAAGGGAAACACAGGTCAGAGAACACCAGAGACCAGCTCCGTGCTACCCTTCTCCAAGGAAGTGTGGAAGTGTGCAGACAGCTGCCTTGTATTTGTGGAAGGCTCAGGCTTACCCTGGTGCCTGCAACACAACCATTGCATCCAAGGTAACTAACTAGTACAAGAAGCCTCCCGGCGGGCAAGGTGTGTGGAGCAGACCTCTGAGGAAAAAGAACATATGTCTCCCAAATTAGGACAGAACTCCTGAATCTGGAAAGGAGGACAAGTAGGAAAGATGTTGAGCCTTAAGAGTGTTTTGTTTTCTGAGAGCAGAAGAACCCTCTCTATTTCAAACCCTTCTCCTTAAGGAAAATCATAACTTTCTGTGGAACTGTGCAGGGGAAAAAACAAACTAGGGCATCATATGCAGGAAACAGGTTGCGTGCAGCACATAGACCTGGAGCCAGTAGGTCCCATCCTTGCCTACCCAGGTTTTGGGTCAAACTACCTTGTGAGAAGCTGGCATATTCTAGCTGGATCATCTCTGGGGCACACATTTAGATAATCCACAAATGACGAATCGTAAGTCAAGAAGAAAGCAGTGGCAAAAGGTTGTTCTCATTGAAAACAAAAATGAACTTTGATTTATGTAAGCTTCAACAAAGCTACCTTTAAATACTAGCTTTCCCACACAATCAGAATAGAAATTGATTGGCAAAGCATTGGTTCACAGCACAGTTTCAGGGCCTTAGCTAATACAAAAAATAAGATTTATCTGAACCACTGATGTAATCCCCATCCTTATTTCCACTGCAGAAAGAAACAAAAGAAAAAGCCTCCAGCTGTTTATTTTGTGGACCACAGCCAAGAGAGACTTTAGATCAGAGGCTCACAAATGAGCCTCCCTTGGGAACTAAGTATTTTCTGGGGCCACCACTAAAATAAAATATAGGGTTGTTATTTTGTTTTGTCTTTCTCAAATTTGCAGAAGAAGCAGATACTTATGTTTTTTTTTGTTTTGTTTTTGTTTTTTATTTATTTATTTTTGCTGTGTTGGGTCTTCGTTTCTGTGCGAGGGCTTTCTCTAGTTGTGGCAAGCGGGGGCCACTCTTCATCACGGTGCACGGGACTCTCACCATTGCGGCCTCTCTTGTTGCGGAGCGCAAGCTCCAGACGTGCAGGCTCAGTAGTTGTGGCTCACGGGCCTAGTTGCTCCACGGCATGTGGGATCTTCCCAGACCAGGTCTTGAACCCGTGTCCCCTGCATTGGCAGGCAGATTCTCAACCACTGTGCCACCAGGGAAGCCCCGATACTTATGTTTTAATCTTAATTATTTTCCTGTTGTAAATTTTCTAGAAATGTTGACAGCTAATACCATCATCAGTACTATAATGAATGTACTATGGTGTCTGCTTTGGCATAAATTTATTATCTGGTTATATTAAATTTAATCTGTTGATACTTCATGTTACACTTCAAAGAGCTCCCAGATATTCTGTCCCCTGATCAAATTTGATTTCTCAATTTGTTAGGAATCATAAGGGATTCCCATACTGACAGATGAATCACATTTGGAAAGAAATATTCTTTTATGTTAGCTCTAATTGCTAGCACCAAGTTAGCACTTATTAAATGCCACGCTGAGTGGTTGAAACCCCATATGAACCCCATAAAGCAGGTGTATTTTTCGGGTGAAAAAATGAGGATCAAGAAGTTCACTGAAGTGAACTTCAGTGAAGAAGTTCATTGCTGGGACATGCCCCAGAGCCTAGACTGTTGGCCTTATTCAGTACTGAAAACTCATCTCCTAAATCAATGCCAAAACATGTAGTGTTTATTGAATAAATCTATGAACCAGAAAGTAGCCCATCAGTCTGGTAATTGATACTGGAGGCTGGAGGAAAAACCTGTGAATCAGATTTCCTTTATTTTGCATTAGAAAGCGAGTTTGGTCAATAGGCCATGAATAACATCCAATCCTAAATCTATGATTGTTTCACCTCAGGTTGGCCTTCCTAATGTATTTGTGATGAACTCTTTATTTTCCAACCCCCTTAGGAATAGAGACGTAGATTCTTGGTCTTACATTCCACCAAGCAACACCATTGTCTTGGGATGGGCTCACTAGAAGCAGAGCCTGAGACAGCGATGCAGGTGCAAATGATTTATTGAGGAAGAGCTCTCAAGAGAAAGCTGTAAGAAAAGGAAGGAAGAAGGATAATGGAGGGGAAGGAAAGGGACTGAGTACAGACGTAGTCTCTGGAAACTATATTTGTCCTCTTCCACCGGAGGCTGTGGAGCATAAATCACACTGCATAGGTCTCCCTGCCTAGAAGCGAGGGCTGGCCTTTTGCACATCCATACCAATCAGTCATTGACTGTGGTCAGCCCCAGGAAAAGAGATGCATAGTCCTCTGTTCAAGGTACGCCCAGTCTTCGGAGAACAGGCAGCTTTAACTGCCAACACTAATGAAAGTTAGAGGAATGGGTTGTCATTTAGGGAAGCTTGGCTGTGCACCAATATTACAACTCTTATGGAGACTTGATCACTCCTTGGGTTTCTATCCATAAGAGGGCAAGCATTACTGATTCAATAAAATGCAGTAATCCCCTGTCTGTGCCAAGGTTACAAAAATGAATAAGCCATTGTCTCTTCTGTACGTGGCTAATGGCAATACCATGTCTAAGTCAGAGAGTAAAGGCGTATATATATACACGGGAGAATTTCAGATGGTGAAGAGTACCATACAGTAAATTAATCAGGCCAAGATAAGAGAGTGACTTATAGGGTGGCGACGGCTTTGGAATGGATGGTCAGGGGACGGACTATTTGAGCAGAGACTGAATTGAATAAGAGAAGAAAATAAACCGCATGGAGGTATGTAGGCAGACCTTTCTTGGCAAAGGGAATAGCAGGTGCAAAGTCCCTGTGGTGAGAACAAGCTTGTTAGCATTTAAACACTTACCAGAGAATGAGGAACCATTGAGGGAATAATCAAAGCATAGGGAGGAAATACCAGGAGTCCTAAGGTGGAAGCAGGAAATAGAGGAATGAGGTCCACACAGTCAGATAAAGATGGCATATCGGATGGAATCATCTGCATCAGGTGCTGGAAATACAAAAACAATCTATGGCCTCTGGCCTCAAGGAGGCCACAACTTAACCCTGAAACAACAGTCATATAAACAAAGATTCATTCACAGGACAAGTGCAGTGTGCTGTGAAAACACAAAGAGGAAAGCACTGGATTCCGCCACTGAATGTGGCAATCGACATCCCCAGAGGGAACGGAGTCTTTGAGTAGGGCCTTAAAGGATGAGTAGGAGCTTACGTTCCAGGAAAGAAAACAGTGTGAGCAAAAGTATGAATGTGTAAGATCTGGAATATCAAGAATGTATGTGTATTGTAGGGACGGGAAGAAGACAGGTGGTGAGGAGAGGCAGGAAGATCTGATGATTTGCCTGGAAAGGCAAACTAGAGCAGCTCTAAAGCAATTACCTATTTTATTATTTTCTTTTAATTAAACAGCATCAGAAAACATTGGCTTATTCAGCTCCCCAGGACAGCATTTACCAAGTGTGGTGCATCAGCCACCTGCATTAGAATCACCTGAAATGCTTATCAAAATGCATGTTCCTGGATCCCCCCCTCCAGCCCTTCTTAAAAAAGACTTGTTGGGTTATAATCTTTATCTAGGTGGTATATGAAAACTTTCCAGAGTCTATAAATACCACCACAGATAAAAATGAGAGTGTGTTACCAATTGTGTTTATTTCTAAGATGAATGTATATTTGCTTTTCACCATATTTTATAGCAGTGGTAAGAATTTTAGCCATTTTAAGAGTGGGTAGAAGAAAAGGTCACTTAAGCCTACGGGCCTCAAGAAAGAGCCAGCACCGTGTATAATTTATTTCACCTAATCCTCCCAACAGCCCTATGAGGCCTGGATTACAAGTATTCCTGTTTGGCAGATGAGAAAACTAAGGCTCAGAAAAGTGAGGGACCTTGTCCAAGGTTACAATGAAAACAGACACAAAAGCAGGTCTGATCCCAATAACTAAGATCTTTCTATTTGCCTATGTAACCCTTCTTCAGCATTGCCTTCCACAGGGCTGTGCTCACAGCTGGCTAGAATTTCCGATTCCTCCAGTGAGAGTTAGCTTCTTCCTCAGCAAGCATCACAAGGTGAAAAATACTTGAAATGCAGAAAAAAGATTGAAGCACTGGGGTCAAAAACAATCATCCAACTCTATTATGATCTCAACTTCACTACTATTCAGGGAAAACAGACTAAGTAACAATGAAATATTAATGAAAAATGAAATATTAACTACTAATGAAATGTTTTTTGTGCATTGTATTGGCAAAAAAAATGTCACGTGAATAGAGGGAAGCGAAGAGAAATGAGCGATCTCACATTCTGTTGTGCAGTATAAGAGAAGAGGGCAGTTAGACAGGGCCTATCAAAATGTAATACATACATACACCTTGACCCAGAAATTTTATCCCAGCCTTTCAAAAAGACCACCACATGACTGGCTACCCAAATTGTGGGGTCCAATGCAAAAGGAAAATGCAGGACCCTTGTTCAAAAGTGATGGAGAATTTCAAGACAGTAACAGCACAACATTAAAGCAGAGGGGACCCTCTTCTGAGCACACAGCCCTGTGTGGATGCAAACATTGCACATCCATGAAGCCAGTCAAGGCTATCGCACATGTGTAAAGTTATACAGTCAAGGAAGTTTATTGTGGAATAATGAAAAAGAAGGAAAACAACTTTAATGCCCATCAGAAAAGGAATGTTTAAATTAATTATGGAATATCCATATAATTGATTATTTGTTTCCATTAAAAATAGTGAAATATACATAATTTACTGATATCAAAATATTCCCTACTCATGCTGCTAAGTGAACATGTGTGCCTCTGATATAATACAAGACTGTTTATGAGGAAAAAATAGAAAGACATGTTTATATTTTTTTATCTTCATCCCAATCTTTATTTGTTAATATAACATGACAATCTAAAAAAGTTAAACATTTTAGTGTTGTTGTGCTTTTAGTACATATTCAAACAAAATTAATGCTATTTTAGCAAGGCAAATATTATGTTAATATGATATAATACATTGGCTGAGGATTCCGTGTATTTTGTTGGTTTGATTTTCTTAATTTCTTCATGAGTAAATCAAGTTTCCTTTGATTTGCTGTCACTTGCTTGTTTGCTTAAGCTGCAGTTTAGAATTGAAGATTCAGTATTTGCTTCAGGTTTTTGGATGCTTTTTGCATTACCAAGAATCATACTAACTTCTAGAACTCAATTAACGTTTTTGTCTTTTGTTTTATAACTTTTTATGCCTTTAGAAAAGAGCTTTTATTTTCATGTAGGAAACTTACTTGTGACTTTAACAATTTCAGCATTATAGATGAAGTCTGCATGATCTCTATGTAATTTTCACGAGTTGCTGTTTTGGTTGCCTTTTTTTTTTTTTTTTTACATCTTTATTGGCGTATAATTGCTTTACAATGGTGTGTTAGTTTCTGCTTTATCACAAAGTGAATCAGCTATACGTATACATATGTCCCCATATCTCCTCCCTCTTGAGCCTTCCTCCCACCCTCCCTATCCCACCCCTCTAGGTGGTCACAAAGCACCTAGCTGATCTCCCTGTGCTATGCAGCTGCTTCCCACTAGCTATCTCTTTTACATTTGGTAGCGTATATATGTCCATGCTACTCTCTCACTTCGTCCCAGCCTCCTCTCCCCCGCACCCCCGCCCCCGCCCCGTGTCCTCAAGTCCATTCTCTACGTCTGCAAAAACACACGTTTATAAACATTAGTAAGGTACAAGGAAAGGGACTGACGGACACACACATATCTATTCACAGGCTTATCCGTGAAAAGAGAAAGGTTGGGGACATGAGGCAAGGATGTCTATTTTTATTCTCTACGTTAGAATCATTGGCATTAAGAATGTAATTGAACTGTAAATTTTTTAAAGGAAAAATTAACATGTGAATTTTCTAGACAGTTGGGGAAAACAGATCTGGAAAGCTGAGCAAGTAAAAGCAGTTTTTGCCCTGTTTTGCCTGAAAGGGTAAATAAGTTGTGAACTAGAAGTGTAACCGCAGAATCCAAATCACCAGTCAGCATAAATCCTGTCAAGAGTTCATTTTCCCAACTTGTGGTTGCAGGTTTACTTGATGTTGGTTTTAGCGTTTTATAAATAGATAGCTATATGCACATAAATATATGCATGCAAATACATAAATACATATACCTATGCAGATACCAGTATATAAATGCATATATCCTGCTCAGCTCCATGTTTATTCTTTAATGCGTTGAAGTTTATGTCAGCCAGTTGCCATAATTATTTCAAGTAAGCACAATTAGGCACAGCAGATTTTTTATGCTAGGCTGCACAAGTCATTTGTCAGATTGAATTTGCTTGTTCTTTACGTGATAGCATTTCTTGCTCAGGGATGTCCCAGGGTTTGGTGACTCAAAGGACCGTTCGGAAATAAAATTTGGGCTCCAGGTAACCTGCAGTAAAGAAGCTGAAATTAGCAATTAAAAAACAAGAAACTAAGCATTCGTGTTCCAGAACATTAATGAGTTTTAACCTGTGGCCTCAAAGACCTGCTGTGGCCTAATGAAAATAAAAAAACAAACTTCTGTTGGTGAGGAATTAGAAAAATTGAAGCCTTGCCAACTGGAATTCAGCTCTGAGGAACACACTGAGCTTCCGGTTATGAATAGAGCAGCGTTTGCAAAGCAGTATTTCAGAAAACACATAATTCAAGGGGGAACCTGTAATATTTCTGACAAAGAGTCGACCAAGGAACATTTTTCTTCCTTAAAACCACCTGAGAGCCTTCTTTAACAATAAAGTTTAAAAAGTAGGGAGTGATTACATTCTTCTCAAAACATTTCCAACAGTTCACCCAGAAGAGTTTTATTTTCCTAATCACACTGTCCATTCCCATATTTTTTTACTTATTTTATTGAAAGTTATATTGTTATATTTTGTTTAATTTATATTCTATCTATGAGAATTTCCTAAACAGGGGTCTATGGATTCCTGAAGAGGATTGTGGGTATATACTCCAGCCTTAAATTTCTCAATGATATTTTAAGTTATGTTTTATAAACATTTGTAAATATTAAGTATTTCATTACTGGAACACCTTTCATCTAACCATCTGCACACAATTTCCATGCCTCAGTTGATGTTTGAGCTCTATTTTAACAGTGGTATATCAAAGAAATAGTAGAGGCAGGCTTCATTCTTCAAAGATGCTTTCAAGCTACATGAAGGCAAATAGGGAGATGGCAAACTGGGGGTGGGTGGGTGAAAAGTTCCATAGTACTTATATGAAAACTGAATCATCACTCAGCCCACAAGAATGAAAAAACCATGACCTGAATAGAAAAATGAACCATATATAGCCCAGTGGTTCAAGTTCATTCTGTGTGTCAGTGTGGTTTCTACAAAACCATGTTTCCCATTACCTTAATGTTAATTTCATGTATTTTAATTTGTAGTTTTCTTTTTATTTAATTTGGTTTTTATATGAAGAAAGTCATCATTTTAAGAAGTATTAAAACTTTAAATAGCTTTACTTGTTTATACTTTTGTAGATAACATTATGATAAACCATTTTATATCAACCTGTGGGGTCTGAAATACTTTGTTTTCCTGCAGAGGGGTCTCTGCACTCCTCAGGTTTAGAAGCCCTGCTTCTCTAGATGTGCCTTGTTACTTCAACTAGATTAGAGCTTCTCAGGGACAAGCCCTTGTCTCTACCTTGATATCCCTCAGGTCAAAGTTGTGCAACACGCTTGTTAAGTTACTGAGGAATGAATGAGACGTTCTTAAAACATTGTTTTATGTTCTTGTGCACTTGAATGCTGCTTCCTGGGACCCGAATTAATACTCCTGTGGGAGATTATGCCCTCTCATCAGGTTCTTCCAGTGGGGACATATATGCTTATTTTAGCAAATATGGAGGTGAGACAAAATTCAGAATAAATTATCTCAAATGTATAGCCTCTTTAAAATCAAATTTGTCTTCAATAGAAAACTTACTGATTAAAGATACTATTTATTAGACATGTATTGATTTCATGGGAGTAAAATTCTAAAAGTCAAAAAATACATTCTTACATGCTTTGGTTTTCCTGGAAAATAACTTGAACTTGTGTCCCACTTGGCTTTATTATAGTGGCCCCAACTCCCAAAGGAAGTGCTATATTTTGAAGTAGCAAAACCTCCAATTCCAAAGTCCTGACACAAAATGAAATTTCCATGAGGAGAACTGAAACTACCAATTAAGTACAGGCACAGCATAAAAATAACTTTTAATTCTCAGATATTATGCTGTAATGGAATATGCTTTTAAAAATTTTCCAGAAAATGAAATAAAAGCATTAGTTACTGAAATCTTAAGGAAGTTGATATATGATGTAATATAAGTAAAACTTTAAATCATGAGATACAGTAATCTCATTCATCAAGCCTCATTGGGCCCCCATTATATCCGGAAACATCAGTAAATGCTTTGAAACACATATTTTAATGAATTCAGAAGCCCATTATTCCCTATATATAAACCTGCTGACATGAAATCAGCTAGGGTAAATGAGCTCTTTCTCAGTAACTAGATTCTGGTTCAGAAACCCCAGGTCTATTGATCAGAAATTTAAGTACTGATTTTATTTTCTGTATTTGGGTTGGGTTTTTTGCTATTTAAGTTATTAGTTTATTATAATAAATTTATAATTCATTTTATAAATATACAATATAATGTAACATAGATTCATCACAAACATTCCAATAATACAGCAGTAGATAATGTAAAAGTTATAGTCCCTTCTCTTTCTTCTCCCAAATCTACTTTCTAGAGTTTACAGCTGTTTATAGTTTGGTTTCATCTTTCCAGATAACTGACCATGAAAAGCATTGTTGTAAAAATGGGATTGTATTATATGTACCAGTTAGTGTCGCAACATGAAACAAATAACACCCTCAAATTCAAACAAAGTGAGGAGAGTTTAATATCCGAATTAGGTATAAAGTTGTAGCAGCATGAATGCAGGGAAACTGCAGTCCCCTGGGGCTTTAACAGCAGGTGCCATCACCTCCCTAGAACCAAGGGAGTGGTTCCAGACCTGAAGACAGAGAAGGTACACCCCACAGAGGCCCAAGTCACAGGAGGACCCAGCCAGCTTGCAGACAGAGAACCGGGGAAAATAAAAGTCTACCCTCTGCTTCTTCCCTCCTGCCTCTTCTGAGTTCCAACCAGAATCAGAGGGCAGAGATGTAGTTTGAGGTCCTCAGAACAGGTCAGTCCCCAGGGCCCTAGGACAGGGTGGAGAGGGGCGGCAGCAACGGAAGCGTTCTGGCACGTTTCATTTACTGTTCTGCAACTCTGGCTTCTGATAAACAGGGAACATTTTGCTGGGTCAGTTCTATGCATGCACCTCCTTCATTTTTCATTGTTACATAGAATTTCATTCTGTGGAATTACTATAGTGATCATTCAGTGATGGACACTGGGCCCCCAGGTTTTCACCAGTTCAATGCTGCAGTGTTGGTCCTCACACATTTGTGTGTACAGCCTGCTGTGAGGAGTCCATGAGATACTATTCTAGGCAAGAAGTTGCTGATCCAAAGGGGTTGCTGCTTTTTGAAAGATCTAAAATTTCCTCCCTCCCCTTTTTAGAGACTGAAACTCTCAGAAAGCTATTGTGCAGGAAATAGTGCAGTGAAAATGGTGGTGGCGTGTTGCATCCAACAGTTATAAAGTTCAGAGGAAAAGAATGGCGTGTAGAGCTAGAGGCAGGAAAGACATCTCCCACACCCTGCCATTCAAGGCATCCCAAAGACTAGGTTTTCACGGTTCTTCTCTGTTTAGAGTACTAGCAGCCTTCTCAGAAACACAGTATGGGAAGTTCACTTTTTGAGGCTTTGCATATGTAACAAAATCTTTATGACTGAGTAGATATTCTAGGTGGGAAGTCCTTTTTCCCAGTATAATAAAGGCACTGATCCATTGCAGTGTTTTCCAGTTTTGCCAACATGAAGTTAAGGTCATCCTAATTCTTAAACATTTATTTGTAAGTTTCTACTCCTAATCTCTAATTTTATAAACAATACTATCACATACATTAGTGAGAACAAAGAGTAAATGTTATCCAAATTTTCCTTTTGGTCCCCTTAGTAAATACTTTTCACAAATTCACCTTTCCTCTGCAAATCCGGGGAACATACTCTCTTCTGTTACGTGAGAGACTGTGTCTCTGAGCATTAACTTGCATTTCTTTGTCTTCAGGTAGGATGAAGAGAGCTCTGAGCAGGGCCAGCATTTTCCAACACGTGGGGTGTATGTGTTTCCCACGGTTCCTATCACCATCTCCCTGGTAGTATTCTTAGAATCGGTCAGCTCAGTCAACTGAGGGCAAGGGTTTGAGCACAGCTCCTGACAAATGTTGACCCATATCTAGGGCAGCGCTACTGAACCAAGTCTTCTCTTGAATGGTCCCTGGCTATTGGAAAGTTGACTTACCTTGAGGTAATTATAAAAATTGTATGCAAGAAGCAGTATAGGGAGAGTGGGCTTCCTGTCACCCCTGCTGCTGCTGCTGCTTCTCCCAGGAGGCACTGGTTAGTCTCCTTTTCTCACCCTCATTTGCTTCACATTCTTGAGAGTTGTCTCTGCCAGATATATTAAAGGGTGGTACCGCTGGGCCAGGGGAGGAGTTCAGGGAAGGAGCAAATGCCTGTGGATGGCTCAGGATGCTGCTTGGTGAGAGGAAGGACATTCAGGCAGGTGATATGTTCAGCAGCACAGACCCTGAGTTTTTAACATAAGGATATATGGGGGTGGGGGGAGTAAAAGCCCTTCTCATTTTCTCTTGCTTTGACGTGCTGTTCATTTAGAGATGCTTGGGGATGAGTGGACTTCCAACATTTCTCAATCCCTTTGGGAAACTTTTACAAGAATGTAGCCCATTACCAGTACATTGCAAGGTTTTATTGGGTGTGTGTGTGTGTGTGTGTGTGTGTTTTCACAGATATATCAATGGGAAGATCATTAGGAAGATAAATCTTACTAACAATTGCAAGTGAGGCATTCAGAACTTCAGGGATTTTATGTTACTTTTTACTGTTCACCCCACCGGGGCCAATAACTATGAACTACAGAAAAAGAAGAAGTGCAATTATTTTGGATGCCTCTAAGCCAAAGAAACAAACGTCTTCCATGGCCATTCTGTTGGCCCATTATATCTGACAGTTCTTCTGGCATTGAGTTTTATTTCTCCAAAGGCTGCAAATGGAAGGTTTGCCATCTCAGACCATCTGCAACCCTTTGTCATGACAGCATCTCCCTTGTACTCTTCAGGGAGGAAGGTTTCTCGGGACATGGATGGGTGACCTCCATCAGAAGATGTTCAAGTTTTTCTGCCACTGGCATCCATCCATGATTCTGAGCAAGAGCAGACCATGCAGAGACCCCCCCCTCCAACTCCCTTTCCTGCTGCCTCCTCTCCCCTTGCCCCACAGCTCTGAGCAAGGATGACCACTGGACAGAAGACAGGACTGTGATGGGAGGATGTCATTTCCAACATCCAAGATGAAAGCAGGTCTCCAAACAAATTATTTGCTAGAATGTGTTTTATTTATTATAGAAATAAAATAAAAAGCAGGGCATCCCATCATAAACAGCTGAGGAACCAAGCAGGAGTGACCTCACACCGGAAGGCCCACATCACAAAGGGGGTGGGAACCAGGCAGGAGTGACCTCACACCAGAGGGCCCACATTAAAAAAAATCTTTGGATTTCCTTCCAAAGAGCCCAGAGTATGGAAATAGGGATAAAAGAATCATTTTACAATAAAGAAACTTGACAAACAAACAACAAAAAAAATAAAAGCAGGGCATCAAAAGAAACTTCTTGAAATGGCAACATAGGTACAGACTGCCAGTTTTAACATTTTCTTCTTGTTCGTTTTTGGTCTTCTAAATGTGCTGACACATTTTTTAGAGTGTTATTAAGGTAGCTCATTCTTTCCTTTTCTGCTTTATTCAGCTAAATATTACATTTTAGGTAATTTTTCATGGAGCTGTGTCATCTTCATAAGGATTAATTTAAATGTCAGTGCAATAACTCATCAAGAGCCTGTTCCATGGTCAATCTACCATTTGCCTTTGTTTGGGGATATTCCATTCTGTTTTATTTTCATGCATTATAAATAGTGCCATAAATGATATAATCATGTGTAAGTAACACTCTTACAGTTTTTCAAATTTTTTTACGTTCCCAGGAGCAAAATTCTTGGGTCAAAGGACTGAACATTTTAAAAACTGTTGAAATTGTCAAATAACTTTCAAACTGCTCTTGTTCTCACACACTGTGGTGTCATTTCAGCAAACACCAAGCACTTCTTTTTTCATGAGTGAATTCTTAAGGAGACATATATTCTTTGTCCTTAGCCCAGCACTTGGTGCATTCCTTGTTTGGACAACTACTGTTGTTCATATCTTCATGTTTTTGAAATTATCCTGTTGAAAGGACAATTTACAGTAGAAATGTGAGGCTTTTGCAAATGTCATGGGCACTGCTGGTGTGTTTCTGCCTTCATAAGTACTGCTTCCTTTACAAAGCTTAAAGGGGCTATGCTGTCATGCCCAGTAGGAGGCTTACCATCTGTGAGCTGGGGCAGGGGAAGTTGCCCCCTGTGCCATAGCCCCCTTCCATGAGGGGACTGACACCTGCCAGGCTTGTGGACCAGCCCTGGCTTTATGACCTTGAGCAGTCCTTTAACTTCATTGAGCCTCAATACCATGCCCTGGAAAATAAAACAAGAAACTATTATCAAAATGACATGTACACAATGAATTACATTCCTCCCCTCTAGGTGAGTAGGGAACGTTACTATTTAAAGGAATAGTATATAAAGGCTTCTGAATACCCACCACCCTTCCTCCAGTTATTTAATAAATAAACTCTATGCTTCACCCTTAAAACCCAGATTTGTATATACATGTCTTATTTAGACAAGTAGATGCATGTCCTTCATCATGCTATACCATGCTGTCTGCCCATTCCTCCCATACACTCCAGCTGCACTGGTCTTCTCTCAGTGTCTAGAACTCGGTTTATTCTGGTCTGAGGGCCTGTGCCTTGCTACCTCCTGCGTAGAATTCTTCCTCTCCCTTCCTCCCTTCTTCCCATAATGCAGGACTCAGGTCAAATGACTCCTCCTTTCCAAAGCAACCTCTTCTGTCTGCCTTGGCTGAGGCCACTCTCCTCATCTAGAAACTCTCTATCTAGTCATCCGATTTTAATGTCTTCATAGCACTTACCACTTCCCAGAATTATGTTTTTCACAGAGTTATTTACTTGCCTATCATCTATCCTCCACAGCTAGAACGGAATGTAGAGGAACTTCGTTCACTGCCAAATGCCCAGAGCCTAGAGCAGGGCCTGGCACACAGCAGGCACTCAACAGATAGCTGTTGCTGAGAGCCCAGTTGTAACTCATCTATTGCATCACAAGGGATGAACATTGTCGACTATTTTTACAACCTTGCTGAATACGTTTTTTTATTACTTACCAACAAATTATTTGTGGCACTGCCTGTAATAAATGTATAGCACTCATCAAGCTTTAGCTTTTGGGGGAAAGAGCTCCAGTTTTCCGCTTCAAACTGCCCCATCTCCACCCTGCAGATTACTGATTCTGGAGAACGCTGACATTTACAGTGACCTCACCTGAAGGGCAAATGGGTTTTTTTTTCCTCACAATTCTGTGAGGCTTTTAAATAGCCACACCTGCCCATAGTTGTTGAGGGAGGAACTATGGAATTCATGGGGCTTCTTTCTTGGGGACTTATTTTGAGATTAATCAAAGCTCCACTTTCATTTGATTTTTGCTGATGCCTTCCCATCTCCTTTGCTATTACAACAGCCTGCAAAAATAACCCTGCACATAAATTATGCATCAAGTCTTTAAATATCCCGGTCTTTTTCTTTGCTTGCCCCACCTCCACTCAATGAGAAAGATTGCAGTGCTCTCACGAAGTACCTGTTGTCTCTGCTGTTGGACGTTTTTCCCTTGCGTTTTTCCCTTATTTTCTTTTCTGAAAGAAACTGATGTTTGATGAGAATCTTTCTTCAAAACAGTACACACACACACACACACACACGCTAGTGAAATATATTTTTAAAATGTAAAGTAGAAAGCTATGCTCAACATTAAGAAAAGACCTTTTGCTAGTGCCAGAAAGTTAGAGAGAAAATCTTTCATTTGTGAGTGAAACTAAAATTGCGTGGTCTGTCAGAGTAACCAAACCAGTTATAGGCCTTAGAGGCTGCTTTCATTTAAAAAAATAATGGGAGTCAGTAGGGCTATGATAGCCAAGACCCTGACTCCTCCGTGAGCTCCCCGCATAAATAAATCTGGGATCCTTGTTGGTTAACTATTTTATATAGTTTCCACACTACTATATATGAAATAGATAACAGGATTTACTGTCTAGCCCAGGGAACTCTATTCAATATCTTGTAATAACCTATAATGGAAAAGAATCTAAAAAAGAATACACACACACACACACACACACACATATATATATATATATAACTGAATCGCTTTTCTGTACACCTGAACCTAACACAACATTGTAAATCAACTATACTTCAATGAAAAAAAAAAAATCTGGGATCCACGCAGTGTGTCCCCATCTGTGAAGCTCACATGATCAGCTCAAAGATAAGACCCAGGGGCTGGTGAGCGCCCTGAGACATGGGTAGAAACAGAACAAGCAGCAAGAAAGCAAAGTTTCTAGACTGGATCCCAGGATGTTGGGGACCCAAAATCTTTAAAACCTTTGTGATGTGTAAGCACAAAGAGACTGATGCAAAAACTTGTCCAGAACCTATAAACTATAAAAGCCAGAGGGAGAAATAACTCAGAATGTAACTCCAACATTCCAATAGGAATGTCTGCACAAGCTAAAACTCACCTAAGACCCACACAGAAGAGGACTCAGGTTGAAAATGAGCTCACAGATTGGGATTGACATATACACACTACTATATATAAAATAGATATCTAATAAGAACCTACTGTATAGCACAGGGAACTCTACTCAATACTCTAGCCTATATGAAAAAAGAATCTTAAAAAAAAAAAGAATGGATATATGTATATGTATAACTGATTCACTTTGCTATATACCTGAAACTAACACAGCATTGTAAATCAACTATACTCCATTAAAAATTTTAAAAAAATAGGGCCCCCCTGCTGGCACAGTGGTTGAGAGTCTGCCTGCCGATTCAGGGGACACGGGTTCGTGCCCCGGTCCGGGAAGATCCCACATGCCGCAGAGCAGCTGGGCCAGTGAGCCATGGCCGCTGAGCCTGTGCGTCCGGAGCCTGTGCTCCACAACGGGAGAGACCACAACAGTGAGAGGCCCACGTACTGCAAAAAAAAAAAAAAAAAATGTTCCTAAGTAATGAGAAAGAAATACAGGCTAAATTACCATACTAAAAAAAAAAAAGAAAAAGAAAATAAGCTCACAGACAAAGACGAGAAAATACCTGAGCAGCAGTCATCAGAGACACCCACATAGGAGGCATCTTACTTGAAGATCAGAAAATAGTTTAATTTGAAAGGGCACCACTCAACTCAGTAAGATGGGGCGGCAGGTAGGGGAGTGGGCGGCACAAGGATTAGAAATAAAAAGGCAGAACAAGTATGTACAGGTGTTGTGTTTATCTACATGGAGTGTAAGAACCGATAAGTTCCCATTCACAATAAGAACAAGAATCATAAGGTACTTGGGAACATATCTAATAAAAGACAAATGTGACCTTAGTGCAGAAATTGTCCAGTGTTATTGTAGGAGATAAACGATAAATGAAGATACACCAATAAAGAGAAAGGTAAGCTTTGTTCATGAATGAAATGACTCAATATGTTAAAGATATAAATTCTCCCCAAATTCATCCATATAGTCAATATCACTTGATTCTAAAAGTCACATGACAGTATTATCCAGGAATAGCAATTCAAGGTTAAAAAAATGTAACAAAAAGCAAAAATATCAAAACTCAAAATAAGGATACAGTAATTAAAGCTTTATGGCACTGGTGGAGGAACAGTTAAAAGAATTTGGTCAGTAAGTCTAAATGGATAGCCCAGTAACAAAATAACTCATTAGGGGAATTTGGTATATAATAGGCAAATCATATATGGAATCTAAGGGAGTACAAAAAGGAGTTTCATTTTATTAGTCACGTTTCTATGTCTTACATTCTAAAATATGCAAAATTATAACAAAAAGTTAGATTTTTGAATTCCAAACAGTAGGTTATAGGTGTTTTTTATACTTAACTTTTCCTAATAAAATTTTATAAAGAAAAAGTTAATATAACTCCAATTCTCTCTTTATTAAAGTGGGCAGATGGGAGGATCTGTAGACCAACAAATCAAATGCTTGAAATAAAGTGACTATATGTAGGAGAGCTAACATGTATTAAGAATCTACCCTCTTCCTGGGACTATGCCAGGTGTAGTGAATACGCTAGAGGAAGTCTCCTGGACATCAGTGAGGCAGAGGGATCCTGCTGCAGATGGCAGGAGAGAAGAGAGCATAACATTTCAAAAGGTGTGGTTCTGGATTAGTAAACCCTTCTCTAGAGGTTTAGGTGCAAATCTCTGTCACTTCTTTAGATAAAGCCCAAAAGGGCAGTTGGTAGAGGAATAAGCTCATGCTTGGTTTTTATTTTAAGATATTTGTTATTTACAGGATTTTTTAAACGACTGGCTAAACTGAATTGCAGAGCATGAATTCGATTGTTTTATAATTATGGAAGAACATACCTAGGAGCACAAAAGTTCAACTGGGAATCAAGCAGGAAAAGAGATAACTTGTGGATGCATGCATGATTTTAAAATACACCCTAGAGGAGATTTTCAAAGTCTATGAAAACCATTCAAATAGATACTTAGTGCTTTCTTATTTTAGAACCAAATGATCTTAACAGCATGATGAAGGAATGAGGAATATTATGGCTAGAAAAAAAATCACATTCTCTATATTTGTATGTGGGTACGTATATCCATACATATGAGAGAGAGAGAGAGAGTGTGTGTGTGTGTGTTTATGTGGGGGTGTGTGTGTTTAATTTAGCTGAACTCAGAAATGTGGTTCAGAGACTTTTTACATGGAGTTTCAGCATAAACAGCAATGGACTGAATAACTGGAAAAGATCAGGCCACTTTTTGAATGCTTTTTCATCAGAACCAGAGATTTATAGTGAAATTCAGTGGGTCTAAATTCAAACATTCCACATTGCTGCCTTTTCTCAGCAAGGTTCTGCTTCATATTGGGTTTTGGAAGGAATGTGTTGAGAACCCCAGATCCAGAACCAGAGTGGTAAGTTAGCTGCAGACACTGCTTGGCCCGGCTGGCCCTGGCCTCGCTCCACCCCTCTGCGTGTGACTCTGCTGAACATGGCTCCTCCCTGAAGCTCTCTCCTTGGTGTTGGTGTGTCCTTTGAGTTGGCTCAGCCAACCTGTCTAGACACTCTGTCTCCTTTGTCCCATCCTCAGCTTTCTTTTTCTCTCCCTTTCATGATCTGTCTTTGATCAGTTTGCTGCTGATTCACATCATCTACTTTTGAGTGAAGATTTCTCTCCTAACCTCCCGACACATACATTTAATTGTCCAGAGCTGAGGGTACCACTCTGAGAAGGTCCTGGTGGTCACACATGGTGATGAATCAATGCTGAGGACGTGATGGGCCGCGGTTTCTCCTGGCCCTCCGCCTGCTTTCTGTCCAGCTCTTCTTCCCAACACTGGTCCTACAGACCAACAGTGGCCCCAAGCGCAACACGGGATCCTGGGCTTCAGGCCCACAGGGGTGATGCTTCCACCGAGGCAGCTGTTTCCATAGAGGCAGGCTTCCATGAACTTCTCCACAGCCAGGGGAACTCGGAGGTGGGAGCAGCTAACTCCACCCAGGGCAGTTAAAGGAGGGCATCCAGAGGGGTGTTTGATTACATATTTTTACTTTTATATCCCTAAACTGTTACACATGTGCAGTGTTGTTCTGTTTGGGTTTGAGAGAGAATTTCAGGAAAGGGAAGAAAAGGCTGCAGTGCTATCATTTGTAGGGAGTTGTTATAGGATTCACTTTAGTGAGTCTCAGCCTATTTTCTTCAAACAACTATAACATGATTAAAGTAGCTTGTTATTAGAGGGAGAGCTCTCCTGACACAACTGTTAGTCCCTTTCAGATCCTGAGAGCTGCCCCGCAGGAAGCCCATCTTGCTGGTAATTTGTGAGGAGGAAATGCATTTACAAGTGGCAACCTTGTTTATGAAGGGTTCTCTCTGTCTGGCTGAGGACAGTGACGCTCCCCTTTATTAAACATTTTGAGAAGCATGACCAGTGTTTTTAAGGAATTGGTGCAAATCCTATGTTTTCCATTCTTCTGACTTCTCACAGAGCCCCACGTGCCCAGGCCTGCCCTTGCGCTCCTAGGATGGGGACTGTAGATCTCCCCCAGGACAGGATCCATGCTGGCACAGATGGTGAACAGAAGGTCCTTCTGCCCCAAGGGACCACACAGTCATGGTCCAGTGTGGAGGATTTCGTTTTTAGTAGATTTCAAACGTCTTACTTGGAACCTTAATAAAACTGAAGTCTATAAAACATAACAAAAAAAAAATAGTGGTTCTGACTGAAGCAAGGGAGTGAGACCTGGAGCCACCCTCTTTGGAACAAAATTTGAAGGAAACAGGTCTGATGAGTGAGGGTGAAGATGTTGCCTGAATTTTGGAACAAAATTTGAAGAGTCCTCAGCATGGTGTGGCCCATTACGCTGTTGACAGGAAATAATCAAGTCAGTCTCATCTCCTACATCCCTTCCTCCAGATATTGTCTTTTCTGTTCAAGTACACACCTCCAGAGACGGGGGTGGAGGTGCTATTCCATATGAAAGCTGTCTGTTCAACTTACATTCACTTTTAAAGTATGAAAGTTTACTCTATGTTCACTTTACTCTCCAATCTCTTTCCATCCATGTATGATGTCTGGATTCAAAACTTCACTCTGTGGAGACACATTCATCCCCCTTCATTCCAATGGTTCTATCTGGGGCCCCTGTGGACTTCAGTTCTTCTCTTGTTCAGTCAATTTGCACTGTCCCTGCTGCCTTGAAATTGCCCTAAGTCGTTGATGTGTGTGTGGTATAAACCCCATTAAGGTGCAAGCTCCTTGAGGAAGTCTCGAATGCACCCTTGCTTTTTCTCTTCCCTTCACATAAACTCACAGAGGTAGTGGCTGACTGGCTACCCTGTGGCATTGTCATTATCTGGGAAGGCATCCCAGTACCCCTGTCTCCAAAGAACATGCTCTGGGTGCTTCCCTCTTTTGTTTTTGCAGCTTTTTCCAGACTGTGGAGTAAATTTTATTTTGTCTTCCTCAGTCCTTCAAGGGCAGTGACTTGTTAGCCATTCTTGTATCCCCAGTTCATCATGCAGTACTGGCCACAGAAGCTCAGTAAATATTTGGTGACGCGAAGACATCAGAGAAGGCTCTAATTTTCTACCCTGGTTTCTCCTGAGCTTCCTGCTGTCACAAACTCAAGAATGTCTTCAGGTCCAGCCTCCCTGTCATTTCTGGGTAGCACTTAGAGCAAAATAATCTTTAGCAAATGTAGGAGCACCTGTATCTGGAGTCTTCCTCTTTCTCCAAGTGAAATCACAAGCTCTCCACTGAAGACTTTGCCTTCTCTGAGGGACTATCATCTCATCTAGAGTGACCAACCATCCAAGTTTGCCAGAGACTTTCATGGTTTAAAAACTAAATATCCCACATGCTGGGTACCTGGGCCTCTAATTTATCTGTAATAGTTTGACCTGGAGAAGGGCGATATAACTCTCTGTCCTCCTTTTTCTACCCACCACTCTCCTACATCACCATCCAGGAAACCAAGCACAAGCTCTCCAGTCCTAAAGAGCCAGTGATACTTAACAACATCTGCTTCCTGTCCTGCAAAGATCCCCGTGGCAGAGAAACACAAATGCTGCTTACCCATTGATAACCAACAAAGGAGGGAAACTCCAGGAAGGAAAACAGTCTAATTAACCTGCCATATATGCAAATTCACTCAGTGCAATGCCTGGCACACAGTAACCAGTAACAATTTTTATTATTCCTGTGTGCCAGATGCAGTCAGAGCAAATGGACCCTGCCCTCAATGGCCTCACACTCTATTAAGAGAGACAGGCAAGGGAAGAGATGAGTGTGTGTATTTTAAGGTAGAGCTGACTTGAGGTATTAAAAAATGTACCTGGCCAGGAATCTATGAGGTACACAAAATTTTTTTGGAGTGAACAAAAATTAATAGAAGGTTAAAGATCTGCAGGGTATGATGGGAGACCACGTGTGACCATCTGTGGAGCAGTGTGCCACTCGGTTTGTGAATGTTCAGATTTTCTTGTTTGTCCTCAGGGGCAGCTCTGGATTATATTGTTTCTGATGGGCTTCTAAATCTTCTTTGTGGCTAAAATGAAATTCTGCTGCCTGTCTGGAAATGAAACAGGAGGTTTATTTCCCTAGATGCTCATTTCATTGATCTCAGAATATGTTTTTGAGTTTGGGGAGCTCTCATCATCTATAGCTAATGGAGATAAGGTTTTAAAAGTGGTTTGTTCTCTGGCACTTCTCTAATTAGGTCAATAAACAAATATACTAAAGAAATGCTGTCTGTGCAAGCTTTTGCTAGCTGTGCATCTAAAGATTGCCCTGGAGACCCTCACTTTAATCAGATTCAGCAGGGGGTCTACACACTTTCATTGCCGAATTTTTCAGTGTCCCATTTCAGACGTGAATTTAGGAAACTATCTAATACATGATGTCACAATGAAACATATAAAAATATAGAATTATTTTTTGTCCTTTGGACTAGATCCTCACTGAAGCTCTGCTTTTCGAATATTTATTCCTCAAATTTAGGGAATTCAGTCTTGTTTGCAACAACATTGTTGATAAGAGTAAAAATTGGCAATAGCTAGGATGTGAAAACATAGACTGGTGGTTAATCCATAGGACAGAATGCAGTCCGTTAACCTCTAGACCTGTGTGTATACTGACACTGAAAAACCAGTTGGTAGGAGGATACGTACTTTATGAATTTATTTTTGAATACATATTTGATTAGAAATAAGGGTGGGCTATTAAGAGTGTTCACATAGTTTACATCTGAATTATGGGAATATGATGATTTTTTTCATATATGAATACTCTGTCTTCTGAATACCAGTAATCACTGGTATATGAGTAATGAGCATAATTAAAACTAAATAAAATAATATAAACTTGAAGGTGGAAATTATTTTCTGTTATAGCAGAAAATTGCTACTAACCCTAGTGTGCAGTGGACCCCGAAAGCGACTCAAAGTGGCAGGAGGTGCTGGAACCCTGGAGACCGAGTTCTGCTCCCTCATTTCATGATGGAAACCAAAGCCCTTGCAAGCCAAATGTCTTGCTCTAAGCCCTGTGGTTCATTAGTGCAGTAACCGGGTTTCCTGACTCACATTTGAATAGCTTTCATATGTGTCACAGTCTTAATGAGAACTGCTCACTTAAGTCCATCAACTTTGTGGCTCGCACACAGCTAGAAAACTTTGAAGAACACAGAATAACATTTTTTTTTACATCTTTATTGGAGTATAATTGCTCTACAGTGGTGTGCCAGTTTCTGCTTTATAACAAAGTGAATCAGCCATACACACACACATGTTCCCATATCTCTTCCCTCTTGCATCTCCCTCCCTCCCACCCTCCCTATCCCACCCCTCTAGGTGGTCACAAAGCACCGAGCTGATCTCCCTGTGCTATGCGGCTGCTTCCCACTAGCTATTTTACATCCGGTAGTGTATACATGTCCATGCCACTCTCTCGCTTTGTCACAGCTTACCCCTCCCCCTCCCCATATCCTCAAATCCATTCTCTAGTAGGTCTGTGTCTTTATTCCTGTCTTACCTCTAGGTTCTTCATGACAGTTTTTTTTTAATTCCATATATATGTGTTAGCATACGGTATTTGTCTTTCTCTTTCGGACTTACTTCACTCTGTATGACAGACTCTAGGTCCTTCCACCTCATTACAAATAGCTCAATTTCGTTTCTTTTTATGGATGAGTAATATTCCATTGTATATATGTGCCACATCTTCTTTATCCATTCATCCGATGATGGGCACTTAGGTTGTTTCCATCTCCGGGCTATTGTAAATAGAGCTGCAATGAACATTTTGGTACATGACTCTTTTTGAATTATGGTTTGCTCAGGGTATATGCCCAGTAGTGGGATTGCTGGGTTGTATGGTAGTTCTATTTGTAGTTTTTTAAGGAACCTCCATACTGTTCTCCATAGTGGCTGTACCAATTCACATTCCCACCAACAGTGCAAGAGTGTTCCCTTTTCTCCACACCCTCTCCAGCATTTATTGTTTCTAGATTTTTTGATGATGGCCATTCTGACTGGTGTGAGATGGTATCTCATTATAGTTTTGATTTGCATTTCTCTAATGATTAATGATGTTGAGCATCCTTTCATGTGTTTTTTGGCAGTCTGTATATCTTCTTTGGAGAAATGTCTATTTAGCTCTTCTGCCCATTTTTGGATTGGGTTGTTTGTTTTTTTGTTATTGAGCTGCATGAGCTGCTTATAAATTTTGGAGATTAATCCTTTGTCAGTTGCTTCATTTGCAAATATTTTCTCCCATTCTGAGGGTTGTCTTTTGGTTTTGTTTATAATTTCCTTTGCTGTGCAAAAGCTTTGAAGTTTCATTAGGTCCCATTTGTTTATTTTTGTTTTTATTTCCATGTCTCTAGGAGGTGGGTCAAAAAGGATCTTGCTGTGATTTATGTCATAGAGTGTTCTGCCTATGTTTTCCTCTAAGAGTTTGATAGTTTCTGGCTTTGTATTTAGGTCCTTAATCCATTTCGAGCTTATTTTTTTGTATGATGTTAGGGAGTGATCTAATCTCATACTTGTACATGTACCTGTCCTGTTTTCCCAGCACCACTTATTGAAGAGGCTGTCCTTTCTCCACTGCACATTCCTGCCTCCTTAATCAAAGATAAGGTGACAATATGTGCCTGGGTTTATCTCTGGGCTTTCTATCCTGTTCCATTGATCTATCTTTCTGTTTTTGTGCCAGTACCATACTGTCTTGATTACTGTAGCTTTGTAGTAAGGTCTGAAGTCAGGGAGCCTGATTCCTCCAGCTCTGTTTTTTGTTCTCAAGATTGCTTTGGCTATTCGGGGTCTTTTGTGTTTCCATACAAATTGTGAAATGTTTTGTTCTAGTTCTGTGAAAAATGCCAGTGGTAGTTTGATAGGGATTGCATTGAATTTGTAGATTGCTTTGGGTAGTAGAGTCATTTTCACAATGTTGATTCTTCCAATCCAAGCAGATGGTATATCTCTTCATCTATTTGTATCATCTTTAATTTATTTCATCAGCGTCTTATACTTTTCTGCATACAGGTCTTTTGTCTCCTTAGGTAGGTTTATTCCTAGATATTTTATTCTTTTTGTTGCAATGGTAAATGGGAGTGTTTTCTTGATTTCACTTTCATATTTTTCATCATTAGTGTATAGGAATGCAAGAGATTTCTGTGCATTAATTTTGTATCCTGCTACTTTACCAAATTCATTGATCAGCTCTACTTCTTCTTTTCCGATTTGGATTCCTTTTATTTCCTTTTCTTCGCTGATTGCTGTGGCTAAAACTTCCAAAACTATGTTGAATAAGAGTGGTGAGAGTGGGCAACCTTGTCTTGTTCCTGGTCTCAGTGGAAATGCTTTCAGTTTCTCACCATTGAGGATGATGTTGGCTGTGGGTTTGTCATATATGGCCTTTATTATGTTGAGGAAAGTTCCCTCTATGCCTACTTTCTGCAGGGTTTTAATCATAAATGGGTGTTGAATTCTGTTGAAAGCTTTCTCTGCATCTATTGAGATGATCATATGGTTTTTCTCCTTCAATTTGTTAATATGGTGTATCACGTTGATTGATTTACGTATATTGAAAAATCCTTGCATTCCTGGAATAAACCCCACTTGATCATGGTGTATGATCCTTTTAATATGCTGTTGGATTCTGTTTGCTAGTATTTTGTTAAGGATTTTTGCATCTGTGTTCATCAGTGATATTGGCCTGTAGTTTTCTTTCTTTGTGACATCCTTGCCTCGTTTGGTATCAAGGTGATGGTGGCCTCGTAGAATGAGTTTGGGAGTGTTCCTCCCTCTGCTCTATTTTGGAAGAGTTTGAGAAGGATAGGTGTTAGCTCTTCCCTAAATGTTTGATAGAATTAGCCTGTGAAGCCATCTGGTCCTGGGCTTTTGTTTGTTGGAAGCTTTTTAATCACAGTTTCAATTTCAGTGCTTGTGATTGGTCTGTTCATATTTTCTATTTCTTCCCGTTTCAGTCTCGGCATGTTGTGCATTTCTAAGAATTTGTCCATTTCTTCCAGGTTGTCCATTTTATTGGCATAGAGTTGCTAGTAGTAATCTCTCATGATCTTTTGTATTTCTGCTTTGTCAGTTGTTACTTCTCCTTTTTCATTTCTAATTCTATTGATTTGAGTCTTCTCTCTTTTTTTCTTGATGAGTCTGGCTAATGGTTTATCAATTCTGTTTATGTTCTCAAAGAACCAGCTTTTAGTTTTATTGATCTTTGCTATCATTTCCTTCATTTCTTTTTCATTTATTTCTGATCTGATTTTTATGATTTCTTTCCTTCTACTAACTTTGGGGCTTTTTGTTCTTCTTTCTCTAATTGCTTTAGGTGCAAGGTTAGGTTGTTTATTCGAGATGTTTCCTGTTTCTTAAGGTAGGATTGTATTGCTATAAACTTCCCTCTTAGAACTGCTTTTGCTGCATCCCATAGGTTTTGGGTCATCGTGTCTCCATTGTCATTTGTTTCTAGGCATGTTTTGATTTCCTCTTTGATTTCTTCAGTGATCACTTCGTTATTAAGCAGTGTATTGTTTAGCCTCCATGTGTTTGTATTTTTTACAGATCTCTTCCTGTAATTGATATCTAGCCTGATAGCATTGTGGTTGGAAAAGATACTTGATACAATTTCAGTTTTCTTAAATTTACCAAGGCTTTATTTGTGACCCAAGATATGATGTGTCCTGGAGAATGTTCCATGAGCAGTTGAGAAAAATGTGTATTCTGTTTTTTTTGGATGGAATATCCTATAAATATCTTGTTTAATGTATCATTTAAAGCTTGTGTTTCCTTATTTATTTTCATTTTGGATGATCTGTCCATTGGTGAAAGTGGGGTGTTCAAAGTCCCCTACTATGATTGTTACTGTCGATTTCCCCTCTTATGGCTGTTAGTATTTGCCTTATGTATTGAGGTGCTCCAATGTTTGGTGCATAAATATTTACAATTGTTATATCTTCTTCTTGGATCGATCCCTTGATCATTATGTAGTGTCCTTCTTTGTCTCTTCTTTTTTTTTTTTTAAACATCTTTATTGGGGTATAATTGCTTTACAATTGTGTGTTAGTTTCTGCTTTATAACAAAGTGAATCAGTTATACATATACATATGTTCCCATATGTCTTCCCTCTTGCGTCTCCCTCCCTCCCACTCTCCCTATCCCACCCCTCCAGGCTGTCACAAAGCACCGAGCTAATATCCCTGTGCCTTGCGGCTGCTTCCCCCTAGCTATCTACCTTACTACGTTTGTTAGTGTGTATATGTCCATGACTCTCTCTCACCCTGTCAAAGCTCACCCTTCCCCCTCCCCATATCCTCAAGTCCGTTCTCCAGTAGGTCTGCGTCTTTATTCCTGTCTTACCCCTAGGTTCTTCATGACATTTTTTTTTCCCCTTAAATTCCATATATATGCGTTAGCATACGGTATTTGTCTTTTTCTTTCTGACTTACTTCACTCTGTATGACAGACTCTAGGTCTATCCACCTCATTACAAATAGCTCAATTTCGTTTCTTTTTATGGCTGAGTAATATTCCATTGTATATATGTGCCACATCTTCTTTATCCATTCATCCGATGATGGGCGCTTAGGTTGTTTCCATCTCCGGGCTATTGTAAATAGAGCTGCAATGAACATTTTGGTACATGACTCTTTTTGAGTTTTGGTTTCCTCAGGGTATATGCCCAGTAGTGGGATTGCTGGGTCATATGGTAATTCTATTTGTAGTTTTTTAAGGAACCTCCATACTGTTCTCCATAGTGGCTGAACCAATTCACATTCCCACCAGCAGTGCAAGAGTGTTCCCTTTTCTCCACACCCTCTCCAGCATTTATTGTTTCTAGATTTTTTGATGATGGCCATTCTGACTGGTGTGAGATGATATCTCATTGTAGTTTTGATTTGCATTTCTCTAATGATTAATGATGTTGAGCATTCTTTCATGTGTTTGTTGGCATTCTGTATATCTTCTTTGGAGAAATGTCTATTTAGGTCTTCTGCCCATTTTTGGATTGGGTTGTTTGTTTTTTTGTTATTGAGCTGCATGAGCTGCTTGTAAATTTTGGAGATTAAACCTTTGTCAGTTGCTTCATTTGCAAATATTTTCTCCCATTCTGAGGGTTGTCTTTTGGTCTTGATTATGGTTTCCTTTGCTGTGCAAAAGCTTTGAAGTTTCATTAGGTCCCATTTGTTTATTTTTGTTTTTATTTCCATTACTCTAGGAGGTGGGTCAGAAAGGATCTTGCTGTGATTTATGTCATAGAGTGTTCTGCCTATGTTTTCCTCTAAGAGTTTGATAGTTTCTGGCCTTACATTTAGGTCTTTAATCCATTTTGAGCTTATTTTTGTGTATGGTGTTAGGGAGTGATCTAATCTCATACTTTTACATGTACCTGTCCAGTTTTCCCAGCACCATTTATTGAAGAGGCTGTCCTTTCTCCACTGTACATTCCTGCCACCTTTATCAAAGATAAGGTGTCCATATGTGCGTGGGTTTATCGCTGGGCTTTCTATCCTGTTCCATTGATCTATCTTTCTGTTTTTGTGCCAGTACCATACTGTCTTGATTACTGTAGCTTTGTAGTATAGTCTGAAGTCAGGGAGCCTGATTCCTCCAGCTCCTTTTTTCGTTCTCAAGATTGCTTTGGCTATTCGGGGTCTTTTGTGTTTCCATACAAATTGTGAAATTTTTTGTTCTAGTTCTGTGAAAAATGCCAGTGGTAGTTTGATAGGGATTGCATTGAATCTGTAGATTGCTTTGGGTAGTAGAGTCATTTTCACAATGTTGATTCTTCCCATCCAAGAACATGGTATATCTCTCCATCTATTTGTATCATCTTTAATTTCTTTCATCAGTGTCTTATAATTTTCTGCATACAGGTCTTTCGTCTCCTTAGGTAGGTTTATTCCTAGATATTTTATTCTTTTTGTTGCAATGGTAAATGGGAGTGTTTTCTTGATTTCACTTTCAGATTTTTCATCATTAGTATATAGGAATGCCAGAGATTTCTGTGCATTAACTTTGTATCCTGCTACTTTACCAAATTCATTGATTAGCTCTAGTAGTTTTCTGGTAGCATCTTTAGGATTCTCTATGTATAGTATCATGTCATCTGCAAACAGTGACAGCTTTACTTCTTCTTTTCCGATTTGGATTCCTTTTATTTCCTTTTCTTCTCTGATTGCTGTGGCTAAAACTTCCAAAACTATGTTGAATAAGAGTGGTGAGAGTGGGCAACCTTGTCTTGTTCCTGATCTTAGTGGAAATGCTTTCAGTTTTTCACCATTGAGGATGATGTTTGCTGTGGGCTTGTCATATATGGCCTTTATTATGTTGAGGAAAGTTCCCTCTATGCCTACTTTCTGCAGGGTTTTTAGCATAAATGGGTGTTGAATTTTGTCAAAAGCTTTCTCTGCATCTATTGAGATGATCATATGGTTTTTCTCTTTCAATTTGTTAATATGGTTTATCACATTGATAGATTTGCGTATATTGAAGAATCCTTGCATTCCTGGAATAAACCCCACTTGATCATGGTGTATGATCCTTTTAATGTGCTGTTGGATTCTGTTTGCTAGTATTTTGTTGAGGATTTTTGCATCTATATTCATCAGTGATATTGGCCTGTAGTTTTCTTTCTTTGTGACATCCTTGTCTGGTTTTGGTATCAAGGTGATGGTGGCCTCGTAGAAGGAATTTGGGAGTGTTCCTCCCTCTGCTATATTTTGGAAGAGTTTGAGAAGGATAGGTGTTAGCTCTTCTCTAAACGTTTGATAGAATTCACCTGTGAAGCCATCTGGTCCTGGGCTTTTGTTTGTTGGAAGATTTTTAATGACAGTTTCAATTTCAGTGCTTGTGATTGGTCTGTTCATATTTTCTATTTCTTCCTGATTCAGTCTTGGCAGGTTGTGCATTTCTAAGAATTTGTCCATTTCTTCCAGATTGTCCATTTTATTGGCATAGAGTTGCTTGTAGTAATCTCTTATGATTTTTTTTATTTCTGCAGTGTCAGTTGTTACTTCTCCTTTTTCATTTCTAATTCTATTGATTTGAGTCTTCTCCCTTTTTTTCTTGATGAGTCTGGCTAGTGGTTTATCTATTTTGTTTATCTTCTCAAAGAACCAGCTTTTAGTTTTATTGATCTTTGCTATCGTTTCCTTCATTTCTTTTTCATTTATTTCTGATCTGATTTTTATGATTTCTTTCCTTCTGCTAGCTTTGGGGTTTTTTTGTTCTTCTTTCTCTAATTGCTTGAGGTGCAAGGTTAGGTTGTTTATTCGAGATGTTTCCTGCTTCTTAAGGTGGGCTTGTATTGCTATAAACTTCCCCCTTAGAACTGCTTTTGCTGCATCCCATAGGTTTTGGGTCGTTGTGTCTCCATTGTCATTTGTTTCTAGGTATTTTTTTATTTCCTCTTTGATTTCTTCAGTGATCACTTCATTATTAAGTAGTGTATTGTTTAGCTTCCATGTGTTTGTATTTTTTACAGATCTTTTCCTGTAATTGATATCTAGTCTCATGGCGTTGTGGTCAGAAAAGATACTTGATACAATTTCAATTTTCTTAAATTTACCAAGGCTTGATTTGTGACCCAAGATATGGTCTATCCTGGAGAATGTTCCATGAGCACTTGAGAAAAATGTGTATTCTGTTGTTTTTGGATGGAGTGTCCTATAAATATCAATTAAGTCCATCTTGTTTAATGTATCATTTAAAGCTTGTGTTTCCTTATTTATTTTCATTTTGGATGATCTGTCCATGGGTGAAAGTGGGGTGTTAAAGTCCCCTACTATGAATGTGTTACTGTCAATCTCCCCTTTTATGGCTGTTAGTATTTGCCTTATGTATTGAGGTGCTCCTATGTTGGGTGCATAAATATTTACAATTGTTATATCTTCTTCTTGGATCGATCCCTTTATCATTATGTAGTGTCCTTCTTTGTCTCTTGTAATAGTCCTTATTTTAAAGTCTATTTTGTCTGATATGAGAATTGCTACTCCAGCTTTCTTTTGGTTTCCATTTGCATGGAATATCTTTTTCCATCCCCTTATTTTCAGTCTGTATGTGTCTCTAGGTCTGAAGTGGGTCTCTTGTAGACAGCATATATAAGGGTCTTGTTTTTGTATCCATTCAGCCAATCTGTGTCTTTTGGTGGGAGCATTTAGTCCATTTACATTTAAGGTAATTATCGATATGTATGTTCCTATTCCCATTTTCTATATTGTTTTGGGTTCGTTATTATAGGTCTTTTCCTTCTCTTGTGTTCCTTGTCTAGAGAAGTTCCTTTAGCATTTGCTGTAAAGCTGGTTTGGTGGTGCTAAACTCTCTCAGCTTTTGCTTGTCTGTAAAGGTTTTAATTTCTCCATCAAATCTGAATGAGATCCTTGCTGGGTAGAGTAGCCTTGGTTGCAGGTTTTTCTCCTTCATCACTTTCAGTATGTCCTGCCACTCCCTTCTGGCTTGTAGGGTTTCTGCTGAGAGATCAGCTGTTAACCTTATGGGGATTCCCTTGTGTGTTATTTGCTGTTTTTCCCTTGCTGCTTTTAATATGCTTTCTTTGTATTTAATTTTTGACAGTTTGATTAATATGTGTCTTGGCGTATTTCTCCTTGTATTTATCCTGTATGGGACTCTCTGTGCTTCCTGGACTTGATTAACTATTTCCTTTCCCATATTAGGGAAGTTTTCAACTATAATCTCTTCAAATATTTTCTCAGTCCCTTTCTTTTTCTCTTCTTCTTCTGGAACCCCTATAATTCGAATGTTGGTGCGTTTAATGTTGTCCCAGAGGTCTCTGAGACTGTCCTCAGTTCTTTTCATTCTTTTTTCTTTATTCTGCTCTGCAGTAGTTATTTCCACTATTTTATCTTCCAGGTCACTTATCCGTTCTTCTGCCTCAGTTATTCTGTTATTGATCCCATCTAGAGTACTTTTAATTTCATTTATTGCATTGTTCATCATTGCTTGTTTCATCTTTATTTCTTCTAGGTCCTTGTTAACTGCTTCTTGCATTTTGTCCATTCTACTTCCAAGATTTCGGATCATCCTTACTATCATTATTCTGAATTCTTTTTCCGGTAGACTGCCTATTTCCTCTTCATTTGTTAGGCCTGGTGCATTTTTATCTTGCTCCTTCATCTGCTGTGTGTTTTTCTGTCTTCTCATTTTGCTTATCTTACTGTGTTTGGGGTCTCCTTTTTGCAGGCTGCACGTTCGTAGTTCCCGTTGTTTTTGATGTCTGTCTCCAGTGGCTAAGGTTGTTTCAGTGGGTTGTGTAGGCTTCCTGGTGGAGGGGACTAGTGCCTGTGTTGTGGTGGATGAGGCTGGATCTTGTCTCTCTAGTGGGCAGGTTCACGTCTGGTGGTGTGTTTTGGGGTGTCTGTGGCCTTATTATGATTTTAGGCAGCCTCTCTGCTAATGGGTGGGGTTGTGTTCCTGTTTTGCTAGTTGTTTGGCATAGGTTGTCTAGCACTGTGGCTTGCTGGTCGTTGAGTGAAGCTGGGTGCTGGTGTTAAGATGGAGGTCACTGGGAGATTTCCACCGTTTAATATTATGTGGAGCTGGGAGGTCTCTTGTTGACCAGTGTCCTGAAGTTGGCTCTCCTACCTCAGAGGCAGAGCCCTGACTCCTGGCTGGAGCACCAAGAGCCTTTCATCCACACGGCTCAGAATAAAAGGGAGAAAAAGTAGAGAGAATTAGTAGAAGTATGAGGAAAGAAAGAAGGAAAGGAGGAAAGGAAGGAAGGAAGAAAGAAGCAAAGAAGGAAAGAAAGGAGGGAGGGAGGGAGGAAGGAAGGAAGGAAGGAAGGAGGGAAAGAAGGAAAAAAGACAGAAAGAAAGAAGATACAGTAAAAATAAAATAAAGTATAATATAGTTATTGAATTAAAAAATATTTAGAAAAAAAAAAAAAAAAGAGGGACGGATAGAACCTTAGGACAAATGTTGGAAGCAAAGCTATACAGAGAAAATCTTATACAGAAGCATACACATACACCTTCACAAAAAGAGGTAAAGGGGGAAAAATCATAAATCTTGCTCTCAGAGGCCACCTCCTCAATTTGGGGTGATTCGTTGTCTAAAGGAGGGAAGGACGGAAAGAAAGAAAGAAAGAAAGAAGGAACGACGGTAAAGTATAATAAAGTTATTACAATTAAAATTAATTATTGAGAAAAAAAATTTTTTTTTTTTTAAAAACCATGGACGGATAGAGCCCTAGGACACATGGTGGAAGCAAGAGTATACAGACAAGATGTCACACATAAGCATACACGTATACATTCACAAAAAGAGGAGAAGGGAAAAAAATCATAGATCTCGCTCCTAAATTCCACCTCTTCAATTTGGGATCATTCCTTGTCTATTCAGGTATTCCACAGATGCAGGGTATATCAAGTTGATTGTGGAGCTTTAATCCTCTGCTTCTGAGGCTGCTGGGAAAGATTTCCCTTTCTCTTCTTTGTTCTCACAGCTCACAGGAGCTCAGCTTTGGATTTGGCCCTGCCTCTGCGTGTAGGTCGCTGGAGGGCGTCTGTTTTTTGCTCAGACAGGACGGGGTTAAAGGAGCCGCTGATTCGGGGGCTCAGGCTCACTCAGGCCGGGGGTGAGGGGGGGGAAGGAGGGGCACTGCGTGCGGGGCGGGCCTGCGGCGTCAGAGGCGGCGTGACGTTGCGGCAGAGGCCGGCGTGACGTTGCACCAGCCTGAGGCCCGCCGTGCGTTCTCCCGGGGAAGTTGTCCCTGGTTCCCGGGAACCTGGCAGTGGCGGGCTGCACAGGCTCCGCAGAAGAGGGGTGTGGAGAGTGACCTGTGCTCGCACACAGGCCCCTTGGTGGCGGCAGCAGCAGCCTTAACGTCTCCCCTTAGCCCCCCCTTAGTCCGCTAGCCGCCCGTCTCTGGGGTCCGCGCTTTTAGCCGCGGCTCGCGCCCGTCTCTGGGGTTCGCGCTTTTTGCCGCGGCTCGCGCCCGTCTCTGGGGTCCGCGCTTTTAGCCACGGCTCGCGCCCGTCTCTGGGGTTCGCGCTTTTTGCCGCGGCTCGCGCCCGTCTCTGGGGTTCGCGCTTTTAGCCGCGGCTCGCGCCCGTCTCTGGAGTTCCTTTAAGCAGCGCTCTTAAACCCCTCTCCTCGCGCACCAGGAAACAAAGAGGGAAGAAAAAGTCTCTTGCCTCTTCGGCAGGTGCAGGCTTTTCCCCGAACTCCCTCCCGGCTAGTCGTGGTGCACTAACCCCTTCAGGCTATGTTCAAGCCGCCAACCCCAGTCCTCTCCCTGCGCTCCGTCCAAAACCGAAACCCGAGCTTCAGCTCGCAGCCCCGCCCGCCCGGGCGGGTGAGCAGACAAGCCTCTCGGGCTGGTGAGTGCCGGTCGGCACCGATCCTCTGTGCGGGAATCTCCCCGCTTTGCCCTCCGCACCCGTCGCTGTGCACTACTCCTCGGTCCCGAAGCCCCCCCCTCCGCCTCCCGCAGTCTCCGCCCGCGGAGGGGCTTCCTAGTGTGTGGAAAGTTTTCCTCCTTCACAGCTCCCTCCCACTGGCGCAGGTGCCGTCCTTATTCTTTTGTCTCTGTTTTTTCTTTTTTTCTTTTGCCCTACCCAGGTACGTGGGGAGTTTCTTGCCTTTTGGGAGGTCTGAGGTCTTCTGCCAGCCTTCAGTAGGTGTTCTGTAGGAGTTGTTCCACGTGTAGATGTATTTCTGGTGTATCCGTGGGGAGGAAGGCGATCTCCGCGTCTTACTCTTCCGCCATCTTCAAGGTCCCCCCTTCTTTGTCTCTTCTAATAGTCTTTATTTTAAAGTCTATTGTGTCTGATTTGAGAATTGCTACTGCAGCTTTCTTTTGGTTTCCATTTGCATGGAATATCTTTTTCCATCCCCTTAGTTTCAGTCTGTATGTGTCTCTAGGTCTGAAGTGGGTCTCTTGTAGACAGCATATATATGAGTCTTGTTTTTGTATCCATTCAGCCAATCTGTGTCTTTTGGTGGGAGCATTTAGTCCATTTACATTTAAGGTAATTATCGATATGTATGTTCCTTTTCCCATTTTCTTAATTGTTTTGGGTTCGTTATTGTAGGTCTTTTCCTTCTCTTGTGTTTCTTGCCTAGAGAAGTTCCTTTAGCATTTGTTGTAAAGCTGGTTTGGTGGTACTGAACTCTCTCAGCTTTTGCTTGTCTGTAAATGTTTTAATTTCTCCATCAAATCTGAATGAGATCCTTGCTGGGTAGAGTAATCTTGGTTGCAGGTTTTTCTCCTTCATCACTTTAAATATGTCCTGCCACTCCCTTCTGGCTTGCAGAGTTTCTGCTGAAAGATCAGCTGTTAACCTTATGGGGATTCCCTTGTGTGTTATTTGTTGTTTTTCCCTTGCTGCTTTTAATATGTTTTCTTTGTATTTAATTTTTGACAGTTTGATTAATATGTGTCGTGGCGTATTTCTCCTTGGATTTATCCTGTATGGGACTCTCTGTGCTTCCTGGACTTGATTAACTATTTCCTTTTCCATATTAGGGAACTGTTCTACTGTAATGTCTTCAAATATTTTCTTAGTCTCTTTTGTTTTCTCTTCTTCTTCTGGAACCCCTATAATTCAAATGTTGGTGCGTTTAGTGTTGTCCCAGAGGTCTCTGAGACTGTCCTCATTTCTTTTCATTCTTTTTTCTTTATTCTGCTCTGCAGTAGTTATTTCCACTGTTTTATCTTCCAGGTCACTTATCCGTTCTTCTTCCTCAGTTATTCTGCTATTGATCCCATCTAGAGTATTTTTAATTTCATTTATTGTGTTGTTCATGGTTGCTTCTTTCATCTTTAGTTCTTCTAGGCCCTTGTTAAATGTTTCTTGCATTTTGTCTATTCTATTTCCAAGATTTTGGATCATCTTTACTATCATTATTCTGAATTCTTTTTCAAGTAGACTGCCTATTTCCTCTTCATTTGTTAGGTCTGGTGGGTTTTTATCTTGCTCCTTCATCTGCTGTGTGTTTTTCTGTCTTCTCATTTTGCTTATCTTACTGTGTTTGGGGTCTCCTTTTTGCAGGCTGCAGGTTCTTAGTTCCTGTTGTTTTTGGTGTCTGTCCCCAGTGGCTAAAGTTGGTTCAGTGGGTTGTGTAGGCTTCCTGGTGGAGGGGACTAGTGCCTGTGTTCTGGTGGATGAGGCTGGATCTTGTCTTTCTGGGGGGCAGGTCCACGTCTGGTGGTGTGTTTTGGGGTATCTGTGGACTTATTATGATTTTAGGCAGCCTCTCTGCTAATGCGTGGGGTTGTGTTCCTGTCTTTCTAGTTGTTTGACGTAGGGTGTCCAGCACTGTAGCTTGCTGGTTGTTGAGTGAAGCTGGGTGCTGGTGTTGAGATGGAGATCTCTGGGAGATTTTCGCCATTTGATATTATGTGGAGCTGGGAGGTCTCTTGTGGACCAGTGTCCTGAAGTTGGCTCTCCCACCTCAGAGGCACAGCACTGACTGTTGGCTGCAGCACCAAGAGCCTTTCATCCACACAGCTCAGAATAAAAGGGAGAAAAAGTAGAAAGAAAGAAAAGAAAGAAAGAAAGAAAGAGAGAGAGAAAGAGAAAGAGAGAGAGAGAGAGAGAGAAGGAGGGAGGGAGGAAGAAAGAAAGAAGGGTGGGAGGGAGGGAGGAAGGAAGGAAAGGAAGAAAGAAAGAAAGAAAGAAAGAAAGAAGATAAAATAAAATAAAGTTATTAAAATAAAATAAAGTTATTAAAATAAAAAATAATTAAGAAAAAAAATTTTTTTAAGAAAAAAAAAAGGGACGGATAGAACCCTAGGACAAATGGTGGAAGCAAAGCTATACAGACAAAATCTCACACAGAAGCATACACATACACACTCTCAAAAAGAGGAAAAGGGGAAGAAATCATAAATCTTGCTCTCAAAGTCCACCTCCTCAATTTGGGATGATTCGTTGTCTATTCATGTATTCCACAGATGCAGGGTACATCAAGTTGATTGTGGAGATTTCATCTGCTGCTTCTGAGGCTGCTGGGAGGGATTTCCCTTTCTCTTCTTTGTTCTCACAGCTCCCGAGGCTCAGCTTTGGATTTGGCCCTGCCTCTGCGAGTAGGTCACCGGAGGGCGTGTGTTCATCGCTCAGACAGGACGGGGTTAAAGGATCCGCTGATTCGGGGTCTCTGCCTCCCTCATGCCGGGGGAAGGGAGGGTCACGGAGTGCGGGGCGAGCCTGCGGCGGCAGAGGCCGGCGTGACGTTGCACCAGCCTGAGGCGCGCCGTGCGTCCTCCCAGGGAAGTTGTCCCTGCAACCCGGAATCCTGGCAGTGGCGGGCTGCACAGGTTCCCCAGAAGGGGGTTGTGGATAGTGACCTGTGCTCACACACAGGTTTCTTGGTGGCGGCAGCAGCAGCCTTAGCGTCTCATGCCCATCTCTGGGGTCCGCGCTTTTAGCCGCGGCTCATGCCCGTCTCTGGAGCTCCTTTAAGCAGCGCTCTTAATCCCCTCTCCTCGCGCACCAGGAAACAAAGAGGTAAGAAAAAGTCTCTTGCCTCTCCAACAGGTCCAGACTTTTCCCCGGACTCCCTCCCGGCTAGCCGTGGTGCACTAAGCCCCTGCAGACTGTGTTCACGCCGCCAACCCCAGTCCTCTCCCTGCGCTCCGACGGAAGCCCGAGCCTCAGCTCCCAGCGCCGCCCGCCCCGGCGGGTGAGCAGACAATTCTCTCGGGCTGGTGAGTGCCGGTTGGCACTGATCCTCTATGCGGGAATCTCTCCGCTTTGCCGTCCGCACGCCTGTTGCTGTGCTCTCCTGCTCCGAAGCTTTCCGCCTCTGCCACCCGCAGCCTCCTCCCGCGAAGGGGCTTCCTAGTGTGTGGAAACCTCTCCTCCTTCACAGCTCCCTCCCACTGGTGCAGGTCCCGTCCCTATCCTTTTGTCCCTGTTTATTCTTTTTTCTTTTGCCCTACCCAGGCACGTGAGGACTATCTTGCCTTTTGGGAGGTCTGAGGTCTTCTGCCACCCTTCAGTAGGTGTTCTGTAGGAGTTGTTCCACGTGTAGATGTATTTCTGGTGTATCTGTGGCAAGGAAGGTGATCTCCGCGTCTTACTCTTCCGCCATCTTCCCCTTGTCCCCCCCAGAATAACTTTTAAATGCAATCAGTACTCATGAACAAAAAGGTGGAAAATTTTTGGAAATTCCTGGCAGCAGCCAGGCTTGAGTTGTGAGGCTGACACATCTGGGGTTGGGCTGGGACAGTTGGGTGACCGGATCCTCTCTCCACCCAGTCTCATCCTCCAGCAGGATGGTGCAAGCTTGTGCATGTGGCTCCATCAACAGTGAGCAAACAGACACCAAAAAAGAAAAAAAAAGATGAAAGCTTGTCATTTGTGACAACATGGATGGACCTTGAGGGCATCATGCTAGGTGGAATAAGTCAGACAGAGAAAGACAAATACCATATGACTTCACACGTGTATGGAATATTAGAAAACAAAGAAAATTCATGAACAATCCAAACAGACACATAAATACAGAGAACAGAATAGTGGTTACCAGATGGGGAGGGGAGTGAGGTAGGGCAAAATAAGTAAAGGGTATCAACTGTAGGGTGATGTATGGAAACAATTTTTGGCGGAGAGCAAGCAGTAGGATATATGGAGGTAGAAATATAATGTACACATGAAACTTACGTACCTTAATAACATCAATCTTTTTAAAAAATGGGTGAGTTTCTCCGCCAAGAAAGGGGAGGCTGGACAGTTCCAGAAATTTACCAAAGCCTGCACCAAACTATGGCTGGGAAGTGTGTGTGCATGCAAGTGTTATAAGAGCATTGGTTATAATTCAGAAGAAGATTCTCAGAAGTTTAAAAGAATGAGGACAAGTGCTCTCTTCAGCAGCACATGTACTAAAATTGGAACCATACAGGGAAGATCACCATGGCCTCTGTGCAAGGATGACAGGCAAATTCGTGTAGCATTCCATATTTTTATATAAAATAGATAATCAACAAGGACCTACTGTATAGCACAGGGAACTCTACTCAACACTCTGTAATAACCTATATGGGAAAAGAATCCAAAAAAGAATAGATATATGTACATGTATAACTGAAGCACTTTGCTCTACACCTGAAACTAACACAACGTTGTTAATCACCTATACTCCAATATAAAATTTAAAAAAAAATGAGGACGAGATCTCCAAGACCCTTTCTAGCTCTGTAATCCTATTAAAAAATAAATATCGATAAAAGTCTTAGCAAAACAGACAAAACAAAACAGAAAAAAGAAAAAACAGTAAGTGGAAATGTAAGACCTCTTAAAGACCAGGCATGAAACCGGTACACTGCTATTTTCATCACATTGCTAGTCAAAGTCAATGGCAAAGCCAGCCCAGATGCAAGGGATAAGGAAACAGATTCTGCTTCTTGATGGGAGGAGCTACAAAGAATTGTGACCATGTTTGCTATCTATTACAACTACATAAGGAAAGTGATCACTTCCAACAAGAATAACCTAGTATGACCCTGTATTCTTCAGGGTACCCAGACTCTAAAGATGAGCTTACATATGAAGATGGACCAATTAAATAGTATATAAGAATTAAATCCCAGGCTTGGGATTTGGACTTGGGCAGAACAGAGGCAGAACTGAGACCCTTAGCCATGATTCTTCACCACTCAACTCAAAGAGCAGCTCTTCCAAGTTGTTAATTCATATGCCCAAACCAAATATTACCAAGTACCTTCCTTTGAGCCCCCCTAGCAATACATGTGTCATCTGCAATAGTCCTTATCTTACCCTACTATGTAGTAAAATCATTTTTCTACCTTGATCCCCTAGTCTCAGTTTAGGCTACTTGAGGACAGGCACTGCAACTTGTCAGTCATTACATCTCCTAAGCATCAGGCACAGGAAGCACAATGGAGTACACTTGCTACACTTTAAAGACATTTGCATGAATATTTATAACTAAATTTGGTCTCTAGTTTTTTTTTCTATTGTGCTAGATTTGGCAGACTTTTTAAAGAATGTGTATCTGCCTGATAAAAATAATTTGGAAACTTTCTGTTTTGTACCATTAAATCATTCATATATGGTAAATTATATGGCACATTCATGTAGGCATCTTGGATTGAAAGTGTATGGCTTGCTGCTCCTCTAATCACCCTAGTTGCACCTTAGCCATTTTCTTTTTTGTTTTGTTTTGTTTTTTTAAATATTTATTTATTTATTTATTTGGCTGTGTTGGGTCTTAGTTGTGGCACGTGGGATCTTTGTTGCGGAATGTGGGATCTTTTTAGTTGCAGCATACAGAATCTTTAGTTGCGGCATGTGAACTCTTAGTTGCGGCATGCATGTGGGATCTATTTCCCTGACCAGGGATCGAACCTGGGCCCCCTGCATTGGGAGCATGGAGTCTCAGCCACTGGACTACCAGGGAAGTTCCCACTACTACCTCATTTTAAACAAATAGAACCCAGTAAACAAGGAAACCATTTTCATGAGGACATGTTTCTCATGACGTCTTGTTACCCAATGCACAGTGCCAAACAAACCGAAATCAGAGTTTGGAGCAGAGAGAGTTTTATTGCAGGGCTATGTAAGGAGACGGGTGACTTGTGCCCCACAAACCCCAAACTCCTTGGAGGGTTTCAGCAAAGCACTTTTAAAGGCAAGGTGAGGGAGGGGCGTGGTCTGTTGTTGCAAACTTCTTGGTGTCAGAATCCTTTGTTCTTACATCTGTCCGTGTAGGTCAGGTCATGATGTTCCTGTAAACCTCCAACAAGACAAATGTTATTCTCTGTTCTGCCACGTCTTATCTCTATATGTGAATGGACTCTTAAAGATCTAAAGCCTTGAGAATGAGTTATGCTGTTTATTGCAGGCTATAGGCAACATCCTTTTTTAAAAAATTATTTTACTTATTTATGTTTAGCTGCGTTGGGTCTTCGTTGCTGCACATGGGCTTTCTCTAGTTACGGCGAGCGGGGGCTACCCTTTGTTTCAGTGCACAGGCTTCTCGTTGTGGTGGCTTCTCTAATTGCGGAGCATGGGCTCTAGGTGCATGGGCTTCAGTAGTTGTGGCATGCAGGCTCAGTAGTTGTGGCTTATGGGCTCTAGAGTGCAGGCTCAGTAGTTGTGGTGCATGGGCTTAGTTGCTCCGCGGCATGTGGGATCTTCCCAGACCAGGGCTCGAACCCATGTCCCCTGCATTGGCAGGCAGATTCTTAACCACTGCACCACCAGAGAAGTCCGATAGGCAACATCCTTTTACAAAAGATGCAAAGCCAGCACGACTAAGCACAGGAAACAGAGCACAAAGGTTTAAACTAAAAGGAACAGGTCTAATATGGAGTCAGATTTGTTCTTCCCTATTACAGTCTCACAGCATTCTTTGGGACTTTAACTTATGTTTCAAAATACATATATTAATAAAATATATAAAGTCACTCATTTCCAGTTTTGGAATCCACCCTGTGAGGAACACCTCCTCCGGCAAGTGGGGAGTAGCAAGATGAAGTGCAAAGGGGAAGAGTATGAATGGCTGTGGTTCTTCTGTGTCTCCACTACCTTAGCCATTTTCTCATTGGGCATCATCTGCTCTGTACCAACCCCTCCCCACCCCCATGCACCTACATATTACAGGAACACAGAGATTGTACATGTAGGGCTACAAAAGTCAAATGAACATCATGTCACTGTGAATAGCAGGTATCTGAAAGCGTCCATGTTCACCTTCAAGTTGGGGAACAAATTAGAGAAAGAAAAGGAGTGTCACAGGCTTTGGAGAGCATGTTATACTCCACTGCAAAGTGAAAAATGCATTTGCTGAAAGCAAGCTGCCACGACTCATGAAAAGTTATCAGGGCTCTGAGTCCAATTAGAGAGAAAAATATCAGTAGTGATCCAACTGCCTCGTTAGAGGAATTCATGTTCCTGATACAGTTCACAATATTCTTAGAGTTTTTCTTAATCATTTTCTGGAAAAATTGCACAGCCCCAACTCTCCCAAATTGTGTAGTTAAATTGAGATCAGTAGTTTAACAATGAAGGGAGTTACAAATCAATCTCATCAAAGAGGAAAACACATCCCTTGGATAGAAAGTGAGCAAAAGTACCAGCCAGACATCTCACTCTTGTCAGATATTCACATGTTTATTTTATCTCTTTAAAAAATCTAGGTGAGGACCATGATCTTCCAGTTTTCATTCAGACCTGAATATCAAAACAGGTATCTGGTTCCATTTTTCTTGTTTTGATAAATAAAACTGTGCCCTTAGGTTTAGAAGACTTAAGTCTGTGTTCCAGCTCTCTCTTACTCGCCTCATGACTTGAGAGAACCATGTCACTTCCCTGAATTGTTCTTCATCTATGAAAAGAGATTGGACTTGCCAGTGTGTGTGCTTGATATATATATGGCTATCAAACAATTATGTGTAATCCAGCAATTACATATAATTAAGCAATTACATGTAGCAGACACTGGGCCAAGTGCATCAACTCTATGTCTCTACTGTTTAGAGACAAGGATACAGGGGCTTAGAGAGGTTTAGGTACTTTTGCCCAATCTTAACTTTTATTCAGAGCCACGTGAAACACAAGCTCTTGACCTAGAAGGACTCTAGAACCAAATAGATTTGGGAAATACCACATCCTATATTCTTCTTTTGGGAATTTACATTTCACATTAGTTTAATGAAAGGTTCTGGGAAGTCCTGCAGCAAAGACACCAGTTTATCCCAGCGTTTTTCAAATAGTTTGGTTATAGAACTGTCTTTTTCATGTAATACCTAGCAACATCCCAAAGGATAATCAACTAAGAATCAGAAAATATTTGAGTTCCAGTTCTAAACATAAGTTTTTAAATGTATCATTTGAAAATCACTTAAACTTTATAAGCCTCGGTTTTCATTACTAAACTAGTGAAGCGCCTACCTCAGCAAAGCATGTATATGAATTAAATAAGATGCCATATGGGGAAGCTTTTTTATAAATAATGAAATATTACACAAATACAATGTGTTATTATCATTAATTCAGTTCTTTGGATATGAAATATGAGAAATGGTTTCCCAACCACAGGCAACCCTTGTCACTCAGTCATTCATAAAACCCACTCCTTTTTCTCTCTTTTTTTTTCTTTAAATGTCAAGTCCACTCCAAAACACTATTCAAACAGCAAAATAATTGAATCCCATTAAAGGCCTTTTTCTCTTATACTCATTTTACATGAGTCTCTATTCAATCTTGACATTTTAAATGATTACCCTAAAAATTAATTCTATAAAATCCACAAGTCTTATTTGAGACTGCTTTAAATTAAATACATACATAAGCCTGGTATTGTTCCAACAAATTGATAAACACATTACCTGTGCATAACCAACTGTGTTCTAGAAGTTTAGCACATCTAATTTTTTATTCTTGTTGCTCGTCACCTGTTTTTTTTCCTACTATTGCTATCATGTTCTATATCTCCTCTACCTATTCTAAAACACTGCTATTTCACTACTGTGTGTTGAATTAAGATTGAAAATTCAGCATGAGAAAAATCCTTCTCTAGATTCAAGGAGCTTAATGATCAGAGTACTATCAAGCATTGTGTATGTGTGTGTGTGTGTGTGTGTGTGTGTGTGTGTGTGTGTGTATACTATGGCCTGCAGACCAAACCAAATCCTACCTTCCTCCTGTTTTTGTACAGTCCAGGAGTTAAGGATAGTTTTTATATTTTTTAATGGTTGAGAGGGGAAAAAAGAAATATACTGTGAAAATTATATGAAATTCAGATTTCAGTGTCATTAAGTTTCACTGGAATACAGCCACACCTATTTGTTTACATATTGTCTGCAGTAAGCCTGCTTTCACACTATAAGAGCAGAGTTGAGTAGTTGGGACAAGAGACAGTAAGCTTCACAAAACCTAAAACGTTTACTCTTTGGTCCTTTATAAAAAAAAAGTGTGCTTACTTCTGCCTTATGCTCAGTCTTTTCATACGATGGGTTTTGCCTGAATAAATATAGGTACTCTACTGAGCAGACATCTGGGGACAGATTTGGGGGAATAAGCTTGATTAGGTTTTTAACTTTACTTAACCTATAAAAGAAGGCAGTATGGTTTAGTAGAAATCTCAGGGCTTTGGACCTGGCTGTGAACCCGGCCACTGGGTTTCTTCTGTCTGTCCTTAGATACACCGTTTGAACATTTTCAATCTCAGTTTCCTTCTCTATAAAATCAGACTCATATGAATTTAGTCTGGTACCTACCACTAAGCAGTATTCTGAAAAGCGTCTGTTTCCCTCTCAGAGTCCCAACAAGGGCTATGAGGAATGCATTACAAATGCACTCCAACAATTTGTTTTGCAATCTAGACCACAAAACAACTGAAAAGTAAGGAGCAGAGCAGCCCCCAGCCTGCTTCCTGCAGCTTATTCACAGCACTTTTCAGGTCTACCTGACTGGAAAATAATATATTTCAGAAAGATCATTTAGTTTAGCCTTTCCTTCTTATAAACGATTACCTGGTTACATGAGCTTCTCACTGGAAACGTGCTTCAGGGGCCACATTTCCAGTGGGCAGGGGGACTTCAGCCTCACCTCTGCATTCTAGGATTCTCTCAGTGGTGTCATGTTCTTGAATAGTTGTTAGTTGTTCTTACTGTGAGGAGGAGTGAAGTTAGGAACAACCTATGTCATTATGTTGGTGACATCAGTTCTGGGATTCTCGATTGACAGGTTTTTTCCTCTAGCACTTTGAATACATCATTCCACTGCCTTCTGGTATCCATTATTTCTGCTGAGAAGTCAGATGTTAATCTTACTGGGTTCCCTTGTTAATACCGAATCACTTTTCTCCTGATGCTTTTCCAGATTTTCTCGTCATCTTTGGCTTTTAGCATTTTTGCTGTGATGTGTCTATTTGCGTCTCTTTGAAAATTCATTCTACTCGAAGTTTGCTGAGCTTCCTAGATGTGTAAGTTAGTGTTTTTCCATTCATTTAGGATGTTTTCATCCCCATTATTTCATCAATATTTTTTCTACTGTTTTCACTTCTCTGTTTCTGGTACTCTCATCATACACATATTGGCACATTTAATGCACCAGTGTTTCTCTGAGGCTCTGTTCATTTTTCTTTATTAATTTTTTCTCTTTCTTCTTCAGATTACATAATCTCCATCGGTCTATCTTCAAGGCTGCTAATTGTTTCTTCTGCCAGTTCAAATCTTTTGTTAAGTTCCTCAAATGAATTTTTATTTCATTTATTCTATTTTTCAATTCAAGAAATTCCACTTTTCCCTTTAATATGATTTCTGTCTCATTACTGATATTTCCTGTTTGATGGAACATTATTGTCATACCTTCCTTTACTTCTTTAATCATTGTTTTCTTTAGTTCTTTAACATTTTTATAATGGCTCCTTTGAAGTCTTTTTATATTTTATCTGACATCTGGTCTCTTTTAGAAGCAGTTTCCATTGCCTGCATTTTATGGTATATGGGTCATACTTCGCTATTTCTTTGCATTCCTCATAAATTTTTTGTTGGAAACTGGATATTTTAGATAAAATATTATAACAACTGGCTGGATATAGGTACTCCCCTTCTTAGACTTACTATTTGATTTTTTATTTGTCTAGTGACTGGCTGGATTATTTTATTGAAGTCTGTCCCCTCATCTTGCAGTGTTAAGCCTCTGATGTTGTCCTTAGTGGGGTGCAGAATTGGGTATGCCCACAGTCACCCTGGAATAAAAGTGGTCTGGTGAGGGGTCTCTTTCCCTGACACACTCATGAATTTCATGTATGCCAGACACATTCCCATCCAGGGCATTTCACCTTTGCTTCTCCCTCTTCCTGAAAGGTTCTTCCTCCACAAATTGCCATGGATTTCTTTCTTATTTCATTCAGGTCTTGGGTCAAATTTTATTTCCAAATAAAACCTTCCCTGGAACATCTGTATAGAATAGCAGTCCCTCTTTGGTTGCTTCCTTGTTTTATTTTTTCCCACAATACTTACACTGACTGGCATGATAACATGACTTTTTTTTTATCTCATACCCTAGAATGTAAGATTCACAAAACATGAGCTTTGCCTCCTCCATTCACAGTTATATCAATTCTAGAGCCTAAAACAGTTCTTGGCACATAGTAGGCACTCACCAAATATTTGTTATTAAATTATTGAAAAAATATAAATGAATGCTATCTCCCTATACTAGACATTAAAAGTGGGGGAAGTATACTCTAGGAAGAAGACCAAGACAAAGAGAATTTTGGATGCAGAGACACCAAAGGCTTCCCACTTCTGCCTTCATGGACTTGCTCCTCTGACTGTCTGAGGAAGTCACTCCTTATTCCTTTGCTTTAATATTTCACAAATTTCAAGCAGCAAGTCAGTAGAGAGGAGGAACTGGTACAGGAGGAGAAAGTAATTTGACCATGTTTCATTTTCACAGGCACACTCATTCTCAGGGGAAATGTTACACGTATGTTTCTGCAAAATGCTTGCGTATAGCTCTGTGCAACAGGTCACTTCTCTGGTTCAAATCCTTCAGAGATTCCCCTTTTTCCCCCAGAAGAAAACCCCAGATCCTTAATATGATTAAAATGTCCTGTAGGATCTGGCCTCAGTCTTCCTCTCAAAGTGTGTTTCAGGCTACCTGATTCCCAACTTGACTGGACTCCCTTCCATTCCCCAGATGCTTTCTCAGCACCTTTATAGACTTGGTCCTGCACCCTGCTAACTTTCCCCTTCGGGCATGGCCTAACTAACCTTAATTCACATTTCAGGTCTCAACTCAAATGTTACTTCCACCAGGGTTCTTCTGACTTTAAACTAAATAGTCCCCTGTATTATTTAGGGTAAATCTAGCTGCTATAACAAATAGACATCAGCACAGAAATGGCTCAAACCCAGTAGAATTACATCTCACTCATGTAGCCATCCAAGGCAGGATAATTCAAGTACACAGGCTGATGTGGTTGTCAACTTCTTCAATGCATGGCTTCCAGGAGGCTTTATGAGCCAGACCCAAAATTGGCACACATCACATCTTCTCACATTCCGTAATCAGTCCTAGGACCATGCAAGGGAGATGGGGAAATATAGTCCAGCTGCATTCCCAGGAAGAAGAGGAGAATTTGGATTTTGGCAAGTGGTAGCAGATTCTGCCACAGGGCTCCCTTCTCCTCCCCCTCCATTATGTATTCCTATAGCACCTGACTTTTCACTGTCACAAAGCTCAAGGCATGCTATATGTGAGACTTAACAAAGTCCATAAAGGCAGGGACTGGGTCTGCCTATTTCCCCTCTATACCCCTACAAGCCTTGGCTCTTAGTGGGCTCTCAGTAAATATTATATTGAACTATGTGAAACTGTTGCTTTGTCATAAAGTGGCTAATGTCCACAATTTTGAAGAATAGCCTTTAAGGCACCCCTTTTTTAAAAAATTAATTTTTATTGGAGTATAGTTGCTTTACAACGTGTTAGTTTCTACTGTACAGCAAAGTGAATCAGCTATACATTTACATATATCCCCTCTTTTTTGGGTTTCCTTCCCATTTAGGTCACCACAGAGCACTGAGTAGAATTCCCTGAGCTATACAGTAGGTTCTCATTAGTTACCTACTTTATAGATATAAAACATATATAGGTATATGTGTCAATCCAAATCTCCCAATTCATCCCACCCCCTCTTTCCCCACTTGGTGTCCATACGTTTTTTCTCTGTGTCTGTGTCTCTATTTCTGTTTTGCAAATAAGATCATCTATACCATTTTTCTAGATTACGCATATATGCATTAATATACGATTATTTGTTTTTCTCTTTCTGACTTACTTCACTCTGTATGACAGTCTCTAGTTCCATCCATATCTCTACAAGTGGCCCAATTTTGTTTCTTTTCTATGTCTGAGTAATATTCCATTGTATATATGTACCACATCTTCTTTATCCATTCCTCTGTTGATGGGCATTTAGGTTGCTTCCATCCTGGCTATTGTAAATAGTGCTGCAATGATCACTGGGGTGCATGTGTCTTTTTGAATTATGGTTTTCTCTGGGTATATGCCCAGTAGTGAGATTGCTGGGTCATATGGTAGTTCTATTTGTAGTTTTTTAAGGAACCTCCATACTGTTCTCCATAGTGGCTGTATCAGTTTACATTCCCACCAACACTGCAAGAGGGTTTCTCTTTTCTCCACACCCTCTCCAACGTTTATTGTCTGTAGATTTTTTAATGATGGCCATTCTGACTTGTGTAAGATGATATCTCATTGTAGTTTTGATTTGCATTTCTCCAATAATTAGTGCTGTGGAACATCTTTTCATGTGTTTGTTGGCCGTCTGTATGTTTCCTTTGGAGTTAAGGCACACCTTTCACAGGTGGGCTATTCAGCAGAGCATTTCCCATGGGTTAATGGAATGCTATTTCACAGGACTCGAAGGTTTTAGAGCTTGCTTCTTTTCCACTTATGCCTTGTTAGGTAATTCCAATTTCTTGCCGGGGAAACACTTGTAGAACAATGCATTTTACAGACTAACTGTGAGGTCATGCAGCCTTTGGAAATTTGGTGGAGGTGGGGAGACACACACAGACCTCCACATGGGTTGAGGAGAAAGCTTTGTCATGCATGCTAATGAATGACAGACCTTCAGTTCTGTCCCAGTTAAGCAACTATTGGTTCAGCATCTACTGTGTATCAGGCACTGGGTCCAGAGCCAAGGACACAAAGATGATTACTTCCTTGAAAGAGCTTGTACACTTGCAAGGGGTTCACAGTCAGCTTGTTTTGGAAATATCCCTTAGGCACTTTTCAGAAGAATGAGCAGTACAAGAGAAGAAACCATCTGGGAGTTGATTTTAATAGTCCAGGCAATAGATGGTGTCCTAAATTGTTTTCCTTCACAGATTTTTCTTTGTTTAACTTTTAGGGGGACAGAGGGTGGGAGTAGAGGTGGTCACAGGAAGGGTGAAGGGGCTGGAGAAGCACAACTATTCAAAGACAGCATCATCCTTCACCTGCTAGTGAGGAAAGCTGCTGAGGTACAGAAAGGGGAAGCTACCATGCTGATCACATCCCGGCATGGTATGCTGTGCTTAGACAGTGCTTCAGCTGAGAAGCTCCCCACCACTTTCCAATCCCTTAAAATAAAGAATTCTGCCACTGAAATTGAGCAGAATCGGGATCACAACCATGTCAGAAACTGAGGCTGTGCAGCCTTTCCTGGCATCCTTTATCCTTAGGCTCTACCTTACTCCTTCCAAGTGTGGTGCAGAGAAAGGGGATGGAAAGCCCACTCCAGGGTGTGTGCGTTCCATCATTTGTCAAGCAGGAGCAGTTTTCTTGCTGGTCTTTGTTGCTCTCAGGCTCTGAGCTAAAAATAGACTTTCCAAAGAAAGCTCCCTTTAGGTGGTCCTACCAAGGCAATTTACATTATCATCTCCCAGCTTCAAGACTAATTTGGAACAGTCCTGCATTTGATATGCTCCATTTTTTTTCAGGGGCGGCTGCCTTTTCACAACAGACTCCAAGGAAGTACTCACCCCAGTGCTCTCAAATCTTGAGGCTGGAATTAGGATGGAGGTGAGGGTGGGGCTAGGACAGTTTAGGTGTCATGTAAACTCCAGTTGGATTCTCTGCACGGGGCTCTCAGACTCTTCTGCCCACTTTTTGTCCTACGTTAAAGTTAAAAATATCTGCCCACATGATCATGCCCCTCTGCCTTTCTACTAAACGCTGTAACTCTGGGGGTCCCAGTTCTCTTTTAATGTTCATGGGGTGATGAGTCAGCTGCAGATTGTTCTGCCGTTGTCACTGTTGAGGAGGCTGAAAGAGCGTCACGTCAGGGCGCAAAGATCCTCGAGGCCGTCCTCAAACCGAATGCATGTCCTACCCTGGTCATTCTAAGTGATGTCAAGGAGGCTGAGCTTGAAACCTGTTTTCCTGGCTGCCTGCACGGTTGTGGGGACAGGTGGTAGTGTGTGTGAGTACCTGAGTCCTCGGCGGTGAAGAAAAAGATGTCAGTGTAGATCCCAGCAGAGTGACCCCTTTCTGTGGCATGACTCTACTCACAGGTCTGACTTCTCTTACCAAAGGGTGTGTGTATAATCAGTCACATTATAAAAAGAGCTTTCAAAGACAATTTTATTATTCAGTCATTTTGACAGCTACGGGGGATGACTTAAATTGTAAAGATGAGGAAATGAAAACTCAGGAGAGTTTACTGTGTTGTCCGAGTTCAAACTGGCCCACATTTCAGACATCAGAGTACGGAAAATAAAATTGATAATAATTTTGGTGACACTATTTGGTAATATGTCTCCCCATTCAGAAACAGGATACCTCTCACCACTTATTAAAATCTCTAGTTTTGTACTCTGTTTACTCCTTCAGCAGTTACAGACTAAGTGCCTAGTGTGTGCATCAGGCATGGAGTAGCTTTTATTGTTCTTGTTGTGTTTTCTTTCATTTATTATATGTAAGTTCTGCATAATTTTATGAACTCTGTTTCTTAATATTTTTTAAAAATATTCTTACCATTTGAATAGGGCCTGATTTGCTTTATATTTCTCATTTATTACATGCAGAGAGAAAACCTGTTGCCATTTACACTTTAATTTTCTAACTAACCACCCAATTGAACTCTCTAATAAGTTTTTGGGGGTTTTTTGTTTGGTTTTGTTTTATTGTCAATATTTTTTATTGAGGTATAATTGATTTACAATGTTGTGTTAATTACTGCTATACAGCAAAGTGATTCAGGTATATATATATATATATATATACACACACACACACACACACATTCTTTTTTTAATATTCTTTTCCATTATGGTTTATCACAGGATATTGAATATACTTCCTTGTGCTATACAGGAGGACCTTGTTGTTTATCCATTCTATATATAAAAGCTTACATCTGCTAACCCCAACCTGCCACTCCATCCCTCCCCCAACCCCCTCCCACTTGGCAACCACCAGTCTGTTCTCTATGTCCATGATTCTGTTTCTGTTTCATAGATAGGTTCATTGTGTCATATTTTAGATTCCACATATAAGTGATGTCACATGGTATTTGTCTTTTTCTTTATGACTTACTTCACTTAGTGTGATAATCTCTAGGTCCATCCATGTTGCTGCAAATGGCATTATTTCGTTCTTTTTTATGGCTGAGTAATATTCCATTGTGTATATGTACCACATCTTATTTATCCATTCATCTGTCAATGGGCATTTAGGTTGCTTCCATGACCTGGCTATTGTAAATAGTGCTGCAATGAACATTGGGGTGCATGTGTCTTTTTGAATTATGGTTTTCTCAGGTTATATGCCCACTAGTGAGATTGCTGGGTCATATGGTAGTTCTATTTTTAGTTTTTGAAGGAACCTTCATACTGTTCTCCATAGTGGTTGTATCAATTTACATTCCCACCGGCAATGCAAGAGGGTTCCCTTTTCTCCACACCCTCTCCAGCATTTGTTGTTCGTAGATTTTCTGATGATGCCCATTCTAACCAGTGTGAGGTGATACCTCATTGTAGTTTTGATTTGCATTTCTCTAATAATTAGTGATGTTGAGCAGCTTTTCATGTGCCTCTTGGACATCCTGTATGTCTTCTTTGGAGAAATGTCTATTTAGGCCTTCTGCACATTTTTCGATTGGGTTGTTTTTTTGTTGTTGTCAAGTTGTATGAGCTCTTTGTATATTTTGGAAAGTAATCTCTTGTCGGTCGCATCATTTGAAAATATTTTCTCCCATTCTGTAGGTTGTCTTTTCGTTTTGTTTATGGTTTCCTTTGCTGTGCAGAAGTTTGTAAGTTTGATTAGGTCCCATTTGTTTATTTTTGTTTTTATTTCTATTGCCTTGGGAGACTGACTTAAGAAAACATTGGTACAATTTATGTCAGAGAATGTTTTGCCTATGATCTCTTCTAGGAGTTTTATGGTATCATGTCTTAGGTTTAAGCCGATAAGCTGTTTTGAGTTTATTTTTGTGTATGGTGAAGGGTGTGTTCTAACTTCATTGATTTACACATGCTGTCCAATTTTCCCAACACCATTTTTTAATTGTAGTTGATTTACAATGTTGTATTAGTTTCTGGTGTACAGCGTAGTGACTCAGTTACACACACACACACACACACACACACACACATATATGTATTCTATTTTCATAGTCTTTTCCATTATGGTTTATTAAAGGCTGTTGAATATAGGTCCCTGTGCTATACAGTAGGACCTTGTTTATCTTCTAATGAGTTTTAATAGTCTTTAAGTTAGTTCCCTGTGCTTTTTGGGTTGACAACTATGCCATCTGAATATAACAATACTAATAATTTAATTTTTTCTACATCTCTCCCTCTTATATCCTTCTCCTTTTCTCTGTCCTAATGACCTTCCTTAATTGGGCTGTCTCATATTGCTAGAAAGAAAATGCTTTATGTTGGAATGGAAGTTGTTGAGGTTCAGAGAAAAATTCAAAGTTCCCATAACGCGGTGGCTTTCAGGAGTTGAGGGGAGGCAGAAAACTCACTGTAGCCAGATTCTGAAGAGGGTGAGCTTAGAGGGTGGGAGAGCTGGAGGCAGTAGGCCATCTGTGCAAGGTGCTGAGGGACCAGAGGAAAATGAGGCCCTCAGCTGTTGCTGCTCCCTCTGAACCAGAGAACATCCATCCCTTATGCAGACCAACTCCAGGAACAACCACATGCAGGATTGCCCAGCATCTCACTGCACAGAAGACAGACCCCTTGCCCAGCACCATGCAGACCACTTCTCCAAGTGTCCACGTCAGTTGCCTTATCTCACCTGTTTCTTGGGGCTGACCCACAAGATTAAGAACAGCTCTCATTTGGAGCAAGACATGACACTGAGGCATGATGGGTAGGCGTGAGAGCTCTGGAGCCCATCTAAATGGGCACAAATCCTGGTCCTACCAGTTGTTCTGCCTGTGAAACCACTTGGGAAAATTACCTTTCTGTGCCTGATATTTTAGCTGTAAAATGGCGTTACTATTTGTGCCTGCCTCACAGGGTTTTAGGGAGGACTATATTAGTAACATATGTAAAGTGCTGAGAACAACACCTGGCTTATGTTATGGGCCCAGTAAATCTTGGCCAGAACAGTGCCTGGAAGGGGAGCCTCATGAGAACTAGGGTTCTCGCATGCTCTGGTGGTAAATCTTTGGAAAAGATGCTTAAAATTTCCTGTTAACTTTTATGAGCCTCATTTCCCTAATCTGAAAAGCTACCTTCTTCATTGAACTGTTAGGAGAATGACTTAAGAAAATGCATATAAAACAGCTGAAGTGGTGATGAACCAAAGTTGGTTTCCCTCCCATTCGATGTCTTTATTAGATTAGAAGTTCCATGAGGATGGAGACCCACCCTCTGGCTAAACACATCAGGGACTCCAGTAGATCCAAAGTGAAAGCAAGGTATTGGACTAAATAAGAAATTGTAGGATTAAATTCCATTTATCTTTCACTCTGCAACAGAATCAATTTTTTGCAAGTACCTGAACTTTGGTCTTTTCGGTGCTCCTTCAGTAAGATAATTTAAGGAGGATTAATTTACAGAGAGACTATTTACAAACTGATAATGAGATTTGAGGTGATCTCAAGGAGAGCACAGTAACACAGGGCTAGGAACACCAGTAGAGCTGTCTCTGTCCCTCTGCCTACAGAATCAAGGGGAAGAACTGGTACCTGGAGCCTGGAAGGAGAGTCCCATAAAAAAGGTCTCTTTACAAGGAGCAGTGGGCTTCAGTCAAGGAACAAAGCCAGCCCAAGGTGACTCACACAAAGTGAGGCAGGAAAGTAAATATTCTGGACTCCCTCCCTACATCCCTTCGGTCCTACTGGAGTTCCCCAGTGGTGGAACTCAGCCAGAAACCAGAGGGGATGAAAGTAGGGTTGCCAGATTTAACAAATTAAAAGTGCAGGGCACACAGATTAACAACAAATGACTTTTTAATATATCTCAAATACTTAATAGGACAGACTAAAATTTTATTTTGTTATTTATCTGAAATTTAAATGTTAACTCTGCATCCTGTATTTATCTGGCAATCCTAGATCATTGATGAATTCCATATAGGGCAGCCTCCCTGAGCAGAGAGTAGGATGGAAAGTACAAGAGACAGGGGGACAGTGGACTTTGAGAAGGAAATGCAAGATAGACTGACACACCCATTAACTCACCTCTTTTGCCCCAGTCCACCCAGGATTTTCTCTTGTGTAGAAAAGTTTGAAACTCTAACATAGGGAATACATGGGAGCACAAAAAACTGCCATATCATCATTGGGTAATGTCAATTAGGACATAGCCCTCTCTGAAACCAGGCTCCAGAACCATGAGATATAAATGTCTGTTGTTTAAAAGCTACTCAGCTGTGGTATTTTGTTACAACGGCACAAACAGACTAAGATATTCTCATTTTCCTACTCCGTTAACTGGTCTTAGGAAACTACCCAGAAAGCCATAGCAGTGGGTTGAGGGAGAGACAGTGAAGGTGTTGACAGTGCTCTGTTTTTAAGCTGTATCATTTGTACGTGAGTGTTTGTAATTAATATTTTTGTTTATAATTGCCATCTATGTCATGTATCTTGTTTGCATTTAGTAAGGAAGGAAAGGAAGGAGGGAAGGGAAGGGAAGGAAGGAGGGAGGGAGGGAAAGGAGGGAAGGAACGGAGGGAGGAAAGGAAGGAAGGAAAGGGAAGAAGGGAATGAAGGAAAAGTAAGGAAAGGGAAGGAAGGAAAGGGAAGGAAAAGTGAAGGAGGGGAGGACCTAAAAAATATACCCAAGAAAATAAAATATGACCAGTTAATTAAGCAGGTGGTTGTTTTCTGTATGCTAGTTCATAAGGAAAAACTGAATTACTCTTTGATTTCAATTCTTTTTTTAATGAATTTATTTATTTATTTTTGGCTGCACTGTGTCTTCGTTGCTGCGCATGGGCTTTCTCTAGTTGCGGCAAGCAGGGGCTACTCTTCGTTGCTGTGCACAAGCTTCGCTTTGCAGTGGCTTCTCTTGTAGTGGAGCAAGGGCTCTAGGCATGCAGGCTTCAGTATTTGTGGCGCACCAGCTTCAGTAGTTGTGGCACATGGGTTCAGTAGTTGTGGCTCGCGGGCTTAGTTGCTCCGCGGCATGTGGGATCTTCCCAGGCCAGGGCTCAAAACCGGGTCCCCTGCACTGCGCCACCAGGGAAGTCCTCTTTGATATCAATTCGGAGATCAATGTTTTAGTCACTCACTAAATCTCAATTTCCTGAATTTTAAAACGGAATTCATGAAATTCATAGAACCTGGATTGCAGAACTTGGGGCAAGTTTGGAGACAAAGAATATATAGAAACTAACACATGTTTGGAGCATAAAATAATTGCTAACTCTCTTAGCAATATTAAGAGAGTTCTTACCTAACAGTGTGTCATTTTAACATATTATATTCTATTGCTAAAACACAGTTGTACCACATGTATCTTTTTCAAATTAATAAGCTCAAAAAGTCTGATGAATTTAATAGGACAAGCTCTCTTGATCTCATGGTTCTTGCAAACGAAAGATAAATTATAAAAGATAAATTTATGATCCCTAAGGATCATAAAGTAGGAATTACAAGACTAAATACTTGTCAGAATTTTAGTTTCAGTTTTAGAAGTTATGTCTCGTTTTTGAATTTATGCTATTTTACGTATCTTCCTCTGTGCATTAGTCATTGTGTCCATAATTTTAGCAATGCTAATATTTCACACAGAAAGAGTCTAAAGAACTTCAGTAGCACTTTAACGTAGTTATATTAATAGGAAAATGGGCACACGGGATGCTCCCATGGGAATGTCTTTGTAATGACACTTATGGAATTTTTTTAAATTTCCACTAGACAGTTAACAAAGTAGGTAGTTGTGGGTGGGTGAATACCTCAAGAAACAAGAATAGAATCATAGTGCAGGAAGGATGCAAGTAAAATAGTAAAGAACATCTCACCAGATTTCCTGATTTGACCAAAAGGAAACTGGAATGCACGTCAGTGAATAGATTTGCCATGTATTTCCTCCATGCCATGGCAGTTATCTTTAGCTTTATGTTAATAGCTATCACAACTCTTAAGTTCCTGTCTAGAACCTTTTAAACAAGAGTGAAAAATGCTGATTAGTGAGGTTTTAATAATGCCAAAGGAAAAGACTGCACGTGGAAAGAACTCTTGACCCGGTGATACTTGGACTTAGTGCGTCCCAGAAAAAAGAAATGTACTTATAGAAATGAATGACACCAATAGAAAGAGCATTTATCTTTAAAGTGAAGGGTAGGCCATTCCTGCTGACATGCTTGGTTTTCCTGCTCTTGGTTTAATCACTGGGGTCAGACTTTTCTGGAAGATTTGGGACAATAATTGCTATCATAGGTGCCTACAGGTTACACCAACTAATCCTGCCGAGATAAGAGGCTGAGCCCAAGATGTGTGGCCAAGGCAAGCTTTGAAAGTATCCAAGTGAAAAAGTGAAACAGAAGATTACATGGCAGCACGTGTGCCCAGAGGGAATGTATGCCGTGAAGGATCTAGATAGAACCCAACAGTTGGGGTTTTCTGGAAGGGGGTGGTAAATTGGAAAGAAGACTGGAGTAGTAACTAGAGGTTCTGGATTTTTAGACTCATTTCAATGTTTCACTGGATTTGTGAGATTCACGAAGACACTTGGCTTCCCTGAGAGTCAAATAGGGATAATAATGATTAGAATAGGCTTGGCACATGGTAAGCACTTAAAAGCGTTATTTATAGTAATTCATTCCATTATTATAATCTTCCAAGATTACTGTGTTAAATAAAAATGCATATATGAAAAATTACAAAGCATTATCTAAACATAAAGAACTATGTAACTTACTGTGGATGACAGCACTGGTATTCTATCTAGCTATTGTTACTTGAACCTTTAAATCAGGCCACTGAAGTGTATTTCAGGGTATAATGCTAGTGAAAAAAATGTTAAATACACCAAAGTACTTTCCTTCACAATGACTGAAACTAAGAGAAAAACTACCTGTACGTATGGATAAGGACTGAACAAGGACATGGGAAAATGAAAATAATTGGATTTGCTAATGGTAGTGGAAATTTGGGTTCTATTTTTTATTTTTATGTATTTTTTTTATTGACTTCGTGCCCTTGGCAGTTAAAGTGTAGAGTCCTAACCACTGGACTGCAAGGAATTCCTTTTAATCTGTTCTTTAAATTAAAATATCTTTAACTCAAAAATGATAAAATACAGAAAGTTAAGCTAAAAACTGAGATATACTCGGGAACACCAGTGTACTGTATAATACTAATAATGGTAGTAACTACTAGTCCATTTTTTTAAACACTTTATTTTCTTTTTTGTTGTACAAATCACAATGATGGAATTCTCTCTCTCTCTCTCTCTCTCTCTCTCTCTCTCTCTCTTTGGCTGCAAGGCGCAGCACGTGGGATCTTAGTTCCCTGACCAGGGATCCAGTCCACACCCCCTGCAGTGGAAGTGTGGAGTCTTAACCACTGCACTGCCAGGAAAGTCCCCACTAGTAGTCCGTTTTATTGAGTACTTCCCCTGGGTTAGGCACAGGGCTGTGTGCTCTATATGCGTAATCTGTCTCAACTTCCCATCAATACTATAAGCCACAGGAGAAAACTGAAGCTCACAGATTAGTAGCTTGCCAAGGTCTCCCAGCTGGCAAGTGTCAAGTACAGAAGTGCTGTGTGTGTAACAGTCAGAGTAAATATTGATTCATTTAATGTGGCGAACATGGATAAGTCAGCATTCTACCAGCTTTTTGGTGGTAGTGGAAACACTAAAGAAAAAGTTAAAGAATAAGTTGCCAATCTGAGTATTTTTCTCTTACACCTCTTTCACTCCTGCATTGGTGTGAATTGCACCAACTTCCCATTCCTTTGTGCTTGCCCGTATGCCTCCCTCTGGGTGCATATAGAGTGTGCAAGGAACATTCAAACAGCAAAGTACAGATGAGCAGTAAGGCCGAGAGTGACATGAAGTTCGAGGACTTGTGGGGAGAAAATAAATGAAATGGCCACAGAGGCATCCTGGAGTCACACCAGCTACTGAAAAGAAGGAAATCACAAGTAAAGCAATGGTTCTAAATCTAGCCATGGGCCCTCCAGGCAGTATTTCACAATGGCACCGCTAAATTTCCAAGAAAGGAGGGGGCTTCTGAGCACCTGTTTCTCTTGGAGTGCTGAAAGTGGCCTTCTTAAAAAGCTCAGACAAGCTGGAGAACCTCACCTACACCCCGTCCTTGACATTCCTAAACTGGATGTGAAATTGGTTCCAAATTCCTTTCTTGCTCTGTGCATCTAATTTTTTAAAAAATTAATATTACTGATACTATAGGGGAAACCTAAAATAACAAAGCAGTGGAGGCCTTTTTTTAAATTGGGGGATCAAAAATAAAAGGTTTATCATTGCTGTTTCAAAGGACTTGAGGATGTTTAGCTGAAGGTGATAGCAGTAAACGTTGCTAACCATTCGATGACATTGTCAGCTACGACTGAAGCAGATCATTCGAAACAGGTAAATCATCGTAACTTTCTTTGGCAAGTTGTTTTTGAGCACAAATTCTGTACCAAAGTCTGGGTCAAGCATCAGGGCTATAGATAATACTTAGACATGATCCCTGCCTAGTCTAGAGAGTAAACACTGTATTATGGTAAATGCTTCATTATAATATGATAAATGCTCTAGTGGATGGATGCACTGAACAGTGGTACAGACAGAGAGCTAATGCTTGTCAGGGGTTGGAGGATAGCAGGGGCTTATAAAATAAGAGAAGGCACGTTCCCTTCAAAAAGTGGGACAGTCATCTTGAAAACTGTGAAGGGATCCGTTTTTGAGAGGCACTGTAGGATCATTATTAGGGACATGGGTTTTGAAATCTGGACAAAGGCTGGCTTTGTCACTTACTGACTGATGGATTTCAAAGCAGCCAAAATCCTTCCACTCCCCTTCACAATGTGACTTTGCAGCTGCTCCAGTCAAGAGAGGGTCTGTTTCTTTACTCCTTGCATTTGGCTCTGCCAGGTCATTTGCTTTGTGAAACAAGCAGAAGCTTGAGCATTTGGGGCTGTCCTCTCTTTGGGTTCCTGGGACCACCATGTGCATGGCCCAATAGCCTATTGTTGGATCAGAGACCATGAGATGCGCTGGTGCCCTCGAACCTGCGTGTGAGCCCAGTAGGTTCTACCCTACTAGCGGTAGAACCGCCCAGCTAAGCCCACCCCAGTTGCTTGCCCACAGACTTCTGAGATGAATAAATGATAGCTGTTTGTTATAGAATAAGTTTATTATAGAATAAAAACTAACTGGTACACTCAGTGGCTCTGGATAATTTATTTCACCTTTGAAACTTGGGTCTCCTCGTCTATAATATGGAAATCCTAATAATAATTATCATCTAGGTTGCTGAGAGTATTAAATATGACAATGCATATAAAGCACTTATATAAATAGTAACTAGATAGTGACTAGTTGTAGATTATATGCTTATACCTAGAATTTAATTTTTCCAGAGGTCCAGAGTGGCCCTATGGGTGCTGCATGCTCTGTAGCTACTAAAACCATAAAATTTGGGACACATTTTAAAAATAAACAATGGTGATTTTTTGTTTGTCTGATTTTTTGGTTTATTTGGGTGTTTCTTACATCCGTTAATAGATTCTTAAATGCTATTTGGTGAAATGCTGTGGTTTTGTGTGGGGGGGTTCCCCTTAAATTCAACTTTCTCTTCTTAGTTTTAACCATTGCCTCCGCACAACAGTCTGAGCAGCTGAATTTTCTGTTTTCTGTCACTTCCGTGGTACATAACATCTTCCTGATTCATCTCCCACGGGGGAAGCATGAGGAATATAATACTCAACTACATCACAGGAAGGATATGTGGGTTTGCTAATGGCCTCCTGAAAATATTAAGTGCAAAGTGGTTTGATTCTTTCCACTTCTCTGTCTTAAATATCAAGTTCAACAGAATTAATTTCCTGAAAATTAAAATTCTGTCCTAATGGAACACAATTAGGAAAATATGTGAACGTTTACTTTTCAATTATGTGTATTTAATTTCTTCTAAGTAACTTCAAATAACATCCAACAGCCATGAGCATTCATATTCCAATGGAAGTCAGAAATTGACATCAATTTAAACTAGCCGTAATTATACTGTACAATACTTACATTTTGAAATTTTTACTTTTTTTTGAATTAGTTATAAGCTAATTAATATTTCACACCTTTGAACTGAGCTCCACCTGACTCAGTGCCCTCCTCAACTGCAGTAATCCTGAAATGCAAAACCGTGTTCAAGGTAACAGGTTCCCCCTTTATGACAGAACTATCAAAAGAATCTTCAGTAATGCCTTTCCAAATGGCTGTTTCCTGATAGACAACAGCATTATGGTATCTTCAGTCTGAGTTCCATCTGAACCTAAAAGATGAATGTTTTTAAGAACATGCATTAGGGCTCCAAAACCCAAATTGAGGGAGCTTTTCAATAAGAGCAGTGTTTGTGGCATCAGTTCCTCCAATTTGTTTGAACTGATTTATACCATAGGCCCTAATTATAGGTGCCTATAAATGCAAGATAAGGTGCTTAAGTCACAAGAACATTTCTGAATTTCCCACTTGTATTTTGAATCCTGGCAGGGTGCTCAATTTGAAGGCAGTATAACATACAAAAGCATGACTCTGTAACCAGAATGCCTTCACTTAATAGCTTTGTGCTCTTGGGCAAGATGTGTCACCTCTCTGAGCCACAGGGCCCTCACCTGCGAAGTGTAAATAATATTATTACCTCTCACACGTAGGCGAGATAATGCACATAAAAGCACTTAAAACAGTGGTGGCCCATAAAAGCACTCAGTACATACTTGTTGCTCTTGGATGGTTCAACATCCTTGCTGAATGTTTCCTGTGATATAAATGCCATAGCGTAGGTCACTGTTCATGGATAGGCCACAATAGTCAATGTAGTCGGACCCTCATCTAAGACAGAGGTTGGCAATACTGAGTGATCTCATGTCAGGTTGTCTGGGACCAAACACTATCATGTGATGCTTTATATAGTCTGGGACTGTGTGATGTGGAATCAATTGAAAGTAAGTCCAAGGAAGAAAGGAGGAGATGAGGTGAGACGCAGCCTGGATTTGAATACAATTGCCAGGGACATGTGTTAACTCAGGTGCCTCAACACATCTGCAAATGCAAAATGGCAAGGGTCTTCTGTCTATATCAATGTGTAGAACTGCTTCCCTTGCAGGAGTCAACCCCACATCTGATTAGCAGGAAGTGGAAGTGACTTACAACGGAAGAAACTTAGAAAATGTGAAAATTAGAGTGTGATGGTGAAATGCAAATAAAGCCACAGTGGTCAAATTTTAAAATAATGCAGTATCCATGTTAGGGAAAACAACTGGAACCCTTAATTCATGCTTACCCATTTGCATCCAAAGTCATAGACAAGAATATTCAAAGCAGCACTATTTTCATGATAGGCAAAAAATGAAAACAACCTAACCATCAACAGATGATGGATTAAATCAATTATGACAGATTCAACAATCGAATTCTATACAACGATGAAAGAGAATACATTCAACAGCATTGGTCTTCATCCATTTAAACCGATTTTTACATATTTTACTTTTAATTTAGTTAAAACAAAATCAAACTGTGTTTCCTGAAATAAGTTAGAAAGAGAAAATATGCTACAGTGCAATGTTTTGTGCAATTTAGAACACTCATACACAAATTAACTGCACATATTTTTCTAGTATGCGTACATATGTAAGATATGTACTTTAAAAACATTATAGTGGGTGTCACTGAAGGAAGGGAATTTTGAGTGAGAATTAGGTTATATTGGGACAGTGACTAAAACAAATTCAATGAGAAAGGAGAATTGCAAAAATTGGTGGTGACAATTCCAGGTCCCTTCACTACCCCAAAGTAATAATAATAGAATAAAGAGCCACAGAAAATAGAAGCAGAGAAGTATACTCATCTTAACATGCCTAGAATGACCTTCTTCTTTTTTTTTTAGACATCTTTATTGAAGTATAATTGCTTTACAGTGGCGGGTTAGTTTCGGTTGTATAACAGAGTGAGTCACCTATATGTATACATATATCCCCATATCCGATCCCTCTTGCATCTCCGTCCCACCCTCCCTATCCCACCCCTCTAGGTGGTCACAAAGCACCGAGGTGATCTCCCTGTGCTATGCGGCTGCTTCCCACTAGCTATCAGTTTGACATTTCGTAGTGTATATATGGGCATGCCACTCTCTCACTTCATCCCAACTTACCCTTCCCCCTCCCCGTGTCCTCAAGTCCATTCTCTACGTCTGTGACTTTGTTCCTGTCCTGCCCCTAGGTTCTTCAGAACCATTATTTTCTTTTTTTCTAGATTCCATATATATGTGTTAGCATACGGTATTTGTTTCTCTGTTTCCGATTTACTTCACTCTGTATGACAGACTCTAAGTCCATTCACCTCACTACAAATAACTCAATTTCATTTCTTTTTATAGCTGAGTAATATTCCATTGTATATATGTGCCACATCTTCTTTATCCATTCATCTGTCGATGGACACTTAGGTTGCTTCCATGTCCTGGCTATTGTAAACAGAGCTGCAATGAACATTTTGGTACATGACTCTTTTTGAATTATGGTTTTCTCAGGGTAATGCCCAGTAGTGGGATTGCTGGGTCGTATGGTAGTTCTACTTGTAGTTTTGTAAGGAACCTCCATACTGTTCTCCATAGTGGCTGAACCAATTCACATTCCCACCAGCAGTGCAAGAGGGTTCCGTTTTCTCCACACCCTCTCCAGCATTTATTGTTTGTAGATTTTTTGATGATAGCCATTCTGACTTCTGTGAGGTGATACCTCATTGTAGTTTTGATTTGCATTTCTCTAATGATTAGTGATGCTGAGCATTCTTTCATGTGTTTGTTGGCAATCTGTATATCTTCTTTGGAGAAACGTCTATTTAGGTCTTCTGCCCATTTTTGGATTGGGTTGTTTGTTTTTTTGATATTGAGCTGCATGAGCTGATTGTAAATTTTGGAGATTAATCCTTTGTCATTAGCTTCATTTGCAAATATTTTCTCCCATTCTGAGGGTTGTCTTTTTGTCTTCTTTATGACTTCCTTTGCTGTGCAAAAGCTTTTACGTTTCATTAGGTCCCACTTGTTTATTTTTGTTTTTATTTCCATTTCTCTAGGAGGTGGGTCAAAAAGGATCTTGCTGTGATTTATGTCATAGCATGTTCTGCCTATGTTTTCCTCTAAGAGTTATATACTGTCTGACCTTACATTTAGGTCTTTAATCCATTTTGAGTGTATTTTTCTGTATGGTGTTAGGGAATCTTCTAATTTCATTCTATTACCTGTAGCTGTCCAGTTTTCCCAACACCACTTATTGAAGAGGCTGTCTTTTCTCCATCATATATTCGTGCCTCCTTTATCAAAAATAAGGTGACCATACATGTGTGGGTTTATCTCTGGGCTTTCTGTCCTGTTCCATTGATCTGTATTTCTGTTTTTGTGCCAGTACCATACTGTCTTGATTACTGTAGCTTTGTAGTATAGTCTGAAGTCTGGGAGCATGATTCCTCCAGCTCCATTTTGCTTTCTCAAGATTGCTTTGGCTATTCGGGGTCTTTTGTGTTTCCATACAAACTGTGAAATTTTTTGTTCTAGTTCTGTGAAGAACGCCATTTGTAGTTTGATAGGGATTGCATTGAATCTGTAGATTGCTTTGGGTAGTATAGTCATTTTCACAATGTTGATTCTCACAATCCAAGAGCATGGTATATCTCTTCATCTGTTTGCATCATCTTTAATTTCTTTCATCCGTGTCTTATAGTTTTCTGCATACAGGTCTTTTGTCACCTTAGGTAGGTTTATTCCTAGGTATTTTAGTCTTTTTGTTGCAGTGTTAAATGGGAGTGTTTCCTTAATTTCGCTTTCAGATTTTTCATCATTAATGTATAGGAATGCAAGAGATATTCTGTGCATTCATTTTGTATCCTGCTACTTTACCAAATTCATTGATTAGCTCTAGTAGTTTTCTGGTAGCGTCTTTAGGATTCTCTGTGTATAGTATCATGTCATCTGCAAACAGTGACAGTTTTACTTCTTCACTTCTGATTTGGATTCCTTTTATTTCTTCTTCTTCTCTGATTGCTGTGGCTAAAACTTCCAAAACTATGTTGAATAATAGTGGTGAGAGTGGACAACCTTGTCTTGTTCCTGATCTTAGTGGAAATGGTTTCAGTTTTTCACCATTGAGAACGATGTTGGCTGTGGGTTTGTTTTATTATGTTGAGGTAAGTTCCCTCTATGCCTACTTTCTGGAGGATTTTTATCATGAATGGGTGTTGAATTTTGTCGAAAGCTTTTTATGCATCTATTGAGATGATCATATGGTTTTTCTCCTTCAGTTTGTTAATATGGTGTATCACATTGATGGATTTGCATATATTGAAGAATCCTTGCATTTCTGGGATAAACCCCAGTTGATCATGGTGTATGATCCTTTTAATGTGCTGTTGGATTCTGTTTGCTAGTATTTTGTTGAGGATTTTTGCATCTGTGTTCATCAGTGATATCGGCCTGTAGTTTTCTTTCTTTGTGACGTCTTTGCCTGGTTTTGGTTTCAGGGTGATGGTGGCCTCATAGAATGAATTTGGGAGTGTTCCTCCCTCTGCTCTATTTTGGAAGAGTTTGAGAAGGATAGGTGTTAGCTCTTCCCTAAGTGTTTGATAGAATTTACCTGTGAAGCCATCAGGTCCTGGGCTTTTGTTTGTTGGAAGATTTTTCATCACAGTCTCAATTTCAGTACTTGGGATTGGTCTGTTTATATTTTCTATTTCTTCCTGGTTCAGTCTTGGATGGTTGTGCTTTTCTAAGAATTTGTCCATTTCTTCCAGGTTGTCCATTTCATTGGCATAGAGTTGCTTGTAGTAATCTCTCATGATCCTTTGTATTTCTGCGTTGTCAGTTGTTACTTCTCCTTTTTCATTTCTAATTCTATTGATTTGTGTCTTCTCCCTTTTTTTCTTGATGAATCTGGCTAATGGTTTATCAATTTTGTTTATCTTCTCTAAGAACCAGCTTTTAGTTTTGTTGATCTTTGCTATTGCTTCCTTCTTTTCTTTTTCATTTATTTCTGATCTGATCTTTATGATTTCTTTCCTTCTGCTAACTTTTGGGTTTTATTGTTCTTCTTCCTCTAATTGTTTTAGGTGTAAGGTTAGGTTGTTTATTTGAGATGTTTCTTGTTTCTTGAGGTAGGATTGTATTGCTATAAACTTCCCTCTTAGAACTGCTTTTGCTGCATCCCATAGGTTTTGGGTGATCATGTTTTCATTGTCATTTGTTTCTAGGTATTTTTTTATTTCCTCTTTGATTTCTTCAGTGATCTCTTGGTTATTTAGTAGCATATTGTTTAGGCTTCATGTGTTTGTATTTTTTGCATTTTTTTTTCCTGTAACTGATATCTAGTCTCATAGTGTTGTGATTGGGAAAGATACGTCATATGAATTCAATTTTCTTAAATTTACCAAGGCTTTATTTGTGACCCAAGATATGATCTATCCTGGAGAATGTTCCATGAGCACTTGAGAAGAAAGTGTATTCTGTTGTTTTGGGATGGAATGTCCTATAAATATCAATAAAGTCCATCTTGTTTAATGTATCATTTAAAGCTTGTGTTTCCTTATTTATTTTCAATTTGGATGATCTGTCAATTGGTGAAAGTGGAGTATTAAAGGCCCCTACTATGATTGTGTTACTGTAGATTTCCCCTTTTATGGCAGTTAGCATTTGCCTTATGTATTGAGGTGCTCCTATGTTGGGTGCATAAATACTTACAATTGTTATATCTTCTTCTTGGATTGATTCCTTGATCATTATGTAGTGTCCTTCTTTGTCTCTTGTAAAAGTCTTTATTTTAAAGTATTTTGTCTGATATGAGAATTGCTACTCCAGCTTTCTTTTGGTTTCTATTTGCATGGAATATCTTTTTCCATCCCCTCACTTTCAGTCTGTATGTGTCCCTAGGTCTGAAGTGGGTCTCTTGCAGACAGCATATATATGGGTCTTTTTTTTGTATCCATTCAGTCAGTCTATGTCTTTTGGTTGCAGTATTTAATCCATTTACATTTAAGGTAGTTATCAATATGTATGTTCCTATTACCAGTTTCTTAATTGTTTTGGGTTTGTTATTGTAGGTCTTTTCCTTCTCTTGTGTTTCCTGCCTAGAGAAGTTCCTTTAGCATTTGTTGTAAAGCTGGTTTGGTGGTGCTGAATTCTCTAAGCTTTTGCTTGTCTGCAAAGGTTTTAATTTCTCCGTCAAATCCGAATGAGATCTTTGCTGGGTAGAGTAATCTTGGTTGTAGGTTTTTCCCTTTCATCACTTTAAATATGTCCTGCCAGTCCCTTCTGGCTTGCAGAGTTTCTGCTGAAAGATCAGCTGTTACCCTTATGGGGATTCCCTTGTATGTTATTTGTTGTTTTTTCCTTGCTGCTTTCAATATTTTTTCTTTGTATTTAATTTTTGACAGTTTGATTAGTATGTGTCTTGGAGTGTTTCTCCTTGGATTTATCCTGTATGGGACTCTCTGTGCTTCCTAGACTTGATTGACTACTTCGTTTCCCATATTAGGGAAGTTTTCAACTATAATCTCTTTAAATATTTTCTCAGTCTCTTTCTTTTTCTGTTCTTCTTTTGGGACCCCTATAATTCAAATGTTGGTGCATTTAATGTTGTCCCAGAGGTCTCTAAGACTTTCCTCAATTCTTTTCATTCCTTTTTCTTTATTCTGCTCTGCAGTAGTTATTTCCACTATTTTATCTTCCAGATCACTTATCTGTTCTTCTGCCCCCATTATTCTGCTATTGATTCCTTCTAGAGAATTTTTAATTTCATTTATTGTTTTGTTCATGATTGTTTGTTTGCTCTTTAGTTCTTCTAGTTCCTTGTTAAACGTTTCTTTTATTTTCTCCATTCTATTTCCAAGATTTTGGATCATCTTTACTATCATTACTCTGAATTCTTTTTCAAGTAGACTGCCTATTTCCTCTTCATTTGTTAGGTCCGGTGGGTTTTTACCTTGCTCCTTCATCTGCTGTGTGTTTCTCTGTCTTCTCATATTGCTTACCTTACTGTGTTTGGGGTCTCCTTTCGCAGGCTGCAGGTCCGTAGTTCCCATTGTTTTTGGTGACTGCCCCCAGTGGGTAAGGTTGGTTCAGTGGGTTGTGTAGGCTTCCTGGTGGAGGGTACTAGTGCCTGTGTTCTGGAGGATGCGGCTGGATCTTGTCTTTCCGCTGGGCGGGACCGCATCCAGTGATGTGTTTTGGGGGTCTGTGACCTTATTATGATTTTAGGCAGGTTCTCTGGTAATGGGTGAGGTTGTGTTCCTGTCTTTCTAATTGTTTGGCATAGGGTGTCCAGCACTGTAGCTTGCTGGATGTTGAGTGGAGCTGGGTCTTAGCGTTGTGATGGAGATCTCTGGGAGAGCTTTCGCCATTTGATATTACGTGGGGCTGGGAGGTCTCTGGTGGACCAATGTCCTGAACTCGGCTCTCCCACCTCAGAGGCACAGGCCTGACACCCGGCTGGAGCGCCAAGACCTTGTCAGCCACATGGCTTTGGAATATTTAGGTAGAATAGCAAGAAGTCTTCATCCTCGTGTATCAGGCACTGGGTGTTCACATCATCTCTAGAATGACCTTCTTCTGCTCCTTTTGGAAAACTGCAACTTTACCTTCCAATATTAACTTTTCTTTCCTTTGGTGAATCTTCCCCCTTCCTTCTCAGTGGAATTAGCTCTTTTTTCCCCTGGTTCCTGCGGCCTGCTCTTCATACACAGGATTACTCTTTGCCCCAGTTCTGCCTTCTTTTTGAAGCTGGATTTTTATTTGGGTCAGGGAATATGCTGGAACTAATAAAGTGCCTGGTACATAGCAGGTCTCAACAACTGTCGATAAATAAATCAGTGAATCAATTAAGGACTTCATTTATTTAGACATCTCTACCTTATTTTGTAATGATCTCAGATATCTTAAGCTGAATAATAATTCTTTACCCGCATGACCATGTAAGAGGTAGGAGCAAGAAGACATGGTGACTTACCAGATAAGGGGGTTAAAGAAAAGCAAGTGGTAAAATAGGGCAGATCTTATTTAAAACCTGGGTGTTTATCTCATTGTATACATTAGCAGGTCTAACTGCATTCTAAGGAACTCAGTGATTCCCCACAGTAGAGTTACTAGCCAGCCTGGGCTTCCTTAATGTCCTCAGCCATTACTTGGCAGACTTAGGTGTTGTAGCCACTTGCATTTAGAGGAGGAAACAGGGGAGTAAGATGCAAACAACAACCACCTCCAAAGGTTTGTTGAATAACAGCTCCATTGATACCGTCTCTCACTGTACCTTGCACCAAATAAGTTATCATTATGAACTGAGGAGGCAAAATTCCCATTTTTCTGGCCAACTCTGCAAGAATAAAGACAGATGAGGGACTTCCCTGGTGGCGCAGTGGTTAAGAATCCACCTGCCAATGCAGGGGACATGGGTTCAAACCCTGGTCTGGCAAGATCCCACATGCCGTGGAGCAACTAAGCCTGAGTGCCACAACTACTGAGCCTGCGCTCTAGAGCTGGGGAGCCACAACTACTGAAGCCCGCATGCTTTAACTACTGAAGCCTGCATGCCTAGAGCCCATGCTCCACAACAAGAGAAGCCCCGGTTCGCCGCAACTAGCGAAAGCCCGCGCACAGCAACGAAGACCCAACACAGCCAAGAACAAATAAATAAATAATTTAATAAAAGAAAAAAAGACAGATGAAACATAGGTATATTTCCTAAGTCCAGGCTCTGTGGGTAAGTTTGCCTTGGCTATGGAGGGAAGAAAATGGTGTTTAAGTCTTAAGGCCTGAGTCATCTTTTCCAGGCCAATTGTCAAGTGCCTGATGGATGGCTCAGGGCTGCCAAGTGAGTTATCAGAGGAACACAGAGGGTTACAGAAGGCAGAAGGACAAAGCAGTAATATAACCCCTCCCTGGAAAACATTGTAAAGAGCATTTTTGAGATTCATTTGTCCCCAGCATGAGTCTACAAGCTTTTAGAACATTGTTCAAAATAAGTGCAAAGCTGTATGGATAAACAGCAGGAGCTATTAGATGTTTATGCTGACGTTCCTGTTCTGTGTTTTGAACATCAGTCTTACTGCTTACTTCTAGGGGTGTCACTTAAGATACATCATGATTAATAGATGCTCAACATCACTAATCATTAGAGACATGCAAATCAAAACCACAATGAGGGATCACCTCACACTGGTCAAAATGGCCATCATCAAAAAATCTAGAAACAATAAATGCTGGAGAGGGTGGGGAGAAAAGGGAACCCTCGTGCACTGTTGGTGGGAATGTAAGTTGATACAGCTTCTGTGGAGAACAGTATGGATGATATGAACAGTATCCTTAAAAAACTAAAAATAGAACTACCATATGACCCAGCAATGCCACTACTGGGCACATACCCTGAGAAAACCATAATTCAAAAAGACACGTGCGCCCCAATGATCATTGCAGCACTCTTTACAATAGCCAGGACATGGATGCAACCTACGTGTCCATCAACAGATGAATGGATAAAAAAGATGTGGCACATATATACAATGGAGTATTACTCAGACATAAAAGGGAACAAAACTGAGTTATTTGTAATGAGGTGGATGGACCTAGAGTCTGTCAAACAGAATGAAGTAAATCAGAAAGAGAAAAACAAATACTGTATGCTAATGCACATATATGGAATCTAAAAAAAAAGGTACAGATGAACCTAGCGGCAGGGCAGGAATAAGGACGCAGACATAGAGAACGGACTGGAGGACACAGGGGAGAAGGGGAAGCTGGGATGAAGTGAGAGAGTGGCATGGACATATATACACTACCAAATGTAAAACCGATAGCTAGTGGGAAGCAGCTGCATAGCACAGGGAGATCAGCTCGGGGCTTTGTGTCCACCTAGAGGGGTGGGATAGGGAGGGTGGGAGGGAGGCTCAAGAGGGAGGAGGTATGGGTAGATATGTATACATATAGCTGATTCACTATGTTATACAGCAGAAACTAACATGACATTATAAAGCAATTATACTCTAATAAACATTTAAAATATATATATATACCAATATATGTATGTGCTTCTAGAAGGAGGCTTACCAAAATGCTAATAGTTATTACCAGTAGGTGGTGGAAGGTTCTTACTTTCTTCTCTATTCTTTTTGAATACTGCCTGAATAATGATAAAGCTATTGTTTTGGAAATGAACAGAAAACCTAACTCAAAGCTAATATATTTGACCAAAATCATATGACTAATAATAATATCAAAACCAGACATTTAATCCTCTAATACTTATAGAAATCCATTGAAATAGGGATTATTATACCATTTTGGACTCAAGGAAGCCAAGGCTGAGAGAGATCAAACCAATTGTCTAAGATCTCATTGCTTGTGAGCAGAGGAGCTGGGATGTTTGGAGTTCAAGTTCATGGCCTTTCCACTAAATGTAGAATAAAGATTAAAGTTGCTCTCTTCTCACTGAGATAATAACCAACTAGAAGCAGCCCACGCATGCCGTCTTTAGAGAAAAAGGCAGATCTTAACCAGAAAGCAGCTACGTGAGGCGTTGATCTTGTGCCCTTTTCTAGGCACCTCCAGTGGGAGACGATTCCAATGCAGCCAAACAGTGCTCTCCAAATATTATCTACTATTCGTGTTACTGTTGTTCTTGTTGATTGGTACTTAGAAAAAACAAGGTGAGGATGCTTCAGCTGGATCTCATTCACCTTGACAATATGAGTCTCCAAATTTAATGATTCACTTTGTAGCTGACGAGAGACCAGTCCAGAGTTGCTGTGAGGACTGCAGACAGGCGTTAACAGTTGCTCACAGTAGGGGTTGTTGTTGTGGTTGTTATTGTTTTGTTAGCTGTAAGACTTTGGACAAAGCCCTTGATTTCTCTGGGCTTGAAGGCAGGTGCATCAAACAAGGTAGCCAGAGGGTGAGGATTAATACTGGGATTCCTGGCCCTCCTTTACAGGCTGAATGCCTAGTTTGTCTTGACTTCTTGGCTATTCCTTTCAAAATGTAGATGTGGTTATTATTTACTCTTAAGGTAAAAGAATGGAGTGGGCAATGCTTCATTCTTTGAGGACTCTCCCCGTGTCTTTCATTATGCCTCTGGCTCTCAAATTGCATCATTCCTTCCCTTTAAGGCCTGTGGCCTCTTCACCAGATCTGGGTTCTGCCAATGTTTGGGGTTCAGCAGAGCAGAGCCAAAACTTGGCCCAGAGGCAGGATATATCTGAGTTCAAATCCCATGCTCACTGTGGGACCTAGGATAATTATCTTTATCTTGCTAAGGTTTTGTAGGGATTAAGTGAAATAACATATAGAGAATGTCTATAACATAGTAGGAGCCCAATATATGTTAGCCATTGTTATTATCAACAATCTAATTGCCAAACCCTATGCCCTTTTCATATGTCTCATTACCCATGATGACTCGGATGCATCAGACATGGAGAGCCACTCCTTTATTGAGACCCTCTCTCCTTTACCCTTGTCAGTTCTCCGCCCCCTGCATATTCTAATGATCCTCCTTTTTCCCTTTTCCTTGTTGTTTTTTTTTTGTACCCTTCATAGTTATGGCTGTTTTAGTCAAGTAGTCTTGATAGTATGTTTTTATTAAATGGCTCTAGAAGAAGCCAAAGTCCATAGAGTGAAAGTCTAATCTTTTTATCCAAACTTGGAGCAGAGCAATGGGAGAAGGCTGAAAGCATCATATACTCTTCTGCTCACCAGTGTTACTGCAAAAGGCAGTTGCATGTAGTCAGGAGGAGGGTTTTGGTCTCTTTACAAATGAATGAATGAGTAAATAAACCAGGAGAGGGAGCATCAAGTTCAAGTTTGTGAAGATACATTTCTGCACACCTCATACTTCTGCTGGCTTGATATTTAACCAGTAACCAGAGTGAAATGGACCATGAAGGGAAGCTACGAAAATCACAGGGTCCTGCCCCAGTCCCGAGACTTAGGATAATTATTTGCAACTTGAAGTTCCCAGCCTCCGATACAAATGAGGTCATCTTGACACCCATGGCTGAAATGTCACCACAGCTTCTAATGCAGGACCTCCAGTCTTCTGTGAGGTCTCTCCCCAGCATCACTGGGAGTCCTAAAGGGACATCTCACACAAAGCCATGAAAAAGTGCACTTCTGCTCAGGGATGTCAGCGCTTTATCAGGTGACCTCCGGGAATCACCATCCACTAACTCCAGTACATGGAGACCATCAGTCCTCTCCACTGTCCTCTGGGCATCACTGCCAATATATCAATGTCCCCTGAATACCAGGTCAGGGCCGGCTTTCATGACAACGTGGGATGACTCTCATCACTCCAGCACTTGGAATCAGGCATGGTCGCCTAGGTCCCAAGGTGGCAATGCCTGTGACCCAAGCCTCAAGGCATCCTACACAAATATAGTGCCATCTCCTTCTGCCAGCAGCCCTCTCCCCACAGACTGAGACAAAGCAGTATTCTGTCCACCTGCACTCCCATTCCCAGAGACAAGCTGTGGACCTAACATCCTTTGTGCAGACCCCTTACCTCCCCAAACCAATGAACTCCCCATTCACAGACAGCGTGACTCTCAGTTTAAGGTCCTCTCTTAAGCCAATAAAGACAAAATCCTCAATATCTAGGAGTTTGTTTGATTTTTAAATCATACTGTTTTCTAGAAGCATCCAGGGTCTTTCTCCATTCAGAGTGTGCAGGGCACAGGGAGTAACTAATGCCTAGGGCATGTCAAAACTCGGAAGCTACAAAAGCAGCCTCCTTTCATTAGCAGTTAGAGGCAGAGGAAACAAGATAAGCATGGCATGGTCCTGCCCTAGTGGAGCTCAGAGCCCATAGGAGGACAGGCCACTTCGTCATTTATTACTCAGGGAAGGATGGCATGAGAACACGGCATTGTTTTGGAAACCTAAATCAGACCAAAGGAGTCAAGGAAGGAGACTTCAAGAGTACTAAATGTTTGGAGATGTGTTTTGAAGAACAAAAGGAGTTAGCTAAATAACAAAACATGAGATGGAAAGGGATTTATGTGAAAGCAACACACGAGGAAAGGCTTGATTAGTTTTGGCAGCTACAGGTAATTCCACAATTTCCTAGGAAAGGTAGCTATTATTTATCAGACCAAGGATTTCTGTTACTAGGATGAGGGTGCAGTGAGGAGGAAGGATGTACTAGCTCCTTTAACATTTCCCTCAAGGGGACCATGTTTAAACTTAGGTTATTGGAGAATGACTAGCGTTAATCAAAGCTAAGCATTTACTAAAATGAAAGATGTCATCTTACAGCTGCTCTTCAATTCTTAAAAAAAAAATCCAAAGATGAAATATGTCTTGTTATAAGACACAATGCGCTTGCCCACCAAGACTGTAATTTTCCATGGACCCTGGGGGCTTTACTTTCTCAGGAAACCCCTCTCTGGTCCCACACTAGTTCAGACCCTGCATCTGTACACAGTCATTATGAGTCCTGTACTGTTCCTTATCACAGTTCATGAAAAATGTGTGTGTGTGTGCACACGTGTGTGTGATTTAATCTGTATCTTTCACCAGTTTCAAAGTTCCAGGAGAACAGTCTTTTTCTTTTAACTTTTATATTTTATATTGGAGTGTAGCCAATTAAGCACCTTTGCACAGCAAAGCACCTCAGCTGCACATATATATGTATCCATGCTCCCCCAGACTCCCCTCCCATCCAGGCTGCCACATAACTCCAGGAGAACAGTCTTAATCTCTGTTTTCTTTCTGCAGTATCATTAGTTTCTAGCACAATGTCTGGTACAAAATACATGCTTGATAAAGATGTGTTGATTCCGGGACTTGCCTGGTGGTGCAGTGGTCAAGAATCTGCCTGCCAGTGCCGGGGACACGGGTTCGAGCCCTGCTCCGGGAAGATCCCACATGCCATGGAGCAACTAAGCCCGAGTGCCACAACTACTAAGCCTGCGCTCTAGAGCCCTCAAGCCACAACTACGGAGCCCACGTGCCACAACTACTGAAGCCTGCGGCGCCTAGAACCCGTGCTGCACAGCAAAGAGAAAACACCTCAGTGAGAAGCCATGCACCGCAACGAAGAGTAGCCCCTGCTCGCCGCAACTAGAGAAAGCCCACGCGCAGCAACAAAGACCCAATGCAGCCAAAAATAAAAATAAATAAATAAAATGAAATGTATTAAAAAAAAAAAAAAGATGTGTTGATTCTGCTGCTCCTGCCATTGTGTGCTGTTACTGTTGTGACTTTGGCTGTTACAATTTCGACTCTATTGAGCAAGCAAGAACTGTGTTTTTTTGTTTGTTTTTTACATCTTTATTGGAGTATAATTGCTTCCAAAATTTATAAGCAGCTCATGCAGCTCAATAACAAAAAAACAAGCAACCCAATCCAAAAAGAATTGTGTTTTGAGGAGGAAAAAGCTGTAGTCATCAGGTTAGCCAGTATGGCCTGGTCGTATGAGAGGCTAAGGGTCACGGGGGTATTTAGAGCACTCAGAGCCAAGGGCCAAGTAAGAGGCTGTCACTTAGAACAGAAGCTTTCAACTGATGTCCAGGATGGAAAGAGTAATAGGTTTGTTTTTTCCAAAGGACATGAGCTAGGGCAAACATGCAGGACCAAATACATAATTCACAGGGTACAGTGCAAAATGAAAATGCAGGGCCTCTTGCTCAAAAAGTATCAAGAATTTCAAGATGGTGACAGAAGAGCATTAACCCAAGTGCAGGGCCCTGTGTGACTGCACAGGCTGCATACCCATTGTAATAGGGAAGGAAAACCTGATTCCATATTACATCTGTTCCTTTTCACTTCAACCTTTGTGTTCTGTTGTCTGCACTTAGTCATGCTGGCTCTGCACCTTTTGTAAAAGAATGTTGTCTATAGCCTGAAATATACAGCATAGCCTATTCTCTGACCTTTAAGAGTCCTTCCATATAGCAATAAAAAGTTGCAAAACAGAGAATAACAGTCGCCTTGTTAGAGGTTTACAGAAACATCCTGACCTATGTGGATAGCTGGAAGAACAAAGAATTCTTACACCAAGAAGTTCACAACTAACCACGCCCTTCCTTCATCTTGCCTTTAAAAGTGCTTTGCTGAAACCCTTGGAGGAGTTTGGGAGTTTGGAGGTTTGGGGCACGAACCACCTGTTTCCTTGCATGGCCCTTCAGTAAACCTTTCTCTGCTCCAAACTCCGATTTTCAGTTTGTTTGGCTTTACTGTGCATTGGGCACAAGAACTTGCATTTGCTAACACCGTGAAGCTGGCCTTGCAAACACTTATAGCCATTAAATAAAATCTGAACATAAGTTTGTAGTTTCCTGTTGGAAAATTAAGGAGTTTTGTATTTGGGGAGGGGGGAGCCTTTTAAATATCCAGATGTAGGACTTCCCTGGTGGCCCGGTGGTTAAGAATCAGCCTGCCAATACAGGGGATATGGGTTCGAGCCCTGGTCCGGGAAGATCCCACGTGCCGCGGAGCAACTAAGCCCGTGCGCCACAACTACTGAGCCCGCACTCTAGAGCCTGCAAGCCACAACAGTGGAACCCGCATGCCACAACTATGGAAGCCCGTGCGCCTAGAGCCCGTGCTTCGCAGCAAGAGAAGCCTCCTCTCGCCACAACTAGAGAAAGCCCATGCACAGCAACGAAGACCCAATGCAGCCAAAAGTAAATAAATAAAATAAATTTATTTTTTAAAAATCCAGATTGTATTTCCTTTCCCTGCACACTGAAGTTTTTCTTCAAAAGATACTGGATTCTTCTGCCCCTTTATCCCATGGGGCCATCTCTCTGTTTCCGAAAGACCTACTAAGGTGTAGGTACTGGTTTGCCCCTCTGTAAACAGCCCTGACATCCTTGCTATATTGCAACACCCATTTGCTCCTCAGCTATGAAGATTTGGCCTAGATTTAAGGCTCCACAGTCCAAAAAGCATGGATTTTGACGCCAAAATGGGTTCAGATCCCAGCTCCACCATTTACAGTTTAGCGACTTGGAGCAAATTACTGAGCCTCCCAGTTTTCTCATCTATAAATGCGACTGACAATACCTAGCCTAATAAGGTGACTCTGAGGATTAAATACGGTTAAAAGTGTGACGGCTTAGCACATAAATGCACAACAAAACTAGGACACATCCACATTTTGCAGTATCCCCCTGCTTTAGTCCAAAACTGAACCGAGGAAAAGAGGAGCGCCCTCAGGCCAGGGAACTCCAGCTCTGCTTCCTCCGTCACTGAACCCTATAAATAACTTGGCTAAGTCACCGGCTCCCTGAGAGTCGATGTTTCTCAGGGTACAGGAGGGAGTTGCTGCAGGTGGTCTCTCCAGCTGGATCATTCATTCGGGCGTTTGGTCTGAATTTTCCGTCTACTTCCTAAAGCATCTCCCCGACCGTGCTGTGCGCGCCCAGCCTCCCCGGAGGGCCTCCCGAAGGCGCTGCCCACTTCTGCCCCGCTGCTCCCCGCGGGGCCCCGCGCAGCCCCGCCCCGGAGCCACCTCCCGCCCCTCTTCTCCGGGGGGCGGGCCAGCCCGAGCCCAGTCACGACTGTGCGGTCCCCCGCGAGGTGGCCGCGGGCGCAGTGGGGCGGCGCGCTTTTCCCCTGCCCGCGGGGGTGCCGGGGAGGTGGGCAGGGCCGGGGCGGGGGCGAGGCCGAAGGAGGGCGCGTCGGCGCCTCGGCTAGGATGGGAGTCCCCGGCCTCCGGAGCTGAGCAAGCCGGCCCGCGGCGAGGAGGGCGCGCCGCAGGGAGGCTAGCCTCGCTCTTCCTCCGGGAGCCCAACACCTTTCCCGCGCCGCCAAGATGATCCCCCCGAGCGGCGCCCGAGAGGACGGCGTGGACGGGCTGCCCAAGGAGACGGCGAACGCCGAACAACCGCCCTCTCCTGCATCCACCGGCAGCCAGGAATCCAAGGTACCGCGCACGCTTGCCCCGAGAGGATACAAACTCACTCTCCTTCTCTCCTCTGTCCACCTTTGTTTCCTCCCTACTGGCGCTGGCGCCTGAGCCTGAGACGCGTCCCCAGTTCCTCTCAAGGACTGTACCTCTCTTGAGATTTGAATGTACGGCAGGACTCTCTGATAGCGATGCTGGACCACATCCCTGGAGACCCAGCTTTCTTGCCCACACAGCCCGGGGGCTTTGCGCAGGGCTTCCACCCAGCGAGCACCCGCAATTCAGTTGACTCCTGGTTCATATAGCTTTCTTGGGTGGTGGTGGCGGGGTTGTTCTGTGCTTTGAACCTGCATGCACCCAAAGCGCGTGCAAGTATTAGGTGGCTTCTGAAGGCTGAGGGACAAACAGCCGAGGGATACTCCTCCAGAAAAGCTGGGGCACTTGCGGACCAGCAGAGGTTTGCCTGTATCCCAAAGGTCTGAGACCCTTTGGTTAACAGGGCTCATCCCTAACCTCAGATACAGCTCATTTCAGAAAAACTAGGGAAATGACGCGTTCTCGGGAAAGTTGATGTTCCTCTTGTGGAAGTTAATCCTCGGACTTACACTTGCTTTCATAAGAGTTACACTGACATACACAAAACCAACCCCGCAGCACTTCTGTCGCTGGTACACTTCCTCTGAAACTCTCGTGGGTGCCAGGCACATGTTTGGAAATCTTGGAAGAGGATAAAGTAAAATGCGGCTGCTAGCTGTGCGATGCCAAATGGCATCTCAGCCGGGAGTGAAAACCATAAGATGGAGTTTGTAGTTCTATGGATTTTTTAAGGGCAGGACTCCTGGCTCTTTATCCAGATCTCCTTTTGTGTTCCCTGGATGTCTTTGGAATGTGGGGCAGTTCCTGTGTAGGAATGAAGGAAAGGAGGATGCCAGTCTGGAGGGCAGGTCAGATGGGGCAAAGAAGAGTCCCATCCTTATCTCCCTTCACACACATCCCTGGAAGCCTTTGACAAATCAGCAGGATCAAAAGCACAGCTAAGGGGCTCTCAGTTTAAGTGATGCTGCCCACTGTGTGTACCCCAGCCTTCAAAAGTTAGCCATCAGAGATGCTAATCCAAGACAAAGAGCTTTGCATTATTTTATTTTTTTGATAAATATCTGACCTGAAATATGTGTTAACTTTTCTAAAACGCAGTTGGAAATGGGGGCAAAACCCCACCTTCCAGAATCATTGTGAGGCATAGTAAGTACAGTGTAAGGACTGTACATCCCAGTACAGTGTAAGGACTTGATCCATGTTTACCCTTTTCCTTCCTGAGATAAGGAGATGGGATCCATCTCACCATAGATGATTCACTCCAAATCCATCTCACAACCCCTACACATGGACCGTTACCCCTCCGACCGGAAGTTTCTGGCTGTCTCATCATTGTCCATCATTGACCTTCATTCACCTAAGTGATATGGGGTAGTGGCCACTTCAAAGGTGATCTAGAATACTGTAAATGAATGCAGCTAAACTCAAGAGTGAAACTAGTATTCAACTTTTTGAATTGGGCCTGTTGCTCTGCAGTAGGTACGTTCTGGAAAGCGCTTAGGATTTGCTTATACAGAAGCACAGTTCAAACACACTGTATGGGCTTGCTATTTATAGATATCCTAATGTAAATTCTTTGGCAAAGCAAAACCTACGTATGTAATACCCGTCATTATCCACCAACTTATCTGGTTTATGGTTTTGGATCTGCACACGTCAGTTTTTCTCAAAGTGTATTTGTACATTCCTAAATTTGCTGTCATGGCTTAGGTGTTCTTAATCAGTGGAGATGGACTGTGGGGGGCCCGTGAACCCCAAGAAATTGAATGCAAAATGTTGTGCCTGAAGGTGAAATTTGAGGGGGGGGCATAGTGTTTTTGATACTCTCCAAGGGGCCCATGCTTCTAAAAAGGCCAAACTGCTGATGTGGAGGGGTTATGGTAAGGGAACATTAGGATGGCATGAAACAGGGGTAGTAGAGGCAGGCTCTACTTATTCTGCACCAGCAGTGCCACATTTTAAAGCTTATTGGCGTTAACAAGGATCCTCCACCTTGAGGATGAGCGTCTGGTAGGAGAATGTGGACATGTAGTCATCCCATCTTACTCTCCTCTGAAGTGGTTTGTTTGTCAAAATACCGTTTGGGACAGAATGGTTCAGCCCCTCTGGACAGTAAACTTTCTCAAGAAAGACTTTTAAAATTAGTTTTTTCTTTTATTTTATTAAAGCCTAGTTGACTTACTGTACTGTATTCGTTTCAGGTGTACAACCTAGCGATTCAGTGTCTTTATAGATTAGTCATCACGCAAAGTTATTATAATATTATTAACTACATTCCCTGTGCTGTACATTGCATCCCTGTGACTTACTTATTTTATAGCTAGTAGTTTGTACCTCTTAATCCCCTTCACCTCATTCACTCATTCCCCCCACCTCCCTCCCCTCTGGCAATCACTAGTTTATTCTCTGTATCTGTGAGTCTGTTTCTGTTTGGTTATATATGTTGATTTGTTTTGACTGTTAGGTTTCACTACACATTTTTAAAATAACTTTTTTCTCTCATGATAAGAGTAACAAATACTCTGTGGAAATTTGAAAAGTCCTGAAAAAAAGTTTTAAAAATTCCCCACTGGTCCAGTCCAGAGACACCTACTGATATCTTGATTGTATATTTGCCTCTTTTCATTGATTTTTTTTTATTTTTTTTTTTTGCGGTACGCGGGCCTCTCACTGTTGTGGCCTCTCCCGTTGCGGAGCACAGGCTCCGGATGCGCAGGCTCAGCGGCCATGGCTCACGGGCCCAGCCGCTCCGCGGCATGTGGGATCTTCCCGGACCGGGGCACGAACCTGTGTCCCCTGCATCGGCAGGCGGACCCTCAACCACTGCGTCACCAGGGAAGCCCTTCATTAATTTTTATATTTACACAGTTGAGAGAAAAATGGTGAGCATCTACTGAGTGTTTGGTCTGTCAGGCACAACTTGACCCTTCATAATAGCCCTGTGAGGGAGATTTTGCTATTATTTCTGTTTTATGGATAGGGAAGCGGAAACTCAGAAAGGTTAGGTGACTCCCCCACAATTGTATAGTTAGTTGAGTGACACAGCATGGACAGGGACCCAGGCAGCATGGCTCTGGAGGACAAGTTGTCAACCACCTGCAGCCGTCTCTCATGCCTGTGTACTGTTTTACATCCTGTACTGTTTCACCTAACATCCTAACCAAGTATTTTATATGCTACTAAAAGCCATTTGCAACCATATTTTGGTCTTCTCATCTTAAGAAATCTTTGAAAATAAATTGAGCCACATTATCATGAGAAATGATTAAAGCCCAGTTCTTATACAGCTTCTTTGCATTTGATTTTGCTACTCTTTCCCTAAAAGTATATTTACGGAAGTGATTAAATGGGAGATCACAGAACCATCTGGAAAACCGGGCCACAGCAAACCCTTTGGTCTAGAGGGTCCATTAGAGAAGAATGATAATGATTCAATGCCCTGAGCACATAAAATGTTTCCGGAAGTCCATTTCTGCAGATTCTTTGGAATGCTAAATCATAGAATATTAGAATTGGAAACACTGGAGATGATCTATTCTGGGTATTTGTAAAATTATAGTTAATTTTTATTGTGTAAATTTATTTTATTATGGAAAATTTCAACACAGAGAAAATACTATAAAGAACCATCATGTACCTAATCACCTGGCTTCACCAGTTATCAGTTCATGGACAATCTTGCTTCATCTGTTACCCCCAGCACTACCCCCACCCCTCCCCATGCACACTGGATCATTTTAAAGCAAGTTCCAGGCATCAAAGCATTTCATTCGTAAATATTTCCAGATGCATCTCTAAAGAATAAGGGCTCTTTTTGTAAACATGACTACAATCCCATTATCACATACTCCAGGTGTTTTAAATCAAGCGTCAGTATATTCTTTGGAGGTCCACAAGTTGTCTTTGGAATATCTGTGAACAACCAGAACTTTCAAAATTGCTTGTGTACATGTATATGTGCATTGTCTGGGGAAAGGATCCATAGTTTATACCAGCTCAATAAAGTGTTTATAGCCTTCAAAGTTTATTTAAATATCCCCTCCCTTTTATTTTCCTCTGTTGAGTAAATCGAGGCCCAGAGAGAGGTAGTGACTTGCCTAAGATCACACAGGTAGTTACTGCCAATAGCCTAAGGAAGGTCCCCGTCTTGGACCTTGGATACCCCAGCACAATTTCCTCAGAGTAAATTCCAGTAAGCGCAAGTCATAATCTAGTTTATGTGGTTTTGTTTTTCATAAAATTAGTCTAGTTGAAAGAGTTTGAAAGCCACTAATGAACCTCACCCCTGTATCTTTCCACTAACTATCCCAGAAAGACCACAATCTAATTTTTTTTCTAAGTGCTTGACAGAGACCATTGAATACTAAGAAAAATTTCATGTTTCAGCATCCCTTATTGCAATGAATGTCTTTTCATTGCATGTCTTTTCTCCTACTAATCTCCTACTTATTGACAACATAAAAATCTTACTAAGGTGTCACATGAAGTTTTGTATGGATGCCCTTTGCCATCGCTTATATGACACAAAGTCACATTTTGATGATATGAAGGGATTGTAGGTTTTGAGGTCAAATAAACAAGAGGTCAAATCTCTTCTTATCACTTGCCATCTTTGTGTCTATGGGCAAGCTGCCTAACCTCCCTGAGCCTCAGCTTCCTAAAATCTAGAATGGGGATGCTAATCCCCAATTGGCATGGCTTTTTGTAAAGCCTGAGAATAGGTAAAACACCCAATATGTTGAAAGCATTTGTAAGCATAGAGCGTTATTTACTTTCTCTTCCTGCTTCAAATTAGATGATTCTGTCACTGACCAATCACAAATGTCATCATTGGAAGAATTTCAATAATCAAAAATGACGTTCCCATAGTATAACTGAGTTTTCCTCCCTTTGCACTTTCAGTTATACTGTTGACTGCAGTGAGATTTCATCTTAGCTATGTTGCATCCCCAAGAAGATTAGCCATAGACTCACCAGCATGTGACTTTGATTTTGAAAGGTTGATATAAGCCATCTAGGGCACCACTGGAGCCATGGACCAAGGTGTCCCTTCATTCGTGGATGGTTCTCTCTGAATCTGGACCACCTTCTAAGCTGAGAAGCAATTCGTAACCATGAAGATGTGCCCTGCATCTCCCGGAAAGGTTTCTGTGTCCATCAACCAGCAACTATTTATTGACTGCCTACTTTGTGGCCAGCTCACCCATTACATATATATGAAGCTATTATTGATAAGGAATTTAACTTCTACTCAGGGGAGAAGAAAGAAAATGGAACCTTGGCCTTGCATTCAAATCCCCTGGAGAGTCCAGACCATAGGCTAGACCTATTAAATTGAAATCTGTAAGTGAAGGTCCCAGCAATCAGCACTTTTATAAAGCTTCCTTAGTGATTTCGTTGTACAGCCAAGTTTGAGAAACACTGGTCTAGACTAAAAGAATTACAGAATGTCAAAGAAAGCAAGATATTTTCCCTTCCAGCCAAGATACTTGGAATCATCTGTATTTACTTTCTCTTCTTCACTTCCCATTTATACTTCAATCCAAAGAAATGGTTCTGGCAAAAGTAACCTGCTGTTTCCTCCACATTGCCAAAGAATCTAAGCGTTGCTCAGATACAGCTGGATTTATAAGGTTGACTGTCCTTATTAAGTTGTTTTCATGATTATAAAAGTAATAAGCACTAAATGTAGAAAACTGGAAAGCACAGAATATATAAAAATTCATTTATCACACAATGACCTAGACATAAGGATGGTTAGGTTTTTTTGCTGTATTTCAGGTTTCCTTTAACACACACACACACACACACACGCGCGTGAAACAGAATTGAAATAATGTATACATAAATGCACATTGTGTTTTTTCTTCTACCTAATGTTGTACATAAACAGTTTTCTTGTATTCTTAGATAAGTATTAAATAAAGATGGTATATGTCATTGTACCATATCTATTTCGTCAGTCTCTTCTGATGGTACATTTAGATTCTTTCTCAGCTTTCAAGCTTTAAAAAAATATCAATATTTAAATGGGCTTCCTGATACATCAACATTTGAATATTTTTCTGATTCGTTTCATGGGAAGTAAAATTGCTAGGTCTGGATATAAACACTTCGAAGGTCTTTTATTCTCACTGACACAGTGCTCTCTAGAAAGATCTATCATAGCTTTTTTTTTAGAATTTTTATTTTTATTATTTATTTTATTTTTATTTATTGGCTGTGTTGGGTCTTCGTTGCTGCACATGGGCTTTCTCTAGTTGCAGCAAGTGGGGGGCTACTCTTCATTGCAGTGCACGGGCTTCTCATTGTGGTGGCTTCTATTGTTGTGGAGCATGGGCTTTAGGCACGCGGGCTTCAGTAGTTGTAGCTCACGGTCTCTAGAGCGCAGGCTCAGTAGTTGTGGTGCATGGGCTTAGTTGCTCCACAGCATGTGGGATCTTCCCAGACCAGGGCTCGAACCCACGTCCCCTGCATTGGCAGGCGGATCCTTAACCACTGCGCCACCAGGGAAGCCCTATCATAGCTTTTTTTCTTGTAAACTTTGAAATATAACATCATACCGAAAAGTGCACACAAGATTACAGATCAATGAATTTTCAAAAAATAAATTATTGATCAGTATGTAACCAAAACAAAAATCAAGAAATAGAATGTTATCAGCACCCCAGAATCTCCCTCATACCCTTTTCTGTCACTGCCTTCCCAAAGGTAAATAATATTTTGACTTCTAACAACATAAATTAACCTTCCTTTATATAAATGGAATCATACAGTGTGTACTCTTTTATGCTTGGCTTCTTTCACTTAGCATTATGTTGTGAGATTCATTTATACCATTGCATGTAGCAATAGTTTTCATTTTCATTGCTATATAGAATTCCACTGTGTGAATAGACCACTATTTAACCATTCTATTGATGGTGGACATTTGGATTGTTTCTTGATTTTGGCTGCTAGAAGTTATACCCCTTTGACCATCCTTATACATATTCCTTGTGGCACCTCTGTTGGGTGTATACCTAGGAGCAACATTGCTGGGCTGTAGGGTATACATAAGTTCAGTGTTAGTAGATATCGTCAACTTTCCAAAGCATCTGTACCAATTTGTGATCCCACCAACAATGTATAAGAGTTCCATCTGATCCTCATCCCACCAACATTTGGTATTGTCTATATTTCTCAGTTCAGCCATTCTCATAGGTGATTAGTGGTATTGTGCCGTGGTTTTAACTTGTATGTCCCCAATGACTAATGAATTAAGCAGTTTTTTTTTGTTTTGTTTTGTTTTGTTTTGGCCATGCCTCATGCGGGATCTTAGTTCCCTGACCAGGGATCAAACCCTTCTCCCCTGCATTGGGAGGGCAGAGTCTTAACCACTGGACTGCCAGGAAAGTCCCAAATTAAGCAGTTTTTATGCTTTGGGGCATTTGAATGTCTTCTTGTGAAGTAGTTATTCAAATCTTTTGTCTACTTTCCTATTAGCTTATATGTCATTTTTAAAAATTTATATGAATTCTTTACATATTCTAGATCCAAGTACTTTTAAAGATAAATGTGTTACAGATATCTTCTTCTATCCTGTGGCTTTTCTTTTCTTAACAGAAATTCTTATTGAATGTAGTCAAATTATTAATTTTCTCACTTATGGTTGTTAGTGCTTTTTGTGTTCTCCTTATGAAATCTTTGCCTACCCCAAAGGCATGAAAGTATTCTCCTAGTATTTCTTAGAAATGTTTTTGCTTAGCCTTTCACACATAAGTCTATAATCCATTTGAAATTGCTGTGGGTGTGAGGTAGGGGTCAAGATTCATTACGGCACTGCACTGCCACCTTTGCCATAAATTGGATGGCTATATTTTTGATTTATGTGGAGGTTGATGCTCTGCCCCATTGGTCTATTTGTCTGTCCTTGTACCAGCACAGCACTGTCTTAAATATAATGCCTTTATTAAAAGGTTTTGATATCTGGCAGAGTAAGACTTCTGGCTTTGCCTTGCTTTTTCAAAACTGCTTTGGTTATTTGGGGCCCTTGACATTTCCATTATGCATTTTAGAATCAGCTAATCAGTTTCCACAAAAACACCTGCTAGGGTTTTGACTGGGGTTGCGTTAAATCTACAAATCCATTTGGAGAGAATGGACATCCTCATATTAGTTCTTCCAGTAATAGAGTCCACTGTACAGAGATTGCTTCTACCAAGTGCCCCAAGGCATCATTACCTGAGAACCTAAATCTTTGTTACTTTTTTTCAGTTTGGGGATTCTCAGACCAAGTTGTGTTGTATAAGTTTAAGCCCCAAATCTATGTGAAGGCAGATCTGTGATTATGAATTCCCAAGGAAATATTTGTTTGTTTATTGTCCACCTTATGTCTATACTAAGATTTTCTTTCTCATCAACCTGAACTGGTGAGAAAGTTGTTTCTTGTTCATTCTTTCTTTTCAGATCTCCACTATATGTAGGCAGTAAAATTCAATCTCCCTAGGATTTTTTTTTGAGTTAAAATACACATAACATAAAATTTACCTTCTTACTAATTTTTAAATGGTTACATTTTAAGTGTAGTTTTCTGTGGCATTAAATATATTCATATTGTTGTATAACTGTCAGCATCTTTAGAACTTTTACATCTTCCCAAACTGAAGTTCTGTACCCATTAAACAGTTATTCCCCATCTCCTACTTTTTCCAGCTCCTGGCAACCACTACTTTCTGATTCTATGAATTTGACCAACTCTAGGTACCTCATATATGATGAATCATTTAATGTTTGTCCCTTTGTAAGTGGCTTATCTCACTCAACATAAATCTTCCAGGTCCATCCATGTTGTGGTATAAGTCAGAATTTCCTTCTTTTTTTAAGGCTGAACAATATTCCATTGTATGTATATACCACATTTCTTTATCGATTCATCCATCAGTGGACTATTGTGAATAATGCTGCTATGAACTCGGGTGTATATCTGTTCAAGTCCCTGCTTTCATTTCCTTTAGGTGTATAGCCAAAAGTGAGGTTGCTGGATTATATGGTAACTCTATCTTTAATCTTTTGAGGATTCACCATACTGTTTTTCACAATGGCTGTACCATTTTAGATTCCCACCAGGAATGAACAGGATTCCAATTTCTCTACGTCCTCACCAACACTAGTTATTTTCTGGGTTTTGTTTTATCCTAATGGGAGTGAGATACTATCTCATTGTGGCTTTTGTTTGCATTTCTCTACTGATTAGTGTTGTTGAGCATCATTTCATGTGCTTATTGGTCATTTGTATATCTTCTTTGGAGAAATGTCCATTCAAGGCCTTTGCCTGTTTTTTGAGTTGTTTTCTTTCTTGTTAGTTATTTTTGTTATTTTTAGATTTATAGCCTTTTATCAGCAAATTTGAAGGGCAAAGATATATTGAAATTTTTTATTGTTTTATTACATTTATTCACTAGAAAGTATTATTTTTATATTAAAATTTTTTTGTGAATTATATATTCATCTATTTTAATAGAGCATTTATTTCCTATTGATTTTTTTAAAATTCTTTATAAATATTAAAACCACAATCTTTCATATATGTTGCTAACATTTTCCCAGATTCAAATTTGTTTTTCAATTTTATTACATTTTCAACATGGAAGATTATTTTTTTATGTTGTTAAATGTCTCAAATTTATTTAGCTATGGCTTCTTTTTCCCATTTATATTTAGAAAGGTCTTCCCCACCCTGGGAGCAAATAAATATTAATCTGTGTGTTTCTCTAGCTCCTTATTATATACTTTTTACTTTTATCACTTTAATCCATCCGGAATTTATGTTGTTATGTGGTAAGGAAGAACTTTAATTTTTTCTGAATGAAAAAAACCACTTGTTGAACAATTCATTTTTACGCTGATTTGAAATGTTGGATCTATTATGTAATAAATGGTAATATGTACTAGGTTGTCTTTTACAGTCATCTGTTATATTCTAGTGATTTTGCATTTATTACTACACACTACTTTGACATTACAATTATAATGTTTTAATTACTGTAGCTTTATAATAGACTGATAACTGATAATAGAGGTACCTTCCTGGGAATTTATTTATTTAACTGCACTCACTGTTTTGATTTTCCATCAAGTTATAAATATAATATTTTGAGAAGAATTGCATGAAACTTTTAAGATCGTTTCAGCAAAATCTTTACATACAGTGGGATTTCTCATCCAGGAACATAGTATATATCTTTAGTTATTGAAACGTCTTTTATGCCACTCATAAACGCTTAGTAATTTTCTTCAAATACTTTTTGCCCAATCCTCTGTTAGCTTTCCTGGATATTTTATACTAGTTTTATATTAATTTTGTAATCTAAGGTCTTTTAGATTCCATTTCTTATTCATTAATAAAGAAGTACAGTGTTGCTTACTGATTCATTGTGGGCCCTGGAGTCAGAAGCAGCTGTGTTCAAATCCCAATGTACGGCTTTGGGATGCCACTTAATGAGCTTCCCTGTCCTTCACTTTCCTGAGCCTCACTGTTCTTTCTGTAAAATGAGCATACTAATGGTCTTTTGCAGCACTGTCATTAGGGTTAGGTTAATGAGTGTATCCTAAGTGCCTAACACAGTGCATGGCCCATAGTGAGTCAATGTTAGCTATTATTATTAGATTATCATAGTATCTACAAAAATAATTTTGCCTCTCTAACTATAATTATCTCTTTCGGGGGTTAGGGGAGTGGGGTAGGTAGGGACAGAATATTATTGCAGTAGATATCCCAAAATACAATAAGAATCAGTGGAGGTATTGGGCTAGTACCTAACTTTAAGTGCTACCTAAGTTTTGCTGTAAGTGTACATTGAGTATAGGTGTATATTGTATAGTGTTGGTACTAAGGGGTACTCTTAGATCTTTTGTATCTCAAGTTACTCTGCAAGCCACTTAAAATTTACACATTCAGCCTGAGAAACATCAGGTGGTACTTCGCAAAGTTAACTTTAAGACAAATCCATTTCCAACTAAATCATTTCTTAAGTCCTCCTTCTACACAAATTCCAGACTTCCCACTCTGTTTGCAATTAAACTGAGACAGTGTTTCTTATGTAAATTTGGGTAATGTTCTTAGCTTACTAAGACTTTCCACCAGGAATGGATGTGGAATTGTTTCAAATGACTTTTTGGCAAGTATCAAAGTAATCATGTGATTTTTTTTTTTTTTTTTTGTCCTTTGGCCTCTTTATGTGATGGATTATATTAATAGATAGCCTAAATTAAACTCTTCTTACATTCCTGGAAAAGGTCCCACTTGACCATGGGGATTTTCTTTTAATAAACTACTAGGTTTTCATTGCCAGTACTTTATTATTTTTACATCTATATACATAAGAAAGATTGTTCTCTGTCATTTTGTGTCCTTGGTCAGATATTATTTTTAAGGCTATGCCAAGTTTAAAAAAATTATTTGGGAAGATATACATGGATGTTTTCATTTGTTTCTTTTTGGTTTTTGTTCTGTGAATAGTTTGTAGAACCCAGATCTCCACTTTGAATGTTTGAAAAAAATGGGACAATATCTAAAACTGGCACCTATTTTAAAATAAAATTTGAAAACATTTTTGTATTTTTTATTCTATTCTCTTTTCCTAAACTGACATGAATCAGGTTTGTTAACTTGTATTTTGCCTGAAAATTATTCCTTTCATTTAAATCTTCGTAATATCTCTGGATGAGTTATTATAGGAGAGCCCTGGGACCTTCCTTCAATCTTATCTCATCCTCACTCTTTCTAGCAGGTTTCCTACGTGTTCTTATCTTATGAAATCCCTTTTTTTGTAGTTCTCTGTGTTTATATACCAGTGGTCCCTTAGATCTGGATTTGGAATCAGGAAAGTTAAATACCAGTGCTCACGTTTCCACCTTTATCTAGAGAGGTGCTCCCTCTTTGCTCCCTCCTTAAATCTCATTTTTTCCTTTGATTCCCTTTCTACTGCTGTAACAGTTCCTCACTAGTCCTGTTGGCCATCACATTCTCCTCCACCCATCATTCAAGGGTTGGTCTTCCCCAGCATTCTATTCTCAGCCCTCAGCCCTTCTCACTCTTCATAATCTCTCTGGGTCTTTCTGGGACATCTTACCTATTCTTTTTATTTCATCCACCAGCTGATAACACCCAAATCTGAAGCCAACACAGACATCATTCTTCTGAGCTCCAGACCAATATATCCCACTGCCTTTTGGGCAACCTGTCTTGATGCCCTCCATATATTTTAAATTCAACCTACCCTCAACTAAACTCATGGTTCTCAACTCAGATGCCAGCTCAGTTCTTGTGTGTTCTTCTTCTTGTGTTCTCATCCAGAGATGAGCATCATGCATGGAGTCAGCCAAGCCAGAAAACCAGAACTCATCCTCAGTGACCCCCAGGGGGCCTGAATAGAGAGGTTTTTGGACGCAGGTGGACAGGAGACAAGATGTCTGTCAGCCTTCAGAGGGTGCTTCATTTATCTGAAAATGAAACTTGGACCTGTTGTCTGTTCCTAATGGCCCCCGTAGCTGAAGTGTCAGTCAGCATGTTTTCCTCAGGTCTGGGAGCAGGTGTGACCACAGCATGAAGGACTGAGGTCAGGCACAAGAGAAAGAATAAAGAGGAGGGATCCAGAGCACCCTGGGCTCCCAGGAATGCCACTGCTACCTTGCCCTCCAAACTGACATGAGAGAGAGAGCAGTGAAAAGAGATCCTAGAGTGCTCTGTGCCCCGGTAAGACACCCACATTTCCTCTCTTCATCTCCAGCACTGTCAGTTTTATCAGAACAAGGTAACTCGGAAACCTTGGAAAAGATTCCCATGATACCCCTTTCCCTGGTATGTCAATCACCAGAAGAGCACAAGGCTGCAGAGCTCCCTTCCTTTCTCACAGTTTAATCTCCATACAGGTCTGCATATCTATCGTCAGCTCTGTCTGCCACCCTCCCCAGCGGTCGGTACTCTCTACTCTACCCTCTGGAATTTACTCTTCAGTAAATCCTCTCTCTCCTCAACGTCTCTGATGTGTCCTTCACTTCTGACTCTGACGCCCAGCCGTTCCCCTGCAGCCTCTCAAATGGTGGCTCTTTTCTCCCTCATCAGGCTTGGTAGTTGAGGAGGCTGCCTCACTACTGCTTCCAGACTCTGATCTCTCCTCCTCTAAAATGTATAGCTTTAAAATCCACACACTCAGTCTCTTCTACCCACTGCTAAAATCAGCAGTCACCTACCAACCCGAGTAGGTCTCTGCATTCTCCAGGCTCACTCTCACTCATTCCAACCCTACCCCTGTCATAAACATCGGTGATTTTCATATACTGCAGATGACTCTTCCAAATATCCTGACTTCATAAGTCCTTAAACTTTCCTCCTCCTAAGATCTTGTCTCCACTCTCTCCCACATTGCCACCCACTTCTGTGACCATTCCCAAGACTTTGCACAATGATTGCACCATCTTTCCAAGTGTAAGAAAGTACAGAGAAAACTTTTCAGGCGAGGATGCTCAGGAAAGGAGTCATTCCGGAGGGTCAACCCTTCCAGATAAAAGAGAACATGTCCTTTTATGTTCCAGGCATTTCCCTATTGAGAATTTTGCTTGCAAGGTTCACATCTCCGTACTTTCAAAAGCAGAATATGCCACATGAAATTTCATTCACGTATAATAGAGCTGCAAATGCTTTGTAAATTTCAAAGCAATTATATTGCTTTTGTAATTTCCTTTTCCTAATTATTCAGGATCACCATTTTAAACACTAGTTATTGAACTTTTCGCGTGCAGGAGAGTTTTCCTCTTGCACTAATGACTCCATACTGCTGTGCTGTCCTGCTTCTTGTGTCTGACTCTAACATTTTTCATACTCTTCCTACACAAAGACCATCCTCTCTCTGCAGGCTACTTTGAGTCTTCTAACATGCTTCTTTTCGTTTGCTTTTGTATTGGAAAATAAATCATCACACTAGTTGGAATTTCATGTTCCTTAAGAGGAAACAGAAACTGAACTCAATGGACTATCAGGGAAGTAAATAGAGGATTTTTGGGTTTCAGTGGTTTGATTTTACTTAGTGACTTTACCTAGTGATTGGTTCATCAGAACTTTTTGCTTACATTTTCTGGTTCTTAGCTGCATTTTCCATAATCAGTTGCTGAGTTCCTGATAGGTTTGATATTTCTTAATTCTTGTTTAAAGGACAAATTGATTAAGCTCAAGTTTCTGGTATCCATTTTTTTCATTAATCCATTTGTACTGGATCCTTCATGTGTTGATCAGTTTGCTGGTGTTCATCCCCAATGGATCTGACCTTCCAGTTAACATTTGAAAAGATAAACTCCAAAATAGGTTTCATTATTGTCAATTTCTATGGAGTGATTTTTTTCTAATTGCTATACCGGACTCTATCTGTTCTCCTCAGGTATATAGCCTGGAAGTACAGTAACATTATCAAAATAAATGTTCCATGAATATGTTGTGTGAGAGAAAAAAAAGAGCAAAAGGAAAAAAATCCAACTTACAAAATTAAAGCATGTGGTTTATGGCTCTTCAGATGAATGAAAGAGAGAACACGATGTACAATCAGGAGGCTTCATGTCAGACCACAACTTAGCCCACTGAAGCGTCTCAAATGTGCAGATTCTTAATCACTGAATGGTCTCTTTTCCAGAAGGAGTAACTTCAATCTGGTTCTGATAACCCAAGGGCTCTAGAATTTCATGAATTTTATGAACTTGTCTGAGAAAGCAGTGGTTTTATAGGTGATTTGTTTATTAGTCCTTGTGGTTAGAATTATTTTGGCAAAGTTCCATTTATAGACTGCCTATAGGGTGACTTTGGCAGACAACAGGAAGTAAAAAACCTGATACTCTAATTTGTAATAAATCATGGGGTTGAAGATGGGAGATATTTTAAGCTTGTATATCAGGAGCCAAGAGCAATATGCCAGGCCATCTAGCTTCATGGCAGGACACTTTCTGGTTCTTAATTGGACCTTCCCTTGTAAGTTTGTCCACAACCTGGTTGGACAGCTGCACAGAGAGCCTGAATCTCATTCTTAGAGCCCGTGCCCTTGGTTCCCAGGCTCTGGACAGCAGCTGTGGGGTAGACAGAGGCCCATGGGGAGAGCAACAGCTTTGACCTCATTCTCAGTGGTCAGAATCATCAAATCATATAGGTCCAACTTTGAGGAAGCCTATTTCCAACATGTAAAGTTGCTGTAGCTGCAGAAGGTACTGAGGTTTTTTTTTTTTTCCCCCTTCTCCTTCACCTTAAGTTGATATCTCTAAAAGAAAAGCACGAGGTTTCAGAAGCATGTAATTTATGGAGGGTGTACTCTCAGGAGAAACCTACAAGGAGGAAGGAAAGCAGGAAAGGACAGGAGATGGGGCTGATCAAGAATGTAGTCTCAGGTGGTCTTGGCCCGATCCACAGCGGGGCTCTGGGGCACAGACAGCCCCACAGGGTTGTTTCGGCCTTAAAGCAATAGGGCAGGACTGCTTTACTCTGTATCAATCAGTCTTTGACCCCAGGGGTCGGCGGAGGGGAAGGGAGACATTGCACAGTCTCCCAGGGGAGACAGTTTCCATTAGCTGAGGGCAATTCTGGGAACAAAGAATGATCTGCAAACCTAGGCATCTGGGAGGTGGGTGCAAGGGCCCCAGTAGAGAGGATCTGGGCAGGACACCAACAGCACCCACTACCTCGGGGTTCTACCTGCGCTGCTTCAGCTAGAGCAGTCATTCCCCTTTTCCATGCTCTACAGCTAGGAATTTTGCTAATTTTTTAGTCAGAAAAAGAGCGCTACATTTGAAAAAAGTTTGATAGACAGCCACCGTATGAAAGCATGTTAAGAGCTGTAGGCCATGGGAACTGGCTGCTTACCCCCTAATGCACCATTGCATCATACGGCAGAAGGAGGGTGAACGGGGGGGTCTGGGGGGAGAGGTGGTGGCCACGGCTGTTACCCAGTCTAAGCTTCTACTGCTCACCCCACGACAGGCCAGTAAATCGAGAGACAAGGCGTGTGTGCTTGGTTGTTGCAGACTTTTGGTGCTGGAAGATTCAGGTAATGTTGACGCTTGGTACAGAGACCACACTTTGAGTACTGCCACTGAGGTACCTTCATCCTTGTGGAAGCCATCCTCTTAATTTATTGCTGTGGCTGTAATTACATACAGATATTCTCTTGACTCAAGACGGTCTGCGTGTATGTAAGGGCTCAGGCCATAGCCTCTGTCACCCCACAAATGGCCAGAGTGAACTCAGCTGGCGAGGAGGGAAGCGCCAGGACCACGCTGGGTTGGCCCAGCCTCTCTCCCCCTCCCATAGCCCCTGCCTCCTTCCCCAGCTGTGAACTTGGATAAAGAAGGCAAAGGAGGTCTTCATATGGTTGAGACTAACTTTGCCCAAACAAACAACTTTTGGGGTTCATTTTGAAACAACCGGGAAATCAAACCTCTAAGAAGGTTGCTGTCCCTCCATTTGGAAGTCACGTTGGCTTGTGAAAAGCAGTCTCTATCCCCTCTGGAAATAAAGGAACAGATGGCCAACCGAAGGTTCAGGAAGGAGGCAGGGACACCTCCCAGCTGTGCATCTCCTTGGCAGGGGTTTCACGTTCGAGGACATACTCTAGTACGTGCACAGCATGAGCCTGCCTTTTCCGGCCTATTCCTAGAAGTTTTATTATTCTCCAAACATGCTCATTCCTTTAAAAGTCATTAACAGAAAGGCAGGAAGTTGCTTCACTTCCAGAACCTTGCAGAGAACTACCTTAAAGACCTGGATAGAAAATAGTAAGTGTGTCAAATCAGAGATGTAGTTACAAGTGCTGCAGGAAACCCAAGGAGCCCTGTGCCAGCTGCTTTGGGAACTTGGATAGAAATGGCACTGGGAGAGCTGAAGCCACAGACAGCCGGCCGTAAGATTCCGTAGCTGCTGCCTTCACGCATCTGGGACTCTACTTCGTCCCTGTCTACTGGGAAGACAAATACAGATCCTTCCATGTATTGTGTCACAGCAAGCAAAGCCAGCGGCATAATTTACAGATCTAGTGCAAAATGACAGTAAGAGCTCCTTGTTCAAACATTATTAAGAATCTCGACAGCAACAGCAGAGAAATAAACCAAACCCAGGGCTCTTCTCAGTGCAGGGCTTTGAGTGACCATACACAGGTGGTGACCCCATGAAGCTGGCCCTGCAGTGCGATCCCCACTACAGGGTTTGGCAGAGCCAGGGAAGGGGAAGGGAGAGGGGATGGACATTTCCCTAGGCCTTGCTGTGCAAGGTGATCCGTGTACATCATTCCATTTCTTCCTCATTTTACTGATGAGGAAACCACAAAGGTCAAGGCTAAGGAAAGCAAAGTGACTTCCCCTGGGGCATGTGACTGATACGAGTCTACACTGAAATTTGTACCCAGTTCTGGCTCTAAGTTCCCGTTGGTTGTTTGCTGGTTGGTTTGCTGCTTCTTTGATTTACCTTTTCCACATCTACATTCCAAAAGCAGTAACGGCTTGTAGGGAAAGCACTATATCTGTTTTCAAATTTTATTCCCTTATGAGGCTAAAGAAAGGGTAAATATTCAAAAACTATTTTTAGTGAATAAAAGGATTAATACATTCTCCGGGTCCTGGTTCAGTAGCAACAACAACAACAATAATAGGGGAAACACAGGAAGAGAGGATGAAGGAAAGGAAGAGGATGGAGGGAGGGGAAGAGCGAGTATGAAAAGAGGAGAAAGAGGACAGAGGAAGGACTGGTCACTACATACCACTCTCCAGGCCTTATTTTATTTAACCTGCACAGAGCCTTCCCAAACAGCTCTTGTTTTTGTGCCCACCTTAGAGATGAGAAGCCAGACGCTTACAGCCGTTGGTTAACTCTCCTGAGCCTCCCCACTCTGTGCATAGCTGAGGCTGGGTGCTGAAGGCTGCTCGCTCTCGCTCTTCTCTAAGGAAAGCCGTGCAGGTTGTGTCCCGTGTCGGGCTGAGTCGCACCGTCCGTCCAGTGGTAGGTATAGTGCTCCCCTCCAGTGAGGCACAGCGAAATCACTGTAGTGCAGAGAGTAAGAGCAGGTGCCATGTACTGAGTCCCTGTCACCCAGGTACTTTGAATCCAGTTTCTAATCCTTACAACAGTCCCTTTGTGGTAGGTTAATATTTGATCCAAACAACAGGTGAGCAAATTGAGGCTGAGGCGGCGGTAACTCGTCCAGGTGAATGGTCAGCCTTATTTCAAAGATCGTTGAAGACTCGTCATTCAGATCTAGAGCAGGGGTAGGTATTTAATTGCCTTTCCTCGCAAAATCGCATTGATATAACAGATAACGTAGGTTAAAAGATTATGTCAATGACGGTGGTAGAACAAGAAATGATACCATCAGCAGGCCAGAATTTGTGAGGAAATTGTGGAAGATATGAAGCAGAGAGCATTGAAGTAATGGAGAAAGCAGATAAGAGAAAACTTGTCCAGAGCAGATTCTGGAGTTAATAGTTACAGCCATGAGAGCAGATGTTCCCAGCAGAGCTCAGGAGATCCCCCCACCAAGCTGAGACTTAGCAGATGCAAAGAGCAAGGGTGGTCTCGGCAGTTACCCACCCAGAGGCTCTGTCATTCTTCCTCATTCCCCAAGGATGCCAAGAGCTAGAAGTATACGCTCCTGCTGGAGGCTAACACCTCTGGACTTATGTCTAAACAACCTAAAACATTAGCCTAGGAAGTCACCCAGAATGGATTCAGGGGCCAGACAGAGGAGAAGAGCCCAAGATAACTCCTGACTTCAAAAACTGTAACTCCAAGAAAATAATAGACAGAAGGCAGCTCTACCCAGGAATAAAATATATGAAAGCATTCAACTCTCAAAGTAAAACCCTCCATATGTTGGGATTTGTGGGAGCCTCCGTCCTGCCTTTTCGATCCCCACCCAGATATCCTAAAGCAGAGGCTGCCTGAGCCTTCCCAACTCAGATGGATTCAGGGAGTGATGTACTCAGAGCCTTACCTGCAGAGGAAGCTCATCCCAGCTACCTGTGTGATCAAGCTAGTTTTTCACCCATAAATAAGAACAGACAACAAAAGCATAGGTAAGAAGGACGAGTAAGCACAACTAAATAAACTAACCGAGGGAAATGAGAGATAACACAAGGATTATGACTAAAATAACTTTTTTTTATTGAAGTATAGTTGATTTATAATGTTTTAATTTCTTCTGCATAGCAAGGTGATTCAGTTATACATATATATACATTCTTTTTTTATATATTCTTTTCCATTATGATTTGTCACAGGATATTGAATATAGTTCCCTGTGCTATACAGTGGGACCTTGTTGTTTATCCACTCTCTATATAATAGTTTGCATCTGCTAACCCCAAACTCCCAACCCATCCCTCCCCCACCCCTCCTCCCCCTTGGCAACCACAAGTCTGTTCTCTATGTCTGTGAGTCTGTTTCTGTTTTGTAAATAGGTTTGTGTCGTATTTTAGATGCCACATGTAAGTGATATCATATGGTATTTATCTTTCTCTTTCTGACTTCCTTCACTTAGTACCATCATCTCTAGGTCCATCCATGTTGCTGCAAATGGCATTATTACAGCTGAGCAATATTCCATTGTATATCTGTACTGTATCTTCTTTATCCATTCATCTGTCGATGGACATTTAGGTTGTTTCCATGTCTTGGCTCTTGTGAGTAGTGCTGCTATGACCATAGGGGTGCATGTATCTTTTGGAATTAGATTTTTGTCCAGATATATGCCCCGGAGTGGGATTGCTGGATCATACGGCAACTCTATAAAATTACTTTCTAATTGGTATCTTCAGAGAGATTCAAGAAGTATTGTGACAGTATCAAAAGAATTCGTTTCTATTTTTTTTAAAAAAAGGGACAACCAATGCTAGGAATGAATTTTTGGAAAAAATAAGATTTCCAAAATCTAAAAAAAATTAATGCAAGGCCTGAAAAATACGACGAACAAATCTGAAGACTGCATCAGTAAAATGGAAGGTAAAGTAGGGTAATTTCCCAAAAGAGATAGGAAAGGAAAGATAATTTATAAGATAAAGGTCTGGAGATACTGAAAGTGGAAACGGGAAGCCAACAGGTCATCTCCACTAGGACAAAACAGCTGAAATGGAGGTCAGAAGATAATTAAAGAAACAAGTAGAAAAAAATTAAGGATTTTTTAAATATGAAAAATAAGTTAATAAAAAGTTAAGTAGAAAAATATTGGATTCAGAAATGTTCAAAATGAAAGCAATTTGTGAGCAATAAAAGTCAAATGTAAGTGTCAAGCAGTAAAAGCGAAAATATAAGAATGATATGAAAAGTAAAATTGAAAGAACTATACATACACAATTAGCAGAGTCATAATGACCTTTCTAAACTTCAGGAATAGAGAAAAATCCCTAGATGTCTCCAGAAATTAAAAAACAGGTGACCTTCTCATAATGAAAATGAGTCACATCAGGCTGAGTGAGTGTAAAAGTCAAAGGCACCATGGTTTCAGATTCTAAGGGAAGAGTACATTCAACTTGGAATCCAAAATCACGACATTGGGATGACTCTGGAAAAGAAAGTCATCATCTCTCTCGAAAGAGCATAGATACAAATTAAATACTGCATAAAGCATTCACAAAGCCATCAGTATATTAAAAAATGAATTTCTCATAACCAAGGAGAATGGACCCCCAAAAATCATGGGCAGCAAAACATTTAAAACGTATGTAATTCCCTACTTTGATTTAAAAAAAAAAGGAGAAAATTGCTTTGACTCCACTGTTGCAGAATCAATTGGAATTCCTGATTATCAAAAAGATTCCTGGTACACTAGGATGTGTTTACTTGCTAAAGACTATCCACCAGAAAACTGAAGCAAACACCCCAATGTAGCAGTGAATCATGAGTCCCCTTAAAGTGAGGAACAAGACAAGCTCACTCTTGCCTGTGTTACTCAACAATGCTCCAGAAATGCCAAGATGGGAAAATAAGCAAGAAGAATAAATAGTAAAATGAAGAGACAAAATTGCCATGACAAGCAGTTTGTATGAAAGTCTGTTTAAAATAATCACATGAAACTCTTAAGACTAATATAAGACAATTCTGTATGTGACAAGCTCAAAATACAAAATCCATTAATTTGCTTTACACCAGCAAAAACTATGACATACTGAAGAATATCTTTCACAAGAAGTATGTATGTGCAATGTGAAGAAACATGCCAACATTATGGAAAGCAAATAAGGAGACCTAAATTAGTGTAAAGGCATGACATTTTTTAGATAAGAACTAATACTGTAAAGATGTCAATCCACTCTAAATAAATACATAAACTCAAGTGAATTCTAATCATATAACAACAGCATGTTTTTTAAAAATGAAAACCAGCAAGTCCATTCCACCATCCTTCTTGGGGAATTAGTGGCAGTTCTCTAAGCCACAGCCTCTTCATTTGTAGTATTGGGATCATAATGAAACCTACTTCAAAGGGTAATTGTGACAATTAAATGCGTAACACGTGCAAAGCACTTACCACAATACCCAGCCCATAAGTTGCACGCACCAATATTAGTTTTTATTATATTACTCTTATTAAATGTACCTGTGCATGCAGATATACATATGATAATGTTTATTCGAGCAGTGCTTGCAATAGCTAAAATTAGGGCAGCCTCAAGTTTCCATCACTATTATAATGATTAAGTACAATGCACTATATCCATAGCAAGGAGAAATATTAATAAAATTAGTTATTTCTGTCTATAATCTGACATGGAAAAAGCAAATCACAGGACAAAATGTGCAGGATAATTTATGTATGTAAAAAGTATCAAAATAAATAGATGATGGAAATTTTTTACTTCTTTTAATTGAAGTGTTTATTGAAATAATTATAGATTCATATGCAATTGTAAGAAATAATACAGAGAGATCCCTTGTACATTACACCCAGTTTACTCCAGTGATAACATTTTGCTAAATTATAGCATAATATCATAAGCAACGTATTGACATTAATAAAATCCATCTATTTTATTCAGATTTCCCAAGTGTTACTTGTGCTCATTTTTTAAAATATATTTATCTATTTATTTATTTTTGGCTGCGTTGGGTCTTTGTTGCTGTGTGCAGGCTTTCTCTAGTTGCAGCGAGCAGGGGCTACTCTTTGTTGCGGTGCATGGGCTTCTCCTTGCGGTGGCTTCTCTTGTTGTGGAGTACAGGCTCTAGGCTCACAGGCTTAGTAGTTGTGGCTTGTAGGCTCTAGAGCACAGGCCCAGTAGTTGTGATGCACGGGCTTAGTTGGTCCATGGCATGTGGGATCTTCCCAGACCAGGGATCGAACCTGTGTCCCCTGCATTGGCAGGCGGATTCTTAACCACTGCACCACCAGGGAAGTCCCTACTTTTAATCATTTTTTTAAAATTTTTATTGGAGTATAGTTGATTTACAATGTTGTGTTAGTTTCAGGTGTACAGCAAAGTGAATCAGTTATACATATACATTTATCCACTCTTTTTCTTTTTAGATTCTTTTCCCATATAGGCCACTACAGAGTACTGAGTAGAGTTCCCTGTGGTATACAGCAGGTCCTTATTAGTTATCTATTTTATATATAGTAGTGTGTATATGTCAATCCCAGTCGCCCAGTTTATCCCTCCCCTCCTCATCCCATGGTAACCATAAGTTTGTTTTCTACATCTGTGACTCTACTTCTGTTTTGTAACTAAGTTCATTTGTACCCTTTTTTTTAGATTCCACATATAAGCAATATCATATATTTGTCATATACTGATTTGATGGAAATTTTTAAGTAAAACTATATGTGAGTAAATTCATAGAAATTCACTGGTGCCTGGAAATGGAATTTTGGATGAATGACAAATGAATTCATATGTAGATGAATGAATCACACGGACTTGGGTTTGATTCTTGGCTCTGCCATTCAAAAGCTGTGATCTTAGGTACATCGTTTAACCTCTCTAAGCTTCAAGTTCCTCATCAATACAATGGGATTTATATTACTTCTTTTTCAGGGTTGAGACAAACATTACATGAGGAAGCACGTATAGATTCCTATCACAGTACCTGGTATATACTATATGTTCACTTAAAAGAGAGCCATTAGGTCTATTCAAAAAGTCGTATGACATTTTACAGCTAAAAAAGGCTGGAATCCTATTTCCCTATTTGGGTAGACTATTGCTTATTTTATTAAAAAACAGCAACACCTTAGTACCTGCCAGAAATGCAAAAGGCCTTTCCTGCTGCATAAACGTGACAGACAGTCCCAGTGGTTCTCAAAGGTATCGTGCTTTAATTTCTGGCACAGATTCTAATTAATTGGAACAAGCCAGATCCCATAAACGAAAAGTGCTGTAACCTGGGGGTGACAACTGATAACTCATAGCTGTTCAGAATTCCATTTCAAGAGCGGGTACAGCCCCAGGAGACCGCCTCCATGACCAGATTTCCAGAGGAGACAGTCCCTGCGCATTTCCTGGGGCTTTTACTGCCTTTATATGAGCAGCCTTGTTAATGCCATTGTATTTATTTAGTTAAGGTAACACAACGCTATGAACCACCAAAGTTCAACGGCTTAACACAAAGAATACGTTTATTTCTCTCATCTGACAGTCCAAAGTGGGTGTATGACTTTCTGTTGCTGCATAATAAAATACCACAAATTTAGCACCTTAACACATCTATTTAACCTCACAGTTTCTGTGGGTCAGGAATCTAGGTACAGGTTAGTCGGCTCCTTTGCTTAGCATCTTCCGAGGGCGAAATTAAGGTGTCAGCCTGCTCTACCGTCTCATCTGAGGCTCGGGGTCCTCTTCCAAGCTCATGGGTTGTGAGAAGAATTCAGTTCCTTGCAGCTGCACGGCTGAGGTCCCCATTTCCTTGCCAGCTGCAGCCCAGGGATGCTGTCAGTAACTAGAAGCCACCTTGGTCCCAACTGGAAGCTTACTTCTTCTTCAAGCTTACTTCAACAGGACGGTCTCACTCCAGCCTGCCAAGATGGCGTTTTATACAACACGGTACAGTAATAACCCTGGAGTGATGATCCCATCACTCTTCTCATACAATGTAACCTAACCAAGGAAGTGACTATCCCGTCATATTCACAGATCCTTCCCATACTGTAGGGGAGGGCATAATGTGCTCTTGCTCCCCTGAGGCCTTATCTTCTTCTCCTGCCCCCTCCTTCCTCCTTCATTTCCTCCTCCTTCACCTACCGCTAGTTCAGTCGGTCTCCACCAGGGAGCGCCATACGTTTCCGAAACTCTGTTAGTTGCCTACCCGCAGAGCCATTTACTCCTTTCTCCTTCCTTATAAAATGCTAATACTGCTCTGGCGCCCACCCTTCTCTCTATCGCCCTGTTCTTCAGGAAACAGTGTTCTCAGCCCGTGCACCAAGAAGGTAAATCCTGACTGGTCTAAGTGGATCACTCTCCTTGCCAGTGATTGGTTTAGGAAGGACATGTGGTTACAGTTCTGGCCAATAAGAAGGGAAATCTGATGGTGAGCTTGAGAGAAAGGTTTTCCAGGCAGGCTGGTAAGAACAGGCATAAGGGGAGATGCCATCACCCTCCTGCTACTGAATATTTTGCAAACTGGCAGCCACTTTTTTTGACCATGAGGGAAACCAGCTTTAAGGCTGGGATGAAAAAGGCAAAGTAATCTGATAGAGAGAACCTGAGTCCTCTGTGATGTAATTCTGCTGCTGAAGTAGCCATCCCTAGTGACTCCTGCATTACGACCCCGTGTTATGTGAAGCAGTATCATTATGCTTAAGCCAGTTTGAATCTAGGTTTCCTAGCACTTGCAGTCGTAGGTACCTAAATGATTGTATGTGGCTGGGGGGATATCAATCTTAAATTGTGGCACCCACCCCAGAGCAGAGTGCATCAGTGTGAAATATTGTGGTTCCCTTGCTTTACATACTGTAGTTGGAAATATTAATGATGCTGATGAAGATAATGATAACAGCAGTTACACAGAGAGGAGTTAGCTCTGTCCAGGGAATGATGTCAAAGTTACCAGCATGAAATCTGCAAAATCCATTGCCCCTGATTTTACTGAATGGCATCTAGAAGGATATAAGTATAGATTTGACATGTTCCCTATAGTCTTCCAGATTCAGTGCTCCCCGGTTTGAAAATCCAGAGTAAATGTGCCAAGACAGACTTCAGAGGAGATGTTAATGATTTTGGCGTTAAGATCTTGAGTGAGTGCCTCTCTCCAATTCAAATCAAGGAAGCAGGGTGGTCCAAATCAGAATTTAGCTGGTTTATGCATATTGGGCCAACAGTATTGATTTTCCCAATATAAAATTCACTCTAAATGTTCTTCTTAATTTTGTTTGTTTGTTTGTTTTGCCAAAAACATGCATCCCAATAGTATGAATGATATAAACCATGTGGTCCTTGGCCCAGAAAACCAAGTGAACTCTTGGGGAATTGTGTCCATCAGAAGTTTAGTTGGCTAATAATGCCGAAAGCAATCCATCTGCTTCTACACAGTGACTATAATTTGAAAGGTATCTTGTAGCCACTCAATCCATTCACACACATCTGAAGGAAGAAATAGAGAAGGCAAGTCACGCATTAAGTTATCAAGGTAAAATACTCTAGGTAAATGGCTCCATAAAGCCAAACAGAATGAACATTCAACGGGCAGAATATGGAGAAATCTGTCAGCCTTCCATTTATATTTTACATAAATCCAATAAACAGATGAGGCAAAACTAGGGCATTTTGCAGAACTCGAGAGATTCGTTCATTTTTATCGAGTCACATTGCTTGGGATAGATTAGCAGTTAGTCTCTAACAAGAATGGAATTTTTTCTTTTCAAAGTATATGGAAATGAGAATGGAAGCCAAACATCATCTGGGGTGGTCTATTTTTAGAGAAAGTGATTTGCTAAGGGCATTTGTCATTCATTCAGGAGGACAGCCAGCCCTGAGCCATGGCAGGCATCAGTAGTAATAACCAGCTCTTGCAAGGAAAAGAAAATAATCCTTCCATTCTTGAAAATCATTAAAAAGGAATGTTATCAAGTCAAACGCAAGCAAGACAGGCAGCAAGGGAATGAGAAAATTTAAGGCATTTTCTGTATATATGCATGTATGTACCGTAAATGTAGATTTTCTAGTGTGTGTTTCTCAGTGCACAGGTGTGAAAGTGTGTGTTCAGTGGGTTACGCGTGTCTGTATTACATGTTTCTGTGAATGTAAGTGATAATAGCTAATATTAATTGGGTTTATTCTATGTCTCAGACTCTGTGCTAAAAGCTTTATGGAGATTATCTCTTTGCATTATCTCTACAGCCTGTGTTTTCCATTCATGAAGAGGTTAATAGAGCTATTAGAAATCAAAACCAGGCCTCAGACCCAGACAGCTTGACCATTTCAGGCAGTCAGCTCCCCAGAGCCCTCTGCCACTGGTTACATTCCCATGCTGCAGAACAGCCATGTTTATATGTGTCTTTGTGTATTTTTTGTTTGTTTTGGAGACAGTCTTAAAGGGGAGCAGTTCTCTCTATTATCTGCATTAAAATAGTATCGGTAGGTATATTTCTCACAAACACACCCATCTTCTTGGTAACATATTAATGGGTTCAGCAGCAAAATGAGTTTGAAAAGCTAAAACCTCAGAGTGTTTGTTTGGATCCCTGGTTGTTGTTTGTCTTCATCTTCAGACAGAGCCCACATAGTTCGTTCTGGTGCCTTGCATCTGGCCTCTGGCTGGTAAAAATCGGTGTGATGTTTGGGACTGGAAATTTAGGGGATTTGAACTCTCTTTATCCACATCTTTACATGGATCTCTAGTAGTCATCTCAAAATTAGCCCATCAAAAACAAATGCCCAGTATTCATCTCCTCTCCCCATCAGACATGCTTCTTCCCACTGTCCATCATCCCAGTAAATGGCCATTTCTCCAGTGGCAACTGCTCAGGACAAAAATCCTTGGATTCACCTTTGCCTTCTCTCTTTTCCTCACACACCACATCCAACTCACTAAGAAACCCTACTTCAGAATATGCCCAGAACGCACCATTTCTTACTATTTCCACTGCCATGGCCCTCGCTTAAGCCATCATCTGTCTATGAAAATGTTAGTCCTTTCTCCATGCATAAACCAGTGCAGTCCTTTACAGATACAGATCACTCAGTCAGGCAGTGACTTTCCATCACACTGAGAATAAATGCAAAGTCCTCCCCCAAGGCCTCTGAGGTCCTGCAGGACCAGCCTCTGCGTGTGTAACCTTATCTTTGTCCTCTGCCTCCTCAACTCCCTCTCGGTCTGTCCTAGTCACCGGTGCTCAAGCTCCTTGGTGTTCCTCAAACACACAGAACGTATTTCCAGCTCAGGCTGGGAGGATGACCAGGATGAAAAGGTGCTGGTGGGGATGTTCTAAAGTGGCCCTTAAAAGAAGTATCCAGGGGGCTTCCCTGGTGGCGCAATGGTTGAGAGTCCGCCTGCCGATGCAGGGGACACGGGTTCGTGCCCCGTTCCGGGAAGATCCCACATGCCGCAGAGCGGCTGGGCCCGTGAGCCACGGCCGCTGAGCCTGCGCGTCCGGAGCCTGTGCTCCGCAACGGGAGAGGCCACAACAGTGAGAGACCTGCGTACCGCAAAAAAAAAAAAAAAAAAAAGAAGTATCCAGGACAGCCAGGCAGTATTTGGCCAACAAAGTTGCACCCTCGTCATAGGAATTGAAACCATGGCAGCTACGCCCAGGAGAGTGTTCCTCCAGGGTGAGGTCTTTGAAAGGCAGTGATCAGAGGCCCCATATCTCCATTAAGCCAAGGGATGCGGCTTTGCAGGTGGCACACATGTACCTTGTGATGAGGCGACAAGGGCAGGGCACAAGCATGGATTTGGCAGTCTTGAGAAACCTGAATTTGATTCTGACTCCGCTGCTTACTGTCAGCATAACTGTGGGCAGACACTTACCCTTTCGGAGTCTTGTTCTCCTCTTAGTTCAGAATTTTGCAGTGATTTACTCTCCTGCAATAATAGTTTGGGTTTGTCAAAAATCTACATATACCCGTGGGAGGGTAGCATGTAAGTGCTGTACCAGTTAAGAATATCATCTGGACAGGGCTTCCCTGGTGGCGCAGTGGTTGAGAGTCCGCCTGCCGATGCAGGGGACGCTGGTTCATGCCCCGGTCCGGGAAGATCCCACATGCTGCGGAGCGGCTGGGCCCGTGAGCCATGGCCGCTGAGCCTGCGCGTCCAGAGCCTGTGCTCCGCAACGGGAGAGGCCACAGCAGTGAGAGCCCCGCGTACCGCAAAAAAAAAAAAAAAAAAAAAAAAAGAATATCAGCTGGACAAGTTAACGAAAATATTGGTTAAAGGGACCAAAAAATCCAACTTACAGTAATTTAAACAAGTATGGGTTGGTTTTTCTCACATAGTAAGAAGCCTAGAGATAAGAAGTTGCTGGCCTTGGTTTAGCTACTCAGCAAAGCCATCATGATCTTCCTTTTCTCTGCCACCTTGCCCTGTTGGCTTATGTCCCCATTGTCGTAGGATAGCAAGAGGGCTGCTGTAGCTCTAGACATCATGTCTGTGTTCAAGCCAAGAAGGAAAGAGAGAAAGGTAGGAGCAACCAAGTCTACCCTCTTTTATCAGGAAAGCAAAACTCTGGAGAAATCTACATTGGATGTACATTGCCTTGGCCAGAACTGTGTCATAAGCCATTTCCAGCCGTCAGGAAAGCTGGACACACTGCTGTTCCAAGAAAAAATGGAGGTTTTGTAAGGAAAAGAGAAGTAGGGACCGGAAGTTGGGTACACAGCTAACAGAGTCTGCCTTGGAGGGGGGTGGGGGCAAAAACAAAAAAAAGCAGAGTCCTACAAAAATAAAAAAGGTTGAGAACTGCTTTGGGAGTGATATAAAGTTGATTGAGACCGAATCCAATCTACAAGGAATTCACAAATTTAGGGTGGGAGACACATAAAAAGAGAGTGAATACGATACAAATTGAAATAAGAACTGGACCTGTGACGCAAGCATTATGTTATGGTACACTCAAGGAGCAATTACTTCTGATTGGAATGATGGAGGCGTCTTCATGGATCTATTTGAGCACTTCCTACGTACCAGGCATTTCAACACTAATTGCAAAGGTCTCCCCAGAGAACAAGACAGAAAACCTGCCTGCCTTCATGGAGTTCACATCTTAAGGACAGAGACAAGAAACACTTAAACAAATAAAATGAACTCCAATTGTGACAACCCTGACTTAGCAGGTGGCTTTCTCCAAGGGTGAGAGGGTGTTCCCAGACAGAGAGACAGCATGAACAGAGGCTCAGAGGCAGGAAAGTATATCCTCCTTGGTCACTTATGGCTGAAATTCCAAGTGAGGATGGAGGAACATGGTCAGCTTGGGCTGGCTGCAAATGCCTGGCTTGGTCAGAGTAAGCAGGAATGATTCTTGGCTTTATCACTTACAGTATGTCCTTTACCACTCTGACTCCCAGGACATCATCTACAAATTGGAATAATAGTCCCTCATAGAGCTGTAGGGTGGGTTTAATGGCACAGTGCCACACAGTAACTGCCTGATGAGGTGGATTGGAGGATTAAAGGAGATGATACACGTGAAGTTTTAGGAATAGTATGTGACACATCCGAAGGACTCAAATGTCAGCTGTAACTAATACCGTGCTTGTTGTCCTTGTTACTTCTCCTCCACAGAAATGAGGAAGTTAACACAAGCTGGCTTCCTCCTCCATCCTCCACCCCCTCACTACTTGTGTTTTGTTACTACAACTCGTGGTATTTTTATTACTGTTAAAACTAAATTACGTGTCATCTGTTCTAAATTACATGTAATCTGTTTCATTAAGTATTTATAACAGGTGAATTATCTTTGTGAACTGTGTATACCAGTCATTTTAACTTAACCATGTTGAAATTATTTCAAGCGCAAGTTCTTTTATGCCTCGAGTTTTCCATATTTTCCAGTGCTTTTGTTTTCTCTGCTCCTGAGTGGTCATTCGTCTGGGTTGAGAATACTTGGGTCATAACTTTGTCTTACATTGTTTCACATTGGAGAAGAGAAACTTGAAGTGAGTCTAAGGTTTCTTTCTTCATGGGTGACCCACTTTCCTGCCTGTGTGTTTGGATGTCCTCCTTTTCTTTTGACACCTTGACGCTCTGACAGGACACTTGAACTTGCTGGCAGGAAAAGAGATAGCTCTTTTCACCAGGCTGACCGGACACATGGTGGTTCCCTCATTGATGGGTTTGTCTTCTTCCCTCATTTAGCCCAGGAATTCTCTTTTATCTTTGAATAATGCTGCCGTTCCAGTCATTCTGAAGTCTTCTTCAGGATCCAGTTATTTCTTTATGTCTTCTCTGATGAGTTTCATCTTCTTGTATCTTTGTAATAAGTCCTGTGTTTTATGTGAGCTTCTCAAACATAACCCCACATCGTAGGATCACGTTTCTGCAGAGTGAGTCCTTGTTGCTTTTACCTTTCCTGTTTTAAATTTTACTGTGGTATTTACTGCTTGCTACAAATTCTTTTCTTAACTCTAGCGAATCCCTTCCTTTCTAACTGAGTTTGATCATCTCAGCTTTCGTATCTTATTTTTCAGAGATTATATGTTTCCAAGTGTATTGAAAGCACAGCGTGTATACAAAATTTACTTTTTATTCCAATAGTAAGCGTTTTCACAACTATGTTCTTCCTTTACCACCTGAGTGGTATAATACTTACTTATGTTTTAGAGGTTTTCACACACACCATATTATTGGTTTATGTTTTATGTTCTTTCATTTCTAAATGAAACGAGTTTTTCAAGATCTGGAATTTCTGCCTAAATATAGTGAGAAAAGTCGCCTTTGATCACTTTAGGAGTCAGGTAGATGTTGTTAGAGTCCTTGTATTATGTCTTGAGCTAGAAGGGAGGTCAATGTTAAGTACATATCATTAGTTGACTGAGACAGCAGCCTCAGGAATCACATAGAATAAGCAAATGGTACATCTTCAGTAAATGTCGGCCGTTAAGAGCAGCAGCAGCATTGATCAATTTTGACTCCATAGAATTTTAAATTCATCCTCCGCAAACGCGTTGGGTAAATAAAGTCAAAGATGAATGACAAACTGAGGGGAAAAGGAGAGGAAAGTTTTCATCTCACTTGGGGAGATACATGGGCAGATACTCATTTTGCAGTACTAAACTCAGTCTTGTGAGTGAAAAAAAAAGCATGGGAGATGTAACTCACTCTTTAATTGTGGTCTAATATTCCATCGAATGGGGTACTGGATTAATTAACTGTTTCTCTATGGATGAACATTTGATTGCTTCTAGTATTTTCTTGAGGCAGAGACCTGCATTTTTCCACCAAAATCCATTTTCATTTCTTCCTGGCTATACAAATGGCAGATGAAGTTTTTATAAATCTATAAAATATGTTCATAACAATAAAAAGATCTATAAACTACTAGATAATGATTACATTTTGAGCAGTTATTTTCTGCCCAGATAGCAGTTCATAGGTACCATTCCCTAATAAAACTAACCGGGGCTCCTTGGAGAAATGCTGGCTGCAAGACTGGAACAGGGAAAATATAAGATAAGCCTGGAGAACCCTGTAGTGTTAGCAAGTAAGGAAGTCTTCAGAAATAGTCAGGGCATGTGGAAAAGGACACAGATTCAAACCAAAAGGAGCTTCCAGTGACCAAACCTGGGACAATTAGAGTAACAAAATGATGGTAGTAGGAAATTGTAACTCAGAATAAAGCAAAGATCCATCAGTCCATACTAATAGAAACACATAATTAATAAATAGCTGAAGAGGAGGAGAATACGAATTAATTAATATAGAAGGATAATGGAAATAGACTATCACCATTAGGCAAACACCAGGTAATAAGTTTTGCAGGCAAGAATCATCGATGGATGTTGAAATTAGAGGACAAATGCATGATGAGAAACAGGATATTTACATCATCTCAAAGTAGTTCCCGTACATGAAACTCATTCATTACAAAGAGAAAAATAGTAACTTGACAGTGGAGCAGCCTGGCTAATATCACCTCAGCCCACTGACCAAAGTTAGTATCACCAGTAATAGGACATACTGATGTCAGGTACCTCCTAATGTGCTGCATTGAGAAGAACACATCACTTTTGTCCTGTTCTTACTGAAAATATATAACCTCAATCTAATAATGAGAAAACATCAGACAAACCCAAATTGAAGGACATTGTACAAAATACTGTTTTGTAAACCTCAAAAAGGTAGAGGTTATGAAAGACAAAAAAAGACTGAGGACCTAACATAGATCGAAGAGACTAAGGAAATGAAACTAAATGCAATATGGAACCCTGGATTGGATCCTGGACCAGAAAAAAAGGCATTATGGGACAACTGGAAAAATCTAATAAGATCCATAGATTAGTTAACAGTTTTATATCAGTGTCAGTTTCCTGGTTACAATCAATTTACTATATTGTACTATGTAAGACGTTAACATTAGGGGAAAGTGAGTGAACGTTACACGGGGATTCTACTATTTTGCAATCTTTGTATTACTAAAATTATTTGTAAATAACAAGTTCAAAAAAAAATAGGTCATGCAGTTTTCACTGTGTTGCTCTTTCATAGGTGAGCAATCCAGAGCCCTGCTGAATTGAAGAATTCAGAATAATTTTCTAACACCTAATAGCTAATGTTTAAAATCAGTAGTTTTTTTTCCCCTCATTTGGTGTAATCTAACTCTGGGGATTTTTCTTAATTATCTGAAAGAAGCAGATCTGTTGTTCATTTGACAAAAGAAACTGCCCTTAGCCCTTATCTTTAGCTAAATAGATTGTTAAAACCAGAGAAAGCATCAGATGGGGCTTTAAACAGAATTGGGATTCTATTTGCTGCTCTGATTCTCCAAGCTGCTATTAAAGCAAAAACCGTTTACTAGGTTTCTATAAATCCAACATGCAGCTTTAGAGGGGTTCTGCAGTGCTTTCAAAATGAAAAATCAAGGATCAGAAACAGTGTATGAAATACACAAAGGATTCAGCCTGTAACTTGACAATCCATTAGCCACTTTTTTCAACACCTAAGTAAGTTTTTCTTGAGTTAACAGAATAACAAAATAGCAGAACCAGGGTATGGAAAAGTCCCCAGATGTAGACTCAGATACTTATGTTCAAGTTCTTTTTTCTTTAATTGAAGTATAGTTGACTTACAATATTATATTAGATTCAGGTGTACAACATAGTGGTTCAATGTTTTTATAGATAATATTCCATATAAAGTTATAAAATATTGGCTATATTCCCTGTGCTGTATGTTACATCTATGCAACTTATTTATTTTATACCTAGTAGTTTGAACCTCTTACTATCCTACTATATATGTATATGTATGTGTGTGTGTGTGTGTGTATCTGAATCACTCGCCTCCTGTCTAAGTCTCTCTTCCTCCAGCATCAGTCCAATTTATAGCCAGAAGGACTTGACGTGCAGAAGGTGTGTTCTGCTCCTTTGCTGGTTCCAGGCCCTCACCTCTGTGGGGCTCAGTCTCACAGAGCGATTGCTTCATAGCCCCCTCGCAGTTAGCTTTGCTGGAGATGGAGAGTCCTCTTCAAAATAAGTGCTGTGCTCCCAAGGGCTCGTGACTCCCTTCCCCTGTATCAGTGAGGATGTGCTAGGTTACGGTTCGGTAACAAACACTCCAAGATAATCCAGGAACTCTTCCTTCCTGCTCCTTTGGCAGTTCCAGCCCCTCTGCTGGGTCTGGGCTGTAGGATGGAGGGAAAGGGACAAGAGTCTTGGCGGCCCACAGTTTCTGACCTGTTATGTAGGTTACTGCTGCTTCTCAGGCTAGCCCTTTCGGGCTGATGATGCTCCATTGCTGGTCTTAGTGGGGCTTCTCTAGAGGGCCCCTGCAGGGTGTTCCCCACCCCCGACGCCATACAGTTCCCTGAAGTAGAGCACTGGCTTCACATGGTCCCGGCCAACTTCAAATGGGCAACAAGGCACAATCCCACCACATGTTTGGAAGGTGGGGAGAACAGCACTGTATTGCTGTGTACACACGATAGATACTCAACTTAATGGTTCAAAACACCAGCCATCTTTTTAGTTGATGATTCTATGGGTTGACAGTTTGAGCGGGACTCAGCTGGGCAGTTCTACTGGTCTCATCTATGCTCCTTGATTCCCTGCAGGGAGCAGGGTGGCTCTGCTTCAGGGGTGTCACTCGAGTGATGGGGGCTTCTGGACTGTGTGTCTCTCATCGTCCTTCAGGCTATATCGGCTTTGTGCATATGGCAGTTTGGCAGGTTTCCAAGAGGGCAGACAGAAGCATACAGGGCATCTTGAGATTTGGGCTTGGAAGTGGCTTAAAGTTGCTCTGCCGCCTGCTGTTGGTCAAATTCCCCAAACCAACAAGATTTGAGGAACTCAGCTTTGATGGGAGGAGCTGCGAGGTCACCTTGTAAAGGGGCATGGGAAGGGGAAGGGTAGAGAACTGTGGCATCCACCCCAAGCAGTAAGACCACCACATCTTCCTGATCTTCTGTGGGAGAAGTTGGGGGGCTGATGGCTAGATTAGGTGGCTAGACTCGGCAAGGCCAGATCAAGACATCTTCTGTGTCCAGTAGGGGTGTCTGACCACACTTGATGGAGGTCTTTATTAGAATAGTGTGATGAGCACTTGTTTTGTCTACAGCTTTGGGGCTTAGACATTAATTCCAGGCAACACGCATGGATATTCAATCACAAAAGGAAAACTGCCTTAAAGGTGAAGTGACCTACTACAGGTCATGCAGCTGCTAAGTGGTTCATTTCTTTTATCTGGGGAGAGGGGAAACTATGCACTAAGGGCTGCTGATTAAAAAGCATGATAAATGCCAGAGACTTAAAAGGCCGCTGTGGCTGGGATGGGCAGAGCAAGGTGGACGGTGGTGTGAGCTGTCACTGGGATCCAGAATCTACCAGTCCCTGGAGCCCATGGCAAGGAGCTTTTCTTTAAATTTATAAAGAACAAAGGAAGCTCTGTGAAGGATTTTAAACAACAGGCTCACATTTTGTTTCCAAAAGACCCTTCCGGCTGCCATGTGAAAACTAGATTGGAGGTGCAGACTGGACCAAACCCAGTTAGGATTCCTCCAGCCCCATGTGGTGCCACTCCATGGTCCCAAAGGCAAAGGAGAAATGGTCTAGTTTGCCATGAGCAAAACCGAGAGGCAGGGCACAGGGAGGAGCAGAGAAAGTCAAATGGGTAATTTCACACCGTGCCCTCCTCAAACACACGCACGCGCACACGCATACGCACGCACACACACTGCTTCGGACCCAAGCAGGCTTGAGAAGTTCCGGCTTGTGTTCTGTGATACTTCAGCCAGATTAATTCCGAATCAGACAGCGGCCTCCTCGGCTTGGCTATGTGAACAGACAGATGGCTGCCAAGGGACCACAGCAGAGAAAGACCAGCAGAGACCCCAGCCTGAGGGACCCAGCCTTTGAGCCCAGGAGTTCATACAATTAATATTTCCAGCGATTCCAATTCAAAAGGCAAATGGTGTCCAAAGCAGTGGGATATTTTGACAACACATGGGTGGGAGGGCAGGGAGGCAGAGAGGAGGGGCAGGCGGTGGAATAGGGGCTGCTGACATCACCCATCCCCTCAGGGACATCTGTGAGCCTCTCCAGGGGCTGAGGAAGTCCGTAGGAACAGAGCAGTCCATGGAGCAGGCCTCAGCCCCACAGCAGGAGTCTGCACGATTGATCGTAAGTCTGTTCTGTCATTGCATTGCAGCTCCAGAAACTAAAACGATCACTTTCTTTCAAGACCAAGAGTTTACGGAGCAAAAGTGCTGACAACTTCTTCCAGCGAACCAACAGCGATGCGAAGCTGCAGGCAGACATGCTTTCGGAGGTCAGCCCCAGCTCCAGCCTGCTCCCTGCCCCCGGATGCCTGACGTCCACAGTCACCAGGGCCGGCCTGTACCCAGGCGGCGGCAAGGCCCACGCCTTTCAGGAGCACATCTTCAAGAAGCCCACTTTCTGTGATGTCTGCAACCACATGATCGTGGGTAAGCCGTCCCTCTGCCTCCTCCTCCAGGTCCTTGCATCCCTGCAAAGCCAGGTGAGAGGGGTGTACCTGAGTCCAGGTCCCCGTGGACAGACTCTGAGTCTGTCTGATATGCAGGAGGGTTGTTTGGGAGCGTTTGGGGTGACAGTGTGTGTCAACAGGTAAGGGAAGCAGGGCTGGGTGGAGGGAGACGCTGGGTTGTGGTACAGATGGAAGAAAGCTTCCAGCCGATCCCCAGGGAGCTCTCAAGCCCCGTACAGTCATCTCGCGTTGAGGCCAGAGGTCTGGGACTTTGTACCCCTGCATCACCTCTCACCGGGTACGGGCAGCCCCTGGGGAGGGGGCAAAATCTTTTTAGCTAAGGGCAGTTAAGGGAGAGGGAATCCGTGAGGCAATCAAGGTGCTGGGCAGTTGGGGGGATTCGAACGCCTCTGTTCTGCAGGGAGATCTGAGTGACCCATTGCAGGGTCCTCTCCAGTATGCGTGGCCGTGTCTATCTGGGGTCGCCTGGGCAGGGGGTCTGTGGCTTGCTGAGCTCCAGGTGAGTGACCGAGACAGGCAGCTGTGGAAGGCAGGAGACCTCAGGGAGGCACTGACCCAGGCAGGACAGGGGATTCGGTTGGAATGGTGATTACAATTCTGGACCCGGAAAGGACTCACTCCTGGTACCTCAGAGAAATGGTGATAGCCTGAGCGTCTTGCGGGTTGTGCCCAGATGAAGAGAATGACCTATAAAATGTCCCAGCTAGAAGGAAGACCTGAGCCATTGAGAGCCAGGCGCACAGAAATTCCGCAGTTAACGCTCTTCTGCCTGTCCCACGGTGGAAACCCAGTGACCAAACAGATGGAGGAAACCATAAAGGTACTTTGGGTGGAACTCAGAGTGAATTGAAACCCGTTGTTTCAAGAACAGCAGCCTGTCCTGGTGATTGACGGGCCACTGCAGAACAAGAGAGGAGGGGGAAGGAGACGCCCATGTGTGCTCTCAGGGAGCAGTTAGGATGTACCCACCCTAGGAGAAGTTGAAGGGCAGAAGGCTGGAATTAAGAGAGGAAATGAGGCTGGGAATCAAACGATGCAAGGCTGACCGAGATGGGGACTGTCCTCCTGAGACGGTGCTGATCCTGCAGATATGAAGCCAAGCAAGGCCTAGAGTGCCTGGACAGCCACTGAGAGGGTAACAGGTGTGAGAGACAGGCCTTCCCAAGTGGGGTCCCAATGCCAGGCCCACGCCATACCTCCTGCTCACTTATGGCCTGGATGCTGCAGCGCTGGGTTTGGCCGTGAAGGCTTCAGGGAAGAACACTTTAAGATCAAGAGCCTGTTTCCCAAGCTGGGAGCCAGGGCCCAGTGTGGCCCTGATATGTCGTTCATCTCACCTTCCAGCTCCTCAACCCTGAAACCCTTCCCAGCCCCCCGTTCCCCCTTCAGTACCCATTTCCCGTGGCCCAGCACCTCTTCTGGGTATGACAGTTGCCTCATGTCAGATTCCCTAGAAGCAGAGCCTGACATGGGGACTCAAGTGCACGTAATTTATTGAGAGGGTGCTCTCAGGACAAGAGGGAGAGAGGGAAGCGGATGGAGAAGGGGAGGAACTAAACTAGGAAGTGGTGTTAGGTGGATCTTGCGGGAGTCTGGAGCATGAATTTCACCAGTTGGTCCTTCCTTGAGGCCAGCCTTTGGTATCAGTGGGCTTCCCTCCTCCTCCCATGATGGAGGTCATTTCAAACCCCTGGGCAAAGTGGCTCATGTTCTGCCGATGGCAATTTTCGGAAGAAAGGGGCAGCTGTGAGCCACGAGCAGCCAGCACACATACCACCAGTGTTATTAGTGAGGTTTCGCTGCTATAACGAATTGCCACAAACTTGGTAGCTTCAAACCACACAGATTTATTACCTTATAGTTCTGGAGATCAGAAGTCCACAATGAGTCTCACTGGGGTAAAATCAAGGTGTCCGCAGAGCTGCATTCCTTTCTGGAGGCTCTAGGGGGGAATCCATGTTCTTGTCTTTTCCAGCTTCTAGAGGCTGCCCACACCTTGGCTTGTGACCCCTTTTTATCTTCAGTGCAATGAAGCGTGGCAGTGGCAGGTCACGTCTTTTTCACACCACCATCCCTTTGGTCCTGACTCTCCCCCTTTCCTAAAGATTCTTGAGATTACACTGGACCTACCTGGGTAAACCAGGATCACCTTCCCATATCAAGGTCACCTGATTAGCAGCCTTACTTCCATTTGCACCCTTGAGTTCCCCTTGCCACGTAACATAACTACTCACCAGTTCTGGGGATTAGGACATGGACATCTCTGGGAGGCCATTGTTCTGCCTGTACCTACCCAGTACGGGGTATCTGGGTAGGGCATCAGCAGTGTCCACCATGGCAATAGAAGAAAACCTTAGTTGAAGATCACAAGACTGGCCTCTGTGGATTCCTTTCCATGCTGTCTCTGATGCCAGTCATTTGATAGTTATATTCCAGCCGAAGGCTTTGTGATGTCACAGGGTGAGAGGCCATCTTACTTTGAAGCGGGCAGAGAGGTACCTTTCCATATGGTACACAGAATGGGGAGAGCGCGGACCCATGTTTTGCTCCTGGCTATTCCCATGGAAACAATTAGCCCCTTCCCTTCCCAGATGAAATGAGATGAGGGAGTGAGGACGGTAGAAAGACCATGCGTGTAGAACCAGACAGCCTGGATTAGAGCCCCGTGCAGCTGTGTGACCTCATGCCAGTGACTTGCCTTCTTTTAACCTGTGTCCTCATTTTATGCGGAGATGATAATACCACCCTCAGGGTTTTGTGTGGACTAATGAACTGGTAGAAGGGAAGTACCAGGCATCTAATAGACCTCAGCAGAGGAAGGGTATTGGAATTGATATCATTATCATTATTATTAAACAAGAAAATAGTCATTTTCCTAAGGAAGAGAAAGCTATTTAGAGGGTAAACCAAATTAGAGTAACAAAAAAATTTTTTGACACTTTATAGGCATAAATAATTTAAAAAATAATGTCATGGTAACAAAATAATTAGTCCCTCATCTACACAGCAGTGTTTTACATACACCTTAAAGATTGCCTCTGATTCTGCATTTCCCATTCTGTGAGGGATATGAACAAGCAAGCAGGTGTCTAGAAGAGAGTGATCAGAATGGTGAGTGGTGTGCCAAAATAAGATTGTGAGGAAACCCTGGGAGTTTGGTGTGGAAAAGACTTTGGATGTGCAACTGTGTTTTAAAATACCATATTGGAAAAGTCAAGAGACTTACTCTCTGTGCCTTTAGAGGGAAGGGTTGGGAGCAAGGGGTAAAGTTAAAAGACAAATTTCAGGGAGAATATAACCATTTAACTGAGGCATTTGACCGGTAATTGAAGGGCCTGCCTTATGAGTAGCGAGTAATTTAACTTCTCCCAGGCGTAGGTGGTCTTGAACATCTTCCCCTACTTAATTAACCGATATTCTTTGAAATGAGCCTCTGCTGCTTCCCAAAGAGACCAGTGTGTGTCATCATTGAACGTGGAAATATCAGTGGTTTCCAGTGTAACCGGGAAGGCAGGGTTCTGCGGTGTCCTTCACCCTTGGCCAAGACCCAGTTGGCGGGGGGAGGGTGTGTGTGGAGGGGTGTTTATTCAAAATGGGGAGCAGCATCAGCCACTTTTGCAACCATACACACAGGCCTGTCCTCATCCTCAGAAAACCATTCTCTATCCACACTGTCATTTTCTAGTCACTATTATTATTCATGTTCTTCCTTCTAACAGGCCACATTTAGGAAGAGTGCTTTGTGTCAGTCAAGGATTTCCAAAAAATCGCCGTATCACAACTACTCTAAAACTCCAGCGTGCTCAAAACAGCTTTCTTTTACTCTTACTCAGCATCTTCAGATCACCTGGGGTTTGGCTGATCCAAACTCAGCTCAATTATTGCGTCCTCTCTCTCTTCCTTATCTCTTACCCTTTCGTTGGACCCACGGGCTGCCCATGCCATGTCCTTCTAATGGCAAGGACAAGTGGAAGCATACAGAGTTTCCAGAGGGCCTTGGGTTGGAGGAACCCAACTGTCACTTCTGTGGGTACTCCACCGGGATGTGGGTCAAACCCATGTCCAGGGATGGAGAAGTGCACTCTGCCCCCAGTAGCAGGGATAGCAAAGCCACCTGCGAAGGACAGAGTGAAGAATGTTAATAATCCAGCCTACCACTGGGCTTAGGATGGCCTCTGCACTACGGAGCCTTTTTTGTCTGGGAGACACTACTAAGTCTTAGAGCTTAAACTACCTTCCGCGTCCATTCTGCATCTGGAAGTGATGCCTGGCATCTGACCATTACCATGGCAGGGAGGGGGTCTTATCATGTCTTGTGCTCAGAACTCTGAGGCAATTTGGCCTCCAACTTCATTTTTGTGTCTACCTACCTAGCTTCGGAATTTGATACATCATTTTCAATTTCCACACAGATTTCCACTGTCCTTTTCAAGGCAGTGCTATTCATAACCCTTAAATAGGTGATGATGAGTCTCTATTTTCAGTCTCATGACGAGTGTGAAAAGACCGACAGCCTGTGTCTTTTTAAAACAACTAATGGAAGTGAGTTCATCTCTGAGGAATGTCACAGTCATTACCCTAAAGAGGATTCCAGGTACATCTCAAGTACAGTGACAATTTTGAAAGATTCTGTTTTGAAAATCACACCCAAAAAAATGCTTTGTGTTAAAGAGAATTTCACTATACTTTTCTCTTCTCAGAATTAAATGTATAGTGTAACTGCCTTTTTAACATAAAAAGAAAGAGAAGAGAAAAAACAGTCAACAAGGCACACTGCTCTTTTCAAAGATGAAAACCAAGTAAACCAAATAGTAGGCTCCTTCAAGGAAAGGAGAAAGGGTATTAGAGAGGTGATGTGAGACCAGAGGGAACGAGGAGAGGGAAAGGGCAGAGGAAGGAGGCGAGGAGAGGAAGAGGAGTGAGGTAAAGCAGAGGCTGATGGACGTGATCCTTCCCGAAACACTGCCCAGGGCTTGTCATCTGTGATAGAGCACAGCTGATCTGCCCCTTTTTCTTTACTCTGCAAACCTAACCTCCTGTCTCTACATAATCACCTGAAGATTTGTATTCTTTTTTTTTTGCGGTATGCGGGCCTCTCACTGTTGTGGCCTCTCCCGTTGCAGAACACAGGCTCCGAACGCACAGGCTCAGCGGCCATGGCTCACGGGCCCAGCCGCTCCACAGCATGTGGGATCTTCCCGGACCGGGGCACGAACCCATGTCCCCTGCATCGGCAGGCAGACTCTCAACCACTGCGCCACCAGGGAAGCCCAAGATTTGTATTCTTTAAGCCTCAGCTCATCTTCATTTTCTAAATTCCGGGGAAAGACCCCCTGCTACTATCCCCTTAGAATGACATTCCAGAGAACATATTAAAGCAGGTTTTTTCTTCTCAACTGAGAACCAAAGGTTATGTAATGATGGCCAAGAAAAATCAAATCTCATTTGTGCAGTTTCTAGCTGATGGATATTTGTATAAAAATAAATGGAATCTGGCATCCTCGCTGTCTAGAATTTCTAAGTTGGAATGGACACTCAGAGTTGGGTTTACAGGGTCTCACATGTGTGCCTCGCCTAGCTGCCTAGGCCTTAAAGCTGGAAAGCTTAAACATTTGCCACCGGAAAGTGGCAGTAAAAGTAGACCAGGACCCCAGCCTCATTCCCTGCCCATCTCTTTCTAATTTCTTTAGCTCCTTCACTCCTCATTCCCTAGTGCCAGCATTGCCCTTGACCTTAGACCTGAGATTGCTCCTCCCCTGCTGACCCTGCCCTTAGGCCCCTTGGGTTAAGCAGGCACTATGGCATGCCCCCCGCCTCCAGGACATGGCTACCCTTTATGATCACCTCCTTTCCAGAAATGTGGTCACCTGTGCAAGCCAAAGATGATCAAGCCAGTCTTTCATGGAGACATGAGAGAAATAGGCAGGTGTGTTCACCAGCCCCAGTGCTGGATGCCCAAGCCTTTGGGTCAACAGGATTCAAGAGCCAGTCAGACTAGGAGAATCCTCTTGGACTTGCTTAGAAGAAAAATACTTCCTCCACCAAAACAATCCACTCTTGCCATCTTTAGGCCTTGGCAGTGGGAGTTAGGGTGGGCGACACGTCTTCACTGGGCACTCAGTACATGTATTCCATCTAGGGCACTGTGTCTTTACAATGAACTCTCTACAGTGACTCGTTTCAGGAGAGCGTTGAATTTCCTTGTGGTAATCTGCATCTCATTGGAATTGCAAAGACTCGAACAAGTCAGTATGTGCTATTAGCATAATGAACTCAGTGCATGAGTCCACTCTGTCAATTAAGGAGATTTTTCTAAGGGACTCCATTCTGACACCTTGTTTCCAAAACTTTTTTTTTTTGAATTTATTTTTTTGCTGTGTTGCGTCTTCATTTCTGTGTGAGGGCTTTCTCTAGTTGTGGCAAGCGGAGGCCGCTCTTCATGGTGGTGCCCGGGCCTCTCACTATCACGGCCTCTCTTGTTGCGGAGCACAGGCTCAGTAGTTGTGGCGCACAGGCCTAGTTGCTCCGCGGCATGTGGGATCCTCCCAGACCAGGGCTCGAACCCGTGTCCCCTGCATTAGCAGGCAGATTCTCAACCACTGCACCACCAGGGAAGCCCCCAAAACTATTTTTAAATTAGCTAAATGTTTTTAGTTGGCAGCCACTTAGAAGACACAGCATATTAAATGGGCACATATTTTCTAAACAAATATTTAGCAAAAAGGCTGGATTTTGTTGCCTAAAATGTCAAGTTTCCTCATACAGTCACTGCAGTCAAAGGATCATTTACTTTCTAACTGTCCGAGTAGCAGCCACTGGGGAAAACAGTAATGGCTTTGTCCTGGGTAAGAATCCCTAAAACAGGACAGAGTTAGAGATCCTAGTGAAAGTGGTTTATTATGGGGAGAGCCCTCAGGAGAAGGGGAATCAGAGAAACAGGACCAGGCAGGGGGAGGAGTCAAGCAAGGATGTGGTCTCAGCTGGAGCTGACGTCACATGATCCCACCCAGGGGGAGCTCTGGAACACAGATTTTATCATATCGCCAAGTAGCCCCACCTTGAGACCAGGGTGTTGGCCTTTGTATACTCCTGTCGCTCAGTCATTGGTCATGGCTGCCCCCCAGGGGACAGTGGGAGTGTGACATCCCAGACAAAGAGGATCCCATTTGGCTGAGAACAATTCTCTGAAAAAGAGCACCTGTGAGCCATTCGGAGCCAATACTCACAGTGTCAGTACGATAAGTAAAATCTAGGCGAGGCACTAACAGCATCAGTATCTCTGTAAACACACTTTAATGCTACAAGACGCAATATAAAAACATCCTCCACTAGGAATGAATTTGAAATGCAGATGGACCGTGACATTGTTGTACCCATAACACTGTGTTATCATTATAATGGATAATATAAGGAGAGGAAATATTACATTACACTGAGTCACGGAACTTTCTGCTATGCTTTTGTTTGACCATTAATTTAGTTGTTTCCTGACCTATTCGGACCTCATCCGATTGCTTGAAAAAGCCATAAACATTGAAACATGAACCACACCTTGAATGGAAATATTCACTCACCGTTGAAGCTGTTTCTTGGTGGAAAATGCCAAACAGAAATCAAGGGGAATATTAAAAAAAGCAAATGTAAAATCTATGTATTCTCAGGATGGAATTAAAACTCTTGAAATGCCATCAGTCATTTAGCTGGACAGTTGTTTTAGGAGCTGTGCAGCTTATAAATAAGAAAATACAAGTGCTCTCTAGAACCTTTTTCTTAAATTTCAGTTGTATATTTTCCTTTGGGCTGTGGTATGTGTCCATCATAAAATGTGGTACCTAGACCTCAGTGGTTTGCCCTATGGGATTGTTAATCTCTGGAGTCTTAATTGCTTACAAGTAGCAGTAAACTGCTACTTTTCTACTAGGGGACAAAAAGGCAACGTAGTTCCTGGACCAACAGAAGTAATTTCTTTGTATTCTTTGCTTATCTAGCCCCCTTGAGAGAATTGTGTTGCTTCTGGGGACAGGGTTTTAAGTGAAAGTAAATAAAACTGGAGCACACCCAGGGTAGGGAGATAGTGACCCTGCCGGCTGAGGAATGTTTACAGGAGGTGGCAATGCTTGGCTGGGAGAAGACTTTGGGGAACACAGTCATTGTCTTCAAATAGCTGAAGTGATCTCATCTGGAAGAGGGTTTAAACTTGCTCAGGGTCCCAGGTGCACATTGATGGATGATACAGTGAGGCAGAGTTCAAGATGCTAAAAGGAAGAGCTTCTAAAAGTATTCCCAGAAGTAGGCTTCGTAGATTTGGGGAGGGAGGATTTTCTATAGTAAAATATGTTTGGAAAATGCTGTACACTACACTCCCTTTGTATAATCACAGCACATGTTAGCATTTTGAAGTCCTGCTATCCTGAAGACAACCAGGTGTTATCAGTGGAGAACAGAGGCAGTGGAGCAAATGGGTGATAACGGAGTTCTCCCTCCTGAAGATTTTCTTTTCCCTAATTCCACTCGGCTGTCATTGAACACTATTTGGCATGTCTCTAATGGACACAATTTGGAAAGCCTTTACAGTGCCTGCAAAAGCAAGTTCATTAAAGAGTTATTAAGACTTCAGATCCCATGTTCTCAGAGAACATTGTACTCAGCACCTTTTAACTAAAGGCGCACAAAATACTTTTCAGCTAGCGTCTTCCATTAGTTTCCTGAAATTTTATGCCTGCTGCCATGTTTTTGTTGTTGTTGTTGTTGTTGTTTCGGTAAGCGGGCCTCTCACTGTTGTGGCCTCTCCCATTGCGGAGCACAGGCTCCGGACACGCAGGCTCAGCGGCCATGGCTCACGGGCCCAGCCGCTCCGCGGCATGTGGGATCTTCCCAGACCAGGGCACGAACCCGTGTCCCCTGCATTGGCAGGAGGACTCTCAACCACTGCGCTACCAGGGAAGCCCTGCCATGTATTTTAAGAAATACATTCTGTCTCATTTAAAATGACTTAAATGAAAAAGTAAACCACATTCCTTCCAGCAAAGATGGAGCAGAAATGGATGTTGGTAGGCTCCAAGGAAGGAGGTATGTTAGAGCCTCACACAGAGGTAGAAGCAGCTTCTGTCAGGGGCTAGTGTTATGCTCTGGGACCTCACATGGGACTGCATGGTATCACTTGACCTGCTGCCAAAACAGAAGACAGGAACATAGAAGTTGGAGAGGACTGCCCGTGTTACCAGATTGCTCAGCACGCTACCCTGCAATGGTCCTAATGTGTTTTGAGCCCATTGTCAGTGCCCCAGCGTTTTTGCTCTTCCTTCTGGAAGATCTGGGACACCCTTCCTTCCTGCCCCATTTCTCTATCCATGCCTGCACCAAATCAATTAAAAGGCTTTCTCCAGTTCCTGTGGTGACCACTTTCTCTAAACTTTCATGTCATTTCTCAAACAGCCTACCCCTTGAAGGAATGATCTGGTCTGATGCAGGTGCCTATTCCCACAGCAGCCAGCACAGCACCCACCGACATGTAGTGGGTATATTAAAAAGAGCAGTGAGTGAGTGGGAGAAAAATCGCCTGCCTTAAATACCAACCAACAGAAATAGAAGAACATGGAAAACTCCCTAATCCCTCTGCAAGCCATTCCCGTGGTGTGTCAAGTCTCCAGCCTGCCCAGAAGGAAGCTTGACACAGGAGGCCAATTTTCTCATCTGTCATCTTTCTCTGTATTTCTCCTTTGTGTTGCATATTTTCATGTAAAGCTACTCAGCGCACAAAGGGTCATTACATGGATTCCTTCATTGTGAATTATATCCATAGCCAAATAAAACAGCTTCCTATCCTGTTTAATACTTCTGTCATGAATCCCACTGTTACAATAATGCTTCCACCTTAGTTTTTTAATACTTGCCTGATATGCCTTTATCTACCTATAACTTTAAACCTTTTTTGTCATGTCATCTAAGTGCTTCTTTTGAAAATAAGCATAATTGGATTTTAGATTTCTTTTTTTTCCCAACCTAAATTTTTCTTCTTAAATGGAAGACGTTTATGCATTAGTATTCATTGTTATGAGTGAAATATTTGGCTTCCTTTTGTCTGGTACTATATGATTTCTATTCTGTGTTTCCTGTTTCCTTCCAGTTCGTGTATGTGTGTGTGTGTGTGTGTGTGTGTGTGTGCGCGCGTGTGTGTGACGTGTGATTTATATGTTCTTTTATAACCTCCACAGTTTGAAAGATATGTAATATATTCTTCTCCTAACAATTACCTCTGAGGTTTTCAAAAAGCACTCGTTATTCCACATTTTTCAAGTTATTAAAAAGTAAAATAAATATGGTAGTTTTATTCCTCTATTATTGCAGATAAGCTTATCCAACTTTTAATCCCAACTCCCATCGTGCCAGCAATAGTATTTCCACTTCTTGTTTTTGCGAATTAAGTACGGCACTCTTGTCAATCCATATTTTTATTGCTCTTCCAATGTTTTGCAATTCAGACATTTGAGAATAAATCTTAAGGTATACATACCTTTTATAACAAGATTTATACATTGATTTAGACATTTCCAGTTGTAACTGATTTTAGTATCTACCACCAGCTCTATTCTTACATAACATCTCCATTCTTCAGCTCTTATTTTTGTTTCTCAGTTGTTCAGTATATTTCCAGCAATATTTTTCAAGAGGATATGGTACCAAAGGCATAAGGAAGGACATTGCCATGGGCCCCCTTGCTTGGCTAATGCATCTCTTGCAGATTGGGGCAGAATGGTGAGCAGAGTCCAATCCGGGAATTCCCGCGGTTTCCACTTAATGTCCCTCAGCCTGTTCTGCGGCTTCGTCCCCTGTCCACTCTGCTCTCACTGAAGCCAGTTGCACACTCTTGCCTTTTACTTTAGTCCATGAAATCCAAAGATCTGAGAACTGCTGCTTTATGATAGTAATTAAATCATCTGTACTATGAGTTCTGACCTTCACTTCTTCTAATAAGGATTTTGATTGTGAAATTTTATTTTTTTGCTGTCCTGTATTCCCCACGCATTCTTCTAGGTTTTTTATTCCTTCTTTTTTTTTGGCCCTCTGAACCACTCGGCATGTGGGATCTTAGTTCCCCAACCAGGGATCAAACCCTCACCCCCTTCAATGGAAGTGTGGAGTCTTAACCACTGGACCACCAGGGAAGTCCCTATTCCTTATTTTGACTCCTTTATTGTAGTATCTGATTCTCTTGTATTTTATTGTGAACCAAAAGCAGACGCTGTCTATAGTTGTCTTCTGTTTAGTATAATATAATTCTTTAAAATGCATATTCCCTTACAACACTGTGAAAGGAGCAAAGGAGACAGGTGATTAATGCAGTCACTTAGACAAGGTGAATGGCAAATCTGATGGTGTAAACTCCTGAGGGCAGTGGCTGTGGTGTGTTGTGTTCACTGTAGCATCCTCAGCGCTAAGTCTGGCACCCATCCTGTAACAGGTGTTCAGTATGAATCTGTTGAATGAATAAATAGATAAATGATTGCTCAACCATTGATAACTATTATGAGAATTATGGTTATGATTATTTTTATTATACACAGAAAAATATTCACAATTAAGAAGGTAGAACTGGGGCTTCCCTGGTGGTGCACTGGTTGAGAGTCCGCCTGCCGATACAGGGGACACGGGTTCGTGCCGTGGTCCGGGAAGATCCCACGTGCCGCGGAGCGGCTGGGCCTGTGAGCCATGGCCGCTGAGCCTGCGCGTCCGGAGCCTGTGCTCCGCAACGGGAGAGGCCACAACAGTGAGAGGCCCGCGTACCGCAAAAAAAAAAAAAAAAAAAAAGAAGGGAGAACTGCAGGTAATCTCAACAGCCATGGATCCTTCAAACATTGAACACCAACTGTGTACCAGCCCGGTGCTGATGTCTAATACCTTCATAAATTCAAGAGAGGAGACTGAGAGGTACCAAAGGAGAAGAGACCAGAATTATCTAGAAACTGGAAGAAGTGAGGAGGAGCCCCTGACTCTTTCAAATGAAGACCTGCTGGGCCTCCTTCCATGCAGATGCTGTGGTGTCCACTGGGGAGGGTGGGTTTAACAGGCCTCGTGATGCTCTCGCTGGCCTTCCAAGGCCATCCCATCCCACACCCCCATCCAGAGCATCAGACTGGGATGTCCCAAAGCCACATCACTGATGGGAGAATATCTGAGTCCTGTTTGGGGGACTAGTTGGGGAAGTCGGGCACCCAAAGGAACTGCTAGAGGCTGGTTCATCTCAGTGATAGCCATACTTCCACATCTGTTCCTAAAGTTGTTTTTCTTAAGGTACACATCTGCTGACATTAGGAAGACACGGGCACTGCCTCCCACCCTGTCCTTAAACATGTCATGATTACTGAGAATACGAAGGGGACCAGGTGGTGACGAGAGAATCTTTATATGCATAAAAAATAAAATAAAGGGCTTCCCTGGTGGCGCAGTGGTTGAGAGTCCGCCTGCCGATGCAGGGGACGCGGGTTCGTGCCCCGGTCCGGGAGGATCCCGCGTGCCGCGGGGCGGCTGGGCCCGTGAGCCGTGGCCGCTGGGCCTGCGCGTCCGGCGCCTGTGCTCCGCAGCGGGAGAGGCCATAGCAGTGAGAGACCGGCGTACCGCAAAAATAAATAAATAAATAAAATTAAATTAAAATTTCCCAGCTTGTCAAACACTGCTGCTGTCCTATCAGTGTACGAAAGAAAATGAGGGACTTCATTCCTATGAACTGTTTATTTTACTAGTAACTGACCAAAGTCTTAAATGGCCAAATTTGAGGGGAAAATTGTGAAAAAAAAAAAAAAAGGTAGCCAAAGGGAAGAGACTGTCCCTCTTAAATTATTTTCCATCATGATGTTTGCAGGTGTTTTGGTGATTTCTTGAATCACAACATAGACATGATTTCCAGAGAAATGATGTTATCCGTGCCCCAAAGAAGAGATCTGTATTTTAGGAGCCTTTTAAAATCATACCTTAGTGGAAAGAAATGACAATACAGGAGGGTATTTCCACTGCATAAATAACTGGCCAGACAGGGGAGAATGATAATTCAAGGCAGTCTTTTGTTACATTTTTAGTCATTCTCCGAAGGTCCAGGTCACCAACTAGATGCTATTTAGTAATATCATAGCCAATAGGTTCTGAATATATATATTTCCGTGTTCTTCTGAGACCCTCTGTGCTTCATATATTTCCTCCTTGTCCCACCTACCAAGAAATGAAAAAGCTGCCTAGGACAGAAGGAAAGGAGGAGAAATCTATCAAGGTGGAATTGGGTGGACAGAAAGTAGGCAGTGAATTCTGGATACACTTTAAGCCTTTTCTAAACTTGTGGCTGCAAAACATTTTCCTGACTGTGATGTTGCTGATTTATGCCTTCCTGCTTGAGGTTAAGACCAAGCCATGGCAGACAAATGTAGAAAGGATCCATGATTAATTCCATGTTTGGAAGCTAGGGATCTCCTGGAATAGGCCATCTCCTGTTAAAAACAGGGGAGGCAGAGACCTGTTGGAAGATGCGTATCTTGTGCCTGCATTCAGCTGCCAGGGCAGAGAACACTCCACTGACCTAATTTAGAAAGGTCCCTTTGCTTGTGCAGCCCCAGGGATATCACATAAATGACAGAACTGGGCCAGTAGTAAAAAAAAAAAAAAAAAAAAATAGGACAGCCCTTTGTGTGTGTCTGGGGCTCAAAGCATCTGGCAGGTGTGTGTGTGTGTGTGTAAGGGAGACACCTGTACACTGTGACCCAGCTATTAAGGACAGAAGATGAGGGGAAGAGAAATACTAATGCATTTTCTTTGTAGTTGATCGAACATTGTCTGGTTGCTGAACCAGAAAAACACAGCATAGACTATTCTATCACATGCTAAGCTTACCTGGAAAGATCCATAAGCCTTTAGCTACCCCAACTCATCATCCCAACAACATGACAACAAGCAAGCACAGGAGTGCACACGTAGATACCTGCCAGCACATGTGCTCACCACACACACACTTTACCTCCAATCAGGGAAATGTGTGTTTCCATTGACACGGCAAGAACATGGCTTCAAGAGTTTACATCTGCATCATTCTGATCCCTTACAGTCTAAGATCCAAGCACTGTAATGCCATAAAGAGAAGTCACAAGAATGACTTACTATAACCGAGGCGGGACAGTGAACCAGCTTGACTCTGACCCGGAAGGACTGTATCACTTCACTTGAGATCAGCCTGATAGCCCTCTTTGAGAAGATGATGTCCAGGAACATTTTCTGAGCATCGATTTTCTCGTTTTAAAAATAGAAATAAAAATATCTCTCTGATAGATGTGGCATAAAGATTCAATGAGGCAGTGCCCAAAAGCAGTGGTGCCCACTTAGCAGTAAGGTTCAGGGCTCTTTGCTTGTCCCTGTCTTCCTGTCCTGCTGTCCCAGGGGGCATGTACTGGTGCTGGCCGGCCTCTTTCCCAAGCTCTGGTCTCTCACTTTAGCTACCGGAACTCTGCTGTTCAGATGCCTTGTGGATGCTGAAATGCCTACATCTTCCCACAGTGAAGCAAATCATCTCCTTCCCCCATAAAACCTGCCGCTTTACTGCTGGCCTCTCCTACTGGGGCACGTGGCACCTGCGTGCTCCCATCTACCTGGCCAGAACCTCAAGGCTGTCTTTGACTTCTCCCAGCCCCTCTCTCTAGAAACCCCACCCATGAGCAGTATACTCTTGTCAGTTCTACTTCTGTGACTTCTCCATGGCCAACTCCCTCCCCTCTTCCCACTGCTCCTGCCTCAGGCCGGGCTTCAGCACATCTCATGTGAACTGTTTCAAGAACTTCCTAAACTATGTTCTTTTATCCATCTCTACCGCCTCATCCCCTTGACACTGCTGCCAACCCTCCTCTGAAAGCAAACTGACATCGAATTACTGCTTTTCTCAGGAAAAATTACTGCTTTCCTCAACCTGATTGCCCAAAGAATTATACTCAAGCTCCCTAGCTTGATGCTTATTCTAAAACCTCCAGTAGCTGACAAAGGCAAAGAAGTAAGGGCTTTGTCCCATCAGATTTGTGGAAGTGGAACTTCGTTCACTGCCCTGACAGTCATCACAAGTGGCACTAGTGAGCATCTACAAGTGGATCATTGCAAACAAATTCAAAATACAGAACTGCAAGAGAGAGCCAGGAGAGAGGCAGAATGGGGCAGAGAGGTTGGGGGTGGGTGTTTGCATTCTGGCTCTGCACTTAGTAGATGGAGTGACCTTGGACAATTGATTTACCTTCTCTCAATCCCAATTTCTTTTTTTTTTTAATTTTTATTAAAATACAGTTTGTTGGGCTTCCCTGGTGGCGCAGTGGTTAAGAGTCCGCCTGCCGATGCAGGGGACACGGGTTCGTGCCCCGGTCTGGGAAGATCCCACATGCTGCGGAGCAGCTAGGCCTGTGAGCCATGGCCGCTGAGCCTGTGCGTCCGGAGCCTGTGCTCTGCAACGGGAGAGGCCACAACAGTGAGAGGCCCACGTACCGCAAAAAAAAAAAAAAAAATACAGTTTGTTTACAGTGTTGTGTTAGTTTCAGGTATACAGCAAAGGATTCAGTTATACATATATATAAATATATATTCTTTTTTACATTCTTTTCCATTATAGGTTATTACAAGTTATTGAATATAGTTCTCTGTGCTATACAGTAGGTCCTTGTTGGTTGTCTAGTTTATATATAGTGATGTATATATTTTAATCCCAAATTCCTAATTTATTCCTCTGCTGGCTCCCCTTTGGTAACCACAAATTTGCTTTCTATGTCTGTGAGTCTATTTCTGTTTTGTAAATAAGTTCATTTGTATCATTGTTTTAGATTCCACATATAAGTGATATCATATGATATTTGTCTTTCTCTGTCTGGCTTCCTTCACTGGGTCTGATCATCTCTAGGTCCATCCATGTTACTGCAAATGGCATTATTTCATTCTTTTTTATGGCTGAGTAATATTCCATTGTATATGTGTGTGTGTGTGTGTATATATATATATATATATATATATATATATATACCACATCTTCTTTATCCATTCATCTGTTGATGGACACTTAGGTTTTACTTCCATGTCTTGGCTATTGTAAATAGTGCTGCTATGAACGTAGGGGTACATGTGTCTTTTCCAATTATGTTTTTCTCTGTATATGTGCCCAGGAGTGGGATTGCAGGATCATATGGTAGCTCAACTTTTAGTTTTTTAAGGAACCTTCATACTGTTCTCCATAGCAGCTGTTACCAATTTACATTCCCACCAACAGTGTGGGAAGGTTACTTTTTCTCCACATCCTCTCCAGCATTTATTAATTGTAGAGTTTTTCATGATAGCCATTCTGATCAGCGTGAGGTGATACCTCATTGTAGTTTTGATTTGCATTTCTCTAATAATTAGCAATGTTGAGCATCTTTTAATCCCAGTGTCTTTCAAATGAGATTGAAAATAATAATACCTACTTCATGGAATTTACTGATAATTAAATACATTGATACAAATGAATGTTCTTTGTGTATTAAAAAACTCAAAAATTGTTCAGTACGATTAAAGCTATTTGTATGTATGAAAGGTTGAGATTAATAGCATGCCAAATTCCTCGGGAAGCACTTTGGAGATGGAGAGACGGGGTATAGCATAAATTGGCCAATCCATTCTTAGGAGAGCTGAGGATAAGTACAAATTCTTGAGCCCTAAGCTAGAAGAACAATTCTGAAGAAAGCAAATGAGACTGTGAAAACTGCAGACCTCAGAGAAGAGGAGAAGACAGAGAGCAGCAGAGATTATTACTGAGGTCAGGGGTATTCCAGATGGTCATGAGAAAGTGATCATTCAGGAAGACATGTCTCAAAACTTCAAGCCACACACATGTAACAAAAGGAAAGCTTGCTGGCCATGGTGTTAGGACGTGAAATGACCCAGAGGGCAAAGGCTATGGACTCCAAACACAAAGCCCTGAGCCAACCCAACTCCTGTTGCTATTTTTGAAGCCCCGTGTGGGTGAGGGGCGGGAGAAATAGGGAGAGTTTTTCCACTAGGAGTCAGAAACCGAAATAGGAAAGATCAACAGAAGCATTTATAAACAATGGATGCCATTAATTTTTTTAAGCTAGGAAGGAGTTGGAAAAGATGTAATGTGGCAGGGAGCGGGGAATATATTCAGGGAAAGATGGCCCGGGGGTCTTCAAACCATCTTGTTCAATTGAACTCATAGTAGGGGACAGATAGCATGGGTTATTTTTAATCAAGTTCTCATGAGTAGAGTTCAACTGTGATGGGAAAAATGTTCCCATTTTTTTCCCCTTTATCAGAAAACTTTCTAACTATTGAGTGATTTCCAAAGTTTGGGGCCAGTTTAAGCTGTATTGCTCGAATTCTGAAGCTCAAGTTCTTTCTAGTACACCACAGTATGAGGACAGGTCCAGACAGTTCCCAGCATCTGCTTTGAGGAGGGTTTGAGGAATCAGTAGCAGATGTGGAAGGAGTGATTCCCAGAATCAGCTTTCAGCCCCTTCCTAGGTCAGGCAGTCATCAGATGGAACAGTATTCTGGCCTGGGTTGTAGGGTCAACCGGGAGCTTGGAGAGTTCTGGGTCCCAACAAACCAGGATGCAGTCACATTGGAACATTGGCATGAAAAGCAAGACTGACCAGCTGGGAGCCCAGGGAGTAAAGATCTGCAGGTGACTAGAACCCGGTAGTCACACACGCCTCCAGGAGCCAGGGGCCACAAGAAGGAACCTCACTCCTTCCACAGCGTGAGTGGGGCAGAACCCCAGCATTCTCTCAGCCTGGGCACTTCTCTGGCCCAGGTCTGAGTAGGCTGGTCATTCCTCACGGACAGTAATGTTCTTTGTGCCAAGCCCTTTCCTGGCCACAGGGGTTCTAGAGGTGAATAAGCCATCACTCCAAGTCAAGGGCCTTTTGTGAAAGGTACCTGGGAACAGTAAGGGAACAGAGGAGAGTGTGGGTCCTGAGGTGGTGGAAGCAGGGAGAGTGTGTGTGCGCAGGAGGCTTTGGAAAATCCTTAAAAGGGCTTCAAGAAAATGGGAAGCTGTTTAGCACCTGAGCAAGAAAGGCAGAGGAGGCAATGTGAGCAGCGCTCAGGTGGCATGAGTCGGCCACCCTTGCCAGGAGCCACAAATGATCTGGTAAAACCAAGGAGTAGCTCAAGGTGGAGCATATTGAAAATGAAGCAAGGAGAGTCAGCAGAGGTCCCATCAGGGAGGGAATGCTAAGGAATTCTGTTTCATTCCTTGTGTTAGTGTTCATTGAAAGGCAAATGGTCCATGAATAATGCTAGCTGCATTATAATGCCGGTTTTTATCACCCATTGGAGGTTTTGTTATGGCCTTTAGTTTAAAAATACTAACTCTACCATCTTTACTACTGTTTTCATAGTCCCTAGCCCTTAAATGCCTCTGGTCTGCCCAGGCACTGAAAACACACCCTCCACTTTTGCTCTCATCTGTGGCTCTGAGGCCCTTCTGTGAGCCTGGCTTCTGGCCCTCCGAGGCTTTGCAGACTCTTGATGCAAGCGATCTCCTGATCCCTTGCAGTCTCCTCTCCCAGCCAAGGCCTGTACTGCCAGAGGCTGAGGGGAGTCCAGTAGCTAAACCGGTAAGAACAGGGGCCTGGAACATCTTTGAACTATCTCATCTATATTTACCTTTGAATCATTTATATATTTTTTATGTAATCCAAGAAATATTTATGAATCTATTTCTAGATATTCATATATATATAAAACATATATATTATTTATTTCTAGATTTTTTAAAGTTTTTTTTCCCAAATCATAGTAAGGTATCTTTCTTGTCTAATTTACATTAATTTTATCAAATAAATTGTAGGAGTTGATACCATGGTTGCACAATCTGGAAGCAAGTTAATTATCAGTAACAATGTTAACTATTGTTCACCGCTGATTAAGTACCGTACTATGATTACATTTCTTTTCTTACACATTTCTTTTTCTTATTTTTACCCATTCTCCATATTGTTCCTCTAGGTAAGTGATCTCAAGGGCAACAATTGTTTTATCTTTAACTCTGATACTATATGAAATTCAGCCAAAGGGTAAGCAATACCTCGATGGCAAAATCTTATCAAAATTAGTCTGGCCAATTGTTTTATAGATATCTGTAATCGATATCATTTCTTTTAAAAAGCCTGTCATCCAGTGTAGTTGATTCAGCCATTTGCATTGAGAAAACCCCTTCAATATTTTCTCCTAACATCTATATATAAACTTCTTCATTCACTGGAGCTTCAACACTTGGTTTTCTATGGAACTCTCACTTATCCATAGTGGTAAACGATACCAGGCTCATAAAATGGCTCAGTGCCCAACAGTTAATCAGTGTTGTATTGGTTTTCACTGATCCATTCCAAAATCCATCTCAATATCATAACTCACATTCTTAACAATTTTCAACTGTAACTCATAGAACTATCTTAGATTTATCCTAGAAGTTCATATCCCAGGGAAGAACTGATGGTTTCTGTGAAGATCTGGCCCCGTGTCTTCCCTATATCTCCATATTCCAAGGACCACATCATTCCAAGGGGCTGACTTGACCTGGTTTCCTGCAAGTACAACTTTGCTTTTTGTCACAGTAGTACATGAGACTAGTTTAAAGGTGGTACTGATGGTACTGAAAATACTACAGTGGAAACTGTCTCATCCTGTAACCCAGACTCGCTTCTGAAAGTCAACCACTTTCATCCTTTTTAATTGTTGCTTCTAGCATTCATTTCAATATTTCTAAATCCTGTGCTTCTACTACTATTTATTGATGAATCAAACATGTCTTGGCTTCCTGCTATAGAGGATGAGGATTCAGCTCTAACCCCTCCAGCAACCCCTGCTTGTTCACTTCTTCCTCACTCTCACTTTTCCCACAAGAGTCACATCACAGTCTGCTGCTCCCTTGCTCTGTCGTCTTCCCAAGTAGTTTTATCACAATTTTGTGTTAACTAGTCACTTTATACACTCTTATGACCATTGCTCACTTCTGATTCTAGTATTGTACCATGATTACATTTCTTTCCTTACACAGGTTTTACGTTGCTTCATACTGGAAGTTGCCTTTTTCATTTCCTTGACTTTTCATGCACCTATAATTGTTTTTTTTTATATACTCTCATATATCTGTCTAATGCCATATCTATTATGATATCCAAATCTAAAAAAGCTCTGTAAATGTTTAAGTTCCATTTTTTCCCAAGTCTACTGCCTCACTTCATCTGTGGCTCCTGTCTAGGGCTATTACTGTGTTGTCATATGGGCATATCACTTACCTCTCCTCTATGTTGTTCTTGCGTTGCACACTGAGTCTGATATTTTTTTCTTCCTTGATTTATTTCTTCATCTTTCTAAGGCACATTCTTCAGTAGTTTTCTAAGAAAGCGTGTGTGGAAAGTTAAATATTTTTAATTCCTGATGATCTGAATATGTGTTTATTCTGCCTTCATACTTGTTGGTAATTTGGCTGGGTATAAAATTCTAGGTTGGAAATTTTCTTCTTGCAGAATTTTGAAATTCCACGGTTTTTGAAGCTCCATGACCTTCTAGTTTCCAAGTTGCTATTGGGAAATCCAGTCTTCCTCTCTTCTGCTAAATTGCTTACCACACCTTCAGTTGCTATCTTCCAAATGTATGTATGTTGAACTTTCTTCTACTCTTGCCACTCCTCCCAGTAACTCTGTTATTTGGGCGTTTATACCATTTTTTTATTCTTGCTAATTTTAGTGGGGTTTTGGTATGAATAAGTGGGAAACTCATGTTGCCAGTCCACCATATTTACTCAAAATCCAGAGATATCTTTATTTTTCCAAGTGTGTAAACCCATGCCATCCCCTTTGCATATATTATGATGCTATTACTATTAGCAACCCTGAGAGTGGTTAGTACTATTCCCATTTGATGATGAGACAGCTGAAGCTCCAAGAATTTTAGTAGTTTTCTTAAGTTTAAAGAGCCCACATGAGACAGATTCAAATTTAAAATCATGTTTTTCCCACCCTACTGAGGCATAACGGTCACATTCAGTGATGCCTTTGTGATGGAGATCAGTGGTGATAAAACAAATTAGATTGTAGCTTCTCCATATCTTGCTACAGTAAACTAATGCCACTGCTGGGATGTAAATTATTCCTTTGAACTAGTCTCTGAGCCACAGAATACAAGCTTTCCTCTTCAATCACTTTTGTTATTCCATGGTAGAAATTGGAACACCTGAAACCAAATAATTGCAGGTGGTCTGACTCATACAGTGGAGTGTTTTAGAACAAGCAAGGAAAACTGAAATTATGGTGTTCAGGTCTGAAGGAAAATATACCTTAATATATAATGGCTCTATTTCAGAGTCCAGCACACAATGAAATAACTTTCCTCTTGGAAGCTTTTACTTACATTCTCACATAAGGCACAAAATAGCATTCTCTATTTGAAAACAAAAATTAAGTTACTGCCTTCAAAGTCCAGTCTTTTGAAGACATTGCAATTTTTCAGCTAAGTGGTTATTCTCAAAATGAAAAAGAGATTTTCCAACTAGTATTTATGAACAAGCACACATACCCAGGAATTTATGGTGTGTTTATATGTCACTTTGACTTTCTGTATTTATAACAGCAGACACACTTTGTGTTAAATGATGCCTTCGTGAAGGGAGTTTTCAGGTAATACCTCCTGAAGGGTTTCTAGGGCTTTGTCCAGTCAAGAGTTTTCCTGTTGCTTTTCTCAGCTGACTGTCAGGTTCTCATAGACCCTATTTTATCATCTCATTATCCTCAACTGCATCCCCATATAGGTTAAACAAGCCAAATAAAAGGAGGAAATGTTTGGGCCAAGCAGGGAAAGAGTGAAACTAAGCAGGACCTCCTCTGACCTGAGATAAGTCATTCTACTGCTTGGACCCTTAGGCTTCTCGTCTGTGAAATAAAATCATACACATACACCATTGTAAAGCAATTATACTCCAATAAAGATGTTAAAAAAATAATATAAAATAAAATAAAATCATACACATAGATGATCTCCAAGTCCTCTTTCAGCTCTTGAATGCCATTCCTACACCATCGATGAAATCAACTTCAATTAATTATCTAAATCAGTCACCACTGATTTCAGTATGTGTGTGACTGACTACAAAAGAATTCGTTCATTAATTTCTTTAATACGTATTTATTGGGCATCATACCCAGAGCTGGGTATACAGTGGCAAATGGACAGACTCAGTCCTTAGCCTCATTGAGTTCATAGTCCAGAGGAAAAGACAAAAACGAACTCTCAAATAAATAACAACTGTGATAAATCCTGTGAAAGATAACAACAGAGCACTGTGAAAAGACCAACAGGAAAAAAAGATAATTTAGAGGGGGGGAGGGGGAATGTTCCCAAGAAGGCCTCATTGAAGAAATGACAAGCAGCCCTAAGGATGAGGACAGTGAAACAAGTGAGGAGCTACAGACAAGCATTGCAGGCACACAGGGCAGCATGTGTAAAGACCCTGAGGGATTCAAGAGCTTGTGCATTTAAGGAACTTGAAGAAGGTCATGTGGCTAGACCCTGGTGAACAAGAGGGGTCGGCCTGAGACAAAGTTAGAAATGGGCTCCCACCAAATCATACAAAGTCTCGCCACCGTGGTGAGCATTTTGTGTAACATCAGAAAGGCAGGGAGAACCTACCGAGAGACCATTAAGTAGGAGGTTCCACACATAGTGGAGGAAGGCAAAAATGGATAAGGCAATTCAGTCAGGAATTGGTCCGGACAAGGCGTGGTGATGGTTTGGAGGAGGCAGTGGTGGAGAAGAGGGTGGATTTTATGTGTGTTGGGCTGTCCTCGCTTTGTGTCTGTGGTCAGCTATGATATATAGGGGAGACCTGTGACCTCATGTGTCACGGCATATGGACATATTAATTCCTACTGAGGGAAGCTCGTTGCCTTTCCAGCTGGTCTTCTTGGGCAGCATTCCACGTGATCCATGGAAAGTATTCACACATCCTTTTGCTGACAAGCTTTTAAGGTGCGGGCCTTGCCTATATGGCTGTTTCTCCTTGGTAGGCTGGCAGGACCACTGGTCACCCGTATCCCTCACCTACATGCTCCCATGGGTGTGGCCACAGCCATGTGTCCAAATCTCCTCAAAATCCCTCTCAGCAGGAGGAGACTGAGAAGAGAAGAAAGCACCTCCTTCTTCTCATTATGTAGAGAAGCATAGTTTTAGGGATAAAACTAATATTGTCTCAACAACTCTACAAAGAAATGCTCCCTCCAGCCTCCCACCTCCCTTCCACTTTTCCAATAGGCTTGATTTGCTTGGTCACCTAAGGGCTGTGAAATCCATTTTGGCGCCTCATTTTTAAGACCTGCTTGGAAGCCTGCCACCTCCTTTTCATAAGTCAGAGAAGATGGCACCTCTTGTCCTGTATCCTCTGTCCTGGACTCAGTGGAGACAGAAGACATCCCATTTTAACATCCTCTCTTCGCCTCCAGCCAGCCACTTTGTAAAACAACAAATGAGGTGCCCAGCACCACTCCTGTCTTCCTGAAGCTCCCACATCCCGCCCTCTGGTCTGTCCTCCCGATGCCTCTCCAGTGCTGCTGCCTTGGGCCTTGGTGCAGGCCAAGATTTTGGACACGGTGGCCAGGATGACTCTCTGCCTCCCCTCCCTCCTCTGCTTTCTTTCTTCTCACCTGTTATGGCATTGTGTCCCAGGACACTAAGTGACTCACTGCAGGGGTAGTTTCACTGCCCCCCACCTCCTCTTCCTTTTCCCCCAGGCAGGGGCTGGTGTCTGATTGAGCCCTCTATCCCCCACTTTAGACCATCATCAGCCCCACTTTCACACAGACCACGCTGTTCCCCCTTTATTGGTCATTTTCCAGAGAGTTTGCCCAATAGTTCAGACTGTGTGATGGGAATTCAGGTAAAAATGGGTAGAATTTCAGGACTTGGACTACTCAGCAAGATACACAGAAGAGCAGAAATGTGATCCATGTGAAGAGCAAAGAAAGTGGGATTTGCAAGCTTGAATTGAGTGAGCCATGGAGGCAGAGGAGGTTGAGATTGTCTGGAGGAATAAACAGGAAAGGGGTGGAAGGAAACCAGAGCTGATACTATGGGTAGAAAATATGGAAGAAGGTAAAAGAATCTACCATGATATTTTGTCCATTTTTAAATCTTCATATAAACATCACAGGAAAGACGAATTAGCTGGGTTATGGGAATGACCACTTTTTCAGTGATTTCATACAAGTCGCCAGGGAAGAGTAGGTTGTATCTAACCAAAGCTCACCATATATCTGACAGGAACCAATGCTAAGCATGGACTGCGCTGCAAGGCCTGTAAGATGAGTGTCCACCACAAGTGCATGGACGGCCTGGCACCCCAGCGGTGCATGGGCAAGCTGGTAAGGGCTTGTGCCCGGAGTGTGCCCCGGAACCACTGCTCAGGGCACCTGCCTGCCCGATGAGATCACTCCATTCAAAATATTTCGCGGCAGCACCCTGAGAACTGGACACCGGGAAGGTACCCCCCACGTCTCTGGCTGGACAACTTGGCTTCCTAGTTGGCATAATGATTGAGGAAGGAGGAGCTTTGTCAACTTAGGAGATGCATGTTGCACGTGTGGAAAGGGCTCAGTGTCCTTCATAGAGTGGCCAACTTGTCCTGGGTCGGCACTTTCCCAATTTTAGCATTGGGACTGTCCAAGTTTTGCAAGTAGAAAGCAGGCATCCCAGGAACCCCCTCGGCCCCAGCTTAATTGTCTGACAGCTCAGTGCGTATCAAGAATGGGATAGAGATGAACCACCCCACAGAAGTGGAGAGAGTAGTAAACATCTATACCACTGTAACAGATCATGGTGGCCAAACCAAGGGCTGGGGGCTCAGCCTGGCCCATTCTGGGCTGATTGTCGCATCTCAGGGGTGGACTTCAGTACTGGTGCCACACAATGATAAAAAAGCCACCCAGAACACTTTTGAGAATAGTTGAAACTAAGATGGCCAAAGAATTATAGAAGGGACCAAGAATGTCTACCCTAGACATACTTGGGGCATGACAGCTGTCTTCAGAAGAATTTAAGATCTGTCACACAGAATTCTGTCATCCTCTGTGGCTTCAGGGAAAAGGCCTAGGATCAGTAGGTTCCAAGTCTTAACCATCAGATATGATGTCACCAAAGACCTGCCTCCAGGATTAGTGAGAGTTCCTGCTATCCACATCCCCAGCAGTGTTCACAGGAGCATACCACTTGCTAGGAACATTGGAAGGGATTCTGGAATTCTAGTAGGGGTGGGACCCTTCAGTTCCCTTCTAACACTGGGGTACAGTAAGTCAGGATTCTTAGAGAGTTCATCTCCGTACTCTGATTGGCAGTGTCCTCTTCTCCAAAACCCCTGCCTCACGTGCTCCCCTCCTGTCCTCCCATGGTGATTCCCACAAGCCGAGGCAGAAACCATGAATGAGAGGTCAGAAAAGCAGAATGGAATCTAGAACACAAAGCTCTGCGTAGAGCTCATCAGACATACAAGGGACTTCAGGTCTACCTGTGAGGTCTGCTTGCCCATGCCCAGGCCTTTTAGTGATGTTAATAAATCACGTGGTGAAATAACACAGAATGGTTCGTTTGTATCCTGGGAAGTAATGAGGAGCCCAACATAAAGGAGGCTGCAATGTGCACCTGCAGAGGAGAAGTGGGACGGGGGAGGGCAGGGCTGGGGGCTTGCTTTCTGGAGGGAGTGGAGCTTGCTTATTGACACCTCTACCTCCCAACCCAACCCCAGGGATAAATTACAGGACATGTCAGCATCTTAAAGGGAGACAGGGAGGCACCCCTAGAGGAACCAACTGGTTTCATTTTTAGAGCTCTCGTGGGGTTTTCTTCATCTCATCAATAACTTTGAGCCCTTCTCTTTCTCATTCTGTCTCCAGCCAAAGGGGTTTCGGCGTTACTACAGCTCCCCCTTGCTCATTCATGAACAGTTTGGATGCATTAAAGAAGTTATGCCCATTGGTGAGTTGGGGCCCGGTGGGCTGAGCTGGGTTTGGAGCAGCAACGTCAGAGCTGATGGCTGCTCTTCTCCCAGGTCCCGGTGCTGCCATACCAGTGGGGGACCGGGGGGGTGGCATTCGTTTGGTGGCTAATTGGGTTATGGTTGTTTGTTTTGCTGGAGGGGAAACTTAAGGTGAACCAAATTCTCCAGAAATTTTTGTCCTCTCCCTGATGAAGCTTCAAAGAACCCATGTCCAAAGGCCATCAGCAGCATGGCAGAGTGGAAGGAGCATGGAGCCTGGCATCCCATAGACCTGGGTCACAGCCCAGCTCCTCCATTGACCAACTGTGTGTCTAAACAAGCTACTCAACCTGCTGGACCCTATACGATGAAAACAGCAATGGCTGCTTTTCATAATTTTTTGTAGAAAATAGATATACATTATAGACCAATGCTTGGAAGGAGCTTACTGAATATTGTTTATTCTTTAATGAGGAAAAGATGTCTTATATTTTTAGGTATTTCTGGCTTGAATATATTCCTCAACAATATCCTTCAGTTCCATGTCTTCTCCCTTTCTGAAAATCTCTACATTTATGTTTGCCCTTTGGTGGTGGCAGGGGGAGCAACTTTTAAACTAGAAATTTACAAACTGGAAAGTTTTTAATTAGAAATCCCAGGAAGCCTGGTAATGTCCAAGTCTTTCAAAAAGGTTGCCTCCTACTGCAAACTTTGTGTCACGAGACTTCGTACCCTGGTGAGCAGGGCCTTTCACTAGAGGAAATAAAGCTGGGAAGTAGAACCTTGGCACTGGAGTCCAGCGGGTGGATAACAAAGAGGAAAACCAGTCAATCAGCAAAGCTTTGGGAGCAGAGTGGGCTGAGTGCAGTGGAGGGACCTGGGAAATGGGCACAGGTCGTGGGGGGAGCATGCGAGGAAAGTTGACCACAAAAGCTCCATTTCCCCAGGGGTAAGAGGGTCTGTTGTGCAGGACCTACTTTTCGATGCCGTTAACCCAGGAGGTATGATAGGTGGTTGTCTGTCCCGACTGTGATATGAGGAAACCCTTCTCTCACGTGAGCTTTCTTTTCTGCTGCAGCCTGCGGCAATAAGGTGGACCCTGTCTATGAGACCCTCCGCTTCGGTACCTCCCTGGCCCAGAGAACAAAGAAGGGCAGCTCCGGCAGCGGCTCCAGTTCACCTCACGGAACCTCGGTAATTGTCCTCTTCCTCCCTTGGGCAGTGTGGAGTGCGGGTCCCACCTAAATGCATCAGGCGGGGGGAGTCTCTTGGGGGTCAGGCAGCCTTTAAAGGGAGCTCCAAGTGCCTTTGGGCCACTAAAGGTTAACCTTCTGGGGCCAACCCCCAGAGATCCTTTTACTTTCCTCCTAAAGACCACGCTCCTGGCCTCAGGCTCATTGACTCTCTCTCCCTCCCCCTCCCACCACTAGTAGCTTATCCGCTAACACATAGAAAGGTTCGACCCAAACAAGGGGCAGAAGCAGAGAAGTCCCAGCTGTGTCCAGTTCTCCTTCCAGCTACATCCCAGTTCAAGAATACAGCCATTTCTCACATCTTCTCAGTCCTCTCTCTCTAAGGCAAGATGCACCCTTTGATTTCTTTCACACAAACACTGCCGTCCCCGGAAGACGGGAGTGGCGTGGAGGCGGGGCGCTTCCCTCCATGGGACACACACCCTCCCAAGCACCTCTCTCCTATGTTTTACCTGATCTAAAATGAGTGTTGTGTGCGTCTCTGTGACCTGTGTCGTCATCCTCTCTCTGACTGTCCCAACCAAAATTTCTATGAATGCCCCAAGATGCCACACAACTCTGTAGCAGAGAGAAGGCTCCCCAGAGATGGGCCTGACCTGCCCGCATGAGCAGCAATGTCTGCTGCTGCGGTTCTGAGCTCTTGCTCATCACAGCAAGGAGACATCCTGAGAAACACTCCGCGGGAGACAGTGAACCTTTTCGCCTCCACGTTTGTGACTGATGCTATGAGCAGAAAGACCATCACAGGCATAAATAAGGGATGTCCATTCCGCTTTCGTGTCTAAAACAGCTTTATTTCTGGCAATATCTCGACCCTACAGACTGGTTTTAGGGGCAAAAAGCATAGTTTGTTCAATGTCAATAACATGTTCGTTCATCATAGCCCACTTATACTTCCTGGCGCTGGTTCCATCAGTAAATATTTCTTGAAATTTTGCTCTGTGAAGGCTTTGTTCTGAGAGCTGCAGGGAGACAATGAGAGCTGCAGGGAGACAAAGACAAATGAAATTGTACTTAAATATCTGTCACTTCACTCCTTCCCCAGAGTCCAAATTGCCTCAGTGGAAGCAAACAGAAACAATTGATTGCTACTTTAACATGACTCTGCTTCCTTCCTGCAGGGTCGGTAGTAATGAACTTCAGCGTCTTGCCATCCTGGCAGTATTGTTATATCCTAAAGCGAACATATTCCCACATAGCAAAGGTTTATTTTCTTCCAGGGCTGTAGAGGCATTTGCTTTACATTGTTGGGAAGTTGCTGCCTGGCTGTTTCTAAATCGTTAGGTTTCCTCTCATGTGCTTTCAAATGTTCTAGAATACAGAAGGCTTGATGGCTTTGGGAAGATCAGGAGAAACCACATTCGAAAACTTTCTAGGAGTTGGTTAGCTAGTTTAGGAATGATCTTCAGTTTTGTAAGATTATATTAACATAATAATAGCAACTTCTATTCAGAAATAGTGAGCTTCAGAGGAACAGGGTACAAGTGACTTAGAGACCCTGTGACATTTTTTTTTTCTTCTTTCTGATGTGTCATGAAAGGAAGAATGGCTGAAATAAATCTTAAAGTTAAATTGTAAGAAGAAATCAGTCTCAGGAAGGTGGTACTAAAGTGCTCTAGAGCTGATGGGGAGAGTTAGGAAGGCAAACTTGTTCCTCTCTAGTAAGATATAAATAAATTGTTTTACAAATATGACTCTCCTGTGAGGTCCCCTAAACTCCTCTTTTAAAGAGGTGAGAGATGCACAGATAGAAGTAGAGCATCTGACCCTTTGAAAGAGGCCATCTGTGGTGTAAATGTTTAATGACCAACGAGGGCTGGACCCTGATTTGTAGCATTTGCCAATTTCCATGGTGTAAATACTCCCACTGTGGCCAATTTCAAGCTACCAGTGTGATGACCCTAAAGGCTCTCACCAGCCCACGTGAGCTAGTCCAGCTATACTGCTGGGTGAAGCACAGTGCTTAAGAGATGAACCTAGAGAATGTTATGCTCAGTGAAATAAGTCAGACAGAGAAAGACAAGTACTGTCTGATATCACTTATATGTGGAATCTAAAATATAATACAAATGATGGATATGCAGAACAGAAACAGACTCACAGATGTAGAAAACAAATTTATGGTTCCAAAAGGGGAAAGGGAAGGGGAGAGGGACAAATTAGGCATATGGGATCAACAGATACAAACTACTATACATAAAATAGATAAGCTGTAAGGATTTACTGTATAGCACAGAGAATTATAGCCATTATCTTGAAATAAGTTTAATGGAGTATAATCTGCAAAGTACTGAATTATTATGCTGTGCATCTGAAATTAACATAATATTGTAAATCAACTATACTTTAAAAAAAAAAAAGAGCATGGGCTCTGGAGACAACACCAGGGGTTCAAACCCCAGCTCCACCACTTACGAGCTCTGAGACCTCAAGTTGAGTTCTTGATTGTCTCTGGGCTTCAGATTCCTATCTGAAAAATAGGCCTATCAGAGGATTACTGTGAAGCATAAATGAGATGATTCATATAAGGTATGTAAAAACAGCACGTGCTAGATGATTGGTAACAATTAGCTATTTAGAGTGCTGCTTTATTATTGTTGTTGTTATTTCTGTAACCTAAATTCTAACTATGACCTCTCTTATACACAAGAAAGGGCAGAATTTGTTATTACAAAAGCAATTACTTTTCGCAGCAATGGAAATGGCATTGAACTCACACCTAAGTCATGCACCCCTCAGTAGTGCATCTTGTTCTCTATAATTAATATTTAACACTCACCTAGAAAGAGCTGTAGTTCTACTGACCATTTTAAGTGACAGGATGTGAGCAGGAATTCTGATTTCTCTCTGTCTCTTCCTGGGAAGTAGCCTAACTGTGGCCTGTGCATATAGGCACTCGTTCACCTGTCATGTGCCAACCCCAGAGCCTGCTCTGGACACTGGGAGGGAGGGACAGTGCCCGAAAGAGAGCACACAGCCTCTCTGAAGTTAACCAAACAGACAGAAGAGCAATGATGCGATTCTTAAGACAGTGTCATGTAAATTCCACCTTCGCTCTTCTACTGGTATCACAATCTCTGCTCAGTCGGCCCCTGAAATGACATTGCTCATTCCACTCTGTTCCCTCTTTTCAAGATTTCAGATCTTGTCGAGGTTCCTGAAGAGGCTGACGGGCCAGCAGGCGTGTACGGCCTACGGAAACGTAGCAACAGCGGTAAGTGAGGGGTGTGGGGATCTAGCACCGCCCAGCACAAACGGGAATCACATCCGTCGTCCAGGTCAGCAGGCAGGCACACCTGACTTCCAGGCCCCTCTCTCTGCCAGCTCTGGAATTCAATCCGGGCAAGTGTTTGATATTCTGGAGGGAAACCGGGCATAATCACTGGTGGATTTCAGTGATTTGACTATAACATTCCCTAAGTTCTGTCTTTTGAGTTCTCATGCCGTAAGGACATAGAGGTCCTTCCAGGCCTTTCTGTTAACACGTCACTTCCCCCACTGACCTATACTGGATAACAAAGCATCCCAGAGAGAACCACTCCATGCTACACCGGAAGTACTCCAGGTGAGGGGTGGTGCCGGGGAGTGTGGGCCTCACCTGGGCTCCTTCCCAGCAGAGATAACTAAGACTCAAAGACTGATCTGCACAGTCTAGCCAGACATTCTTTATTAATATCGTTTAGCTTGCTAATAGCATAAGCCCTTCTTATAATAATTTCTAGAATACTTATTAGATGCTAACTACATGCTATTGCTTGCTAACATTGAGAAAGAACCTCCTCTTAAACCAGAACTTAAAGAAACATAACCAGCACCTTATGCCTGAATCTTGATGAGCCTCTTGATGTCAACAGCTACTTAATTTCCACTCATTTATCCAAAAACTATTTATGAAGTATTTACTACCAGCAGCAAAACTACATAGGTCACAAAGCTGTCCTCAGGTCACTCATAACCCAGCATGGTTGCAGGTCCTGACCTGCGTTGTTACCTTGGGCTGAATGCATTCTCCTGGCAGAAGTTATCCCTTGAAGCTCTAATACCCGCAGGTGAAGCACCACCTTGGACAGATTTTCCACTTGACTAAATGTCCCTGCCATTTCCAGACTGGAAGCAGGACTTCTACATCAAATACCCCATAGCTGCTTTGTCAGCTGCTGTCTTACAAGGTGTCACTTCACTTCCTTAGCTCTAGGAATCCATTCATTCTCTTCTCTAGTTAGGATGGGGCCTCTGCGATTCCCTCAGGCAGTGCCCCATGACCCTCCTTTCTAAATAAGCATCAGCGTCCATTAGGACCCCCTTTGCCAAGCCCACCCACAGTTGCTAAAGCACACTGCTAGGGTAAGAAGTCTTTGGCATCAAATGGGGAAAACACTACTTTCAGATGAGTGCAGACATCCGTCAGGCACTTAGCAGTGCCATTAGAAAGACAAATCAGAGAGTGTCAGCTGCCAGAGGACCTTGTGGCAGAGCAGTAACCCTGCAGGACCTCCCAGCCCACTTCTGTCCAGCATTGCAGATCCAGCAACTGAATTTGGTGAGCAGCCCTGGAGTTTGTCAGTATCTTAGGACCAAACTCACCAGAGGCTGGAATGTAAGCCAGAGCTGCATTTCAGTGCTGCAAGTCTGTCAGCTGTTCTGTCCCCTGAGTCTGAGTTCTGCCTGCCTTCTTCCCCTGACGCTTCTCACCAAATCGCAGGGGGCATCCTCATCATTAATCGCACTGGACGTATTTGGTCCTTGGCCCCTCCTTGTTGTGGAGGTAGATGCTGGACTTCACTTAGTGATCATGTGGTCTTCAAGAGATCTAGCCTCTCTCTGCTTCAGTCACCTCACCTCTAAAATGAGGATACTAATAACACAAATCCATAGGGTGTTGTGATCTTTAAATGAGATAACAAAGGTAAATACTATCTGTACACTGATGACTCTAAAACTTCATTCCTAGCATTAGGCCTCTTTGCTGCCTCTGGATGCCTGTAGCCTACTGGAAACGGCCATCTGAATGGAGAACAGGCATCTTCAAGTTAACACACCCAAATGGACTCTTGATTCCCTCACTCACCCCCCACCCCCGCCTACCGAAACCAGCTCTTCCTCAGTTGCTCCTGCTCTGTTGTAGGAACGCCATTTTACTAGATGATCAGGCCAAGACTTTTGGCATCAGCCTTGACACCCTTCTTCTCACACCTCTTATCCAGTCTGTTCGCAGATCTTATCTGCTGCTCTTCAAAATCACACCCAGCATGGGCCCACATCTTCCCTCTCTGCCTCCACCACCCTGGTCCAGATTTACGGATGCTGTCGCCCATTCCTCAGTAGCTGAGGTCTCTTTTTGCCCTGGGGATTTCTTCACTCAAAAATGGTCTTCTGGGCTTCCCTGGTGGCACAGTGGTTGAGAGTCCGCCTGCCGATGCAGAGGACACAGGTTCGTGCCCCAGTCCGGGAAGATCCCACATGCCGTGGAGCCGCTGGGCCCGTGAGCCATGGCCGCTGAGCCTGCGCGTCCGGAACCTGTGCTCTGCAACGGGAGAGGCCACAGCAGTGAGAGGCCCGCGTACCGCAAAAAAAAAAAAAAAAAAAAAAAATGGTCTTCTTAGGGTTTTATTATGTGAACAGCTGTATTTAGGGATCATCAATATGAAGCACCATTGCTATTAATGAAGTCATCGTCAGGTCATGAAGTGTCAGAGATGCAGCCTAGAGCCTCACTAATCCACATGTGGCCCGTGGACCAGCGGTCTGGGCAGAACTTGAGAGCCCATTAGAAATGCAGAATCTCAGGCTGCCCCAGACCTGAAAAATCAGAATTTCCATATGGACCTGTGATTCATATTCTTGTTAACGTTTGAGAAGCCGGATTAGAGGCCATTTAGTCTAACCCCTCTCCTCCAATATACACACACAAACAGGGACACACAGACATATACACACAACAAATACTGGATAGATAAGGAAATTGAGACGTGGAGTAATACACTCAAGGACACAAAGTTGATGATTTGCTGTCTCTTTCATGTTAAGGGGCATTTTCACAGTCTTATTCAAAGCAATCTGTTGAAAGAACTTAGTAAGGGATAAACCTCTAAAAAGCTTTGGAGATCTATTAACTATTCCTTTGATCAGCAGTAGCTTTCTTCATGTGCACTCTTAGAAGCAAGAGGGATTAATTATGCATCAGTTTGCTTCAAAACGTGTTCCTTTGATTTGGATTTAATGCTCTGTCCATGTAGTTTGAGAAACAACATAGAGAAAACACCCTGCTTATCTATAGTCCAAGCTCCCACTCGTCGTCTCACATTCTTGGCAAGGAGAGCCTCCGGTTCTGCTTTACCTGTTTCATGTATGTTCTAAAATGTACATAGGGCACACAGGTATTATTTCTGCCAGCCAGATGTTATGTCAAAATCCTTGAGAAATATTTCCAAGGCCACCTCAGAAGAAGGTACAATTCATACTCATGTCTTTAGTGCTAAGAGTGCAGTCTCTGCTTTCTCCCTTATATTATAAAAGCTCTTGGGCACGTCTGAGTGTTTCTGGTGGTTGTTTTCAACCCTATTCCTGGGTGCATCAGAAATATACATGGGCAAATTTGTTGGTCTTCACCTTTGGCTTAACTGCCAGAAACTCCACTGGAAGCAAGGTCATGAGCAGAGAGAGAATCATCTATCTAATACATAGCCTCAAAATGACAAAAACTCAAGGAGAAATTGACAGAACTATTAGGAAATTGGCATCGCGCTTCATAATGAGAGTTTTTAACACTCCTCTCAGTCACTGGCAAATCAGATAAACAAAAAGATTCAGTACAGACATGGAGGATCTGAGGACGCACTTGACAATCCAAATCTAACTGACTTTAAAAGGATGCTCCAAAAGAATATATAACTGAATCACTTGGCTGTACACCTGAAACTAACACAATATTGTAAACCAACTATACTTCAATTAAAAAATAAGATAATATAAAATTAAAAGGACACTCCATCTAACAAATTGGAAATTCACATTCTTCTTAAGAATGTATGGAACTATTATAAAAATTGCTGACACTTCCCTGACAGTCCAGTGGTTAAGACTCCGCACTTCCACTGCAGGGGGCATGGGTTCAATCCCTGGTCAGGGAACTAAGATCCTGTATGTCACACAATGCAACAAAAAAATAAATAAAAATTGCTCACCTACTGGACCATACTGCAAGTTTCACACATTTCACAGAATTAATATGATACAGAACACATCTTTCTGACTACAATGCAAACAAGATAGAAATCAATATTCAAAATATAACTAGGAAAACCCATACTTTAGGAAATTAAAAACATATTTTTAAAAAGCTCATATGTCAAAAAAAGAAGTCATAATGAAAATTGAAATATATTTAAAACTGAATAATAATGAAAACACTACCTATCACAACTTGTGGGATGAAGCAAAAATTGTGCCTTAGAGTATTTAGCGCTAAAATTATTCCACTAAAAAATAAAAGCTGAAAAGTAATAATCTAAGCATCATATACAAGAAGTCAGAAAAAGAAATAGAACAAACCCAAAGAATGCAGAAGGAAGTCATTAATAAAGACAAGAAGAAATTATTAAATGACACAGGTAGGTCAATAAATTCTAAGAACAGTTCTTTAAAAAAAATAATAATTTTTTAAGAATAAGAGAGAGAGAGAGATGAAGCAAAAAGTAATTAAAAAGGAGGAATGTAACAGAGGTTGACAAGAAAGAATCTTATGATGAACTTCATACCAATACATTTAAAACTTTTTAAATGGACAGATGCCAAGAAACTTATCAATGACCGAAGTCTGACTCAAGAGGAAACAGAAATACGTAGAGAACTTGACTTTGCTTCCAGTTATGGTGGAAACACTCAATATTTTAAGATTTTGCACAACAAAAATACCAGGCCCAGACAACTTTATCCCAGACAACTTTATAAATAAATTCTACCAAACATTTTTTTTAATAAATTTATTTATTTATTTATATTTGGCTGCTTTGGGTCTTCGTTGCTGCGCACAGGCTTTCTCTAGTTGCGGCGAGCTGGGGCTACTCTTCGTTGCGTTGCACAGGCTTCTCATTGTGGTGGCTTCTCTTGTTGCAGAGCACAGGCTCTAGGCACACGGGCGTTAGTAGTTCTGGCACGTGGGCTCAGTACTTGTGGCTCACTGGCTCTAGAGCGCAGGCTCAGTAGTTGTGGTGCACGGGCTTAGCGAGCCACAACTACTGAAGACCGCACACCTAGAGCCGGTGCTCGGCAACAAAGAGAAGCCACCGCAATGAGAAACCCGCACACGGTGACGAAGAGTAGCACCCGCTCGCCGCAACTAGAAAAAACCCACACACAGCAATGAAGACCCAATGCAGACAAAAATAAACAAATAAATTATTTTTAAAAAAACATTTGAGGAAGGTAAAATTTTCAGATTACATAAGCTCTTTCAGGACAACAGGAGGTGCACAGGAGGACGGGCAGCAGCATTCTCTAACTTAATTTATGGGACTGGTATAATACTGACCTCAAAATCAAAGGAAGACAGCATGAGACAAAATCGCTGGCTAGTCCCCCTCGTGAATATGGATGCAGAAATCTGAAATAAAATCATCTTAGTGCACTGAATCCAATAATGCATTTTAGAAAAGCAGTGCATAATTACCAAGTTGAACTTATTCTGGGGATGCAAATGTGAGTCAATGTCAAATAAGCTGATAATGTAACTTGTACATGACCAGGTTAAAGAAGAAAAACCAAATCATCATCTTGAGGCAGACATGGGCCTCCCAGGACTGCAAAGTAAAAAATAAAGACAGAATATAGAAAAGGGAAAGAGGAAAGCTCTTTGGGGACTAGCAAAAACTAAAGATTCATTTTGCATCTGTAACATTAGAAAATATGCCTGTGTAATGGACATAGATTTTGAGTTGTCCATGGGTGAAATCAACAGCCAAATAGATTTTGAGTTTGTCCATGGGTGAAATCAACAGCCAAATTATTTTTAATGAAATGAATTAAAAGTACCAAACATAAAAGGTGTCTGATACATTTTTTTGGTAAAATAGTTACCTTTCTTTATGCCTTTCCCCTCAAATCAAAGTCTTAGAAATAGCCAGAAGGAATGGTTTTTTTAAAAAACTCATTTTTTTTGGCAGTGTTCCAGTTCTGTTTGCAACCATATAGCTGAAAACACATTGGGAGTCACTTCAAATAATTTTCAGCATAGTTCACAAAATGATACACATTTTTGTGATGGCTAATGGATAGTCAATGAAAAGCTAAAATAATATGAAATTACAAAATTATAAGATCAGTCAAACTGAATATTGCATATGTACCTTATGTCATCCCCCTTTTAGATCAATCAAGAATTTTCTAAGATGCTCTTCCCATGTTTCCATTCAAACATTCAGTATTCTTTAAATGTATCCAGTTTTATACTTATGGAATCAAGTTATGCCAAGATTTCAGGTAATCACTTAAAACCAGAGAAGAGTGTTGCTCGTCTCTACTCTTAAAACCGGGAAGTTGTGTAGCCAAATATTGAGGCAGACAAGGCCCTTCATTTTCCATTTTCCTACAAAGCTAAGCGCCTCCGGTGACTGCATATTGGCTTCCTAGGGATAATGGAATTGCACCCACAGGCTCTGGAACTATAAACCATGGGCAACAGATGTTTGCTAAGCATCAGTACATTTACAGGGGCTCTTGTTCTGAAGTGTGTTTTCTACATCACAGTTATTGAGTTCATTTTAAGGACAGTGGAGATTGTCGATGCACTAAATGAAAGAGGATACAGAGCTTTCCGTGGTGTGTTTCTCTTCCTCTGCTGGTATCCTTGATCCTCTGAAGGAGGACCAAAGGGAAGACTAATGTGTTTTTTTGTTGTTGTTTTTTTGCGGTACGCGGGCCTCTCACTGTTGTGGCCTTTCCCGTTGCGGAGCACAGGCTCCAGACGCGCAGGCTCAGCGGCCATGGCTCACTGGCCTAGCCCCTCCGCAGCATGTGGGATCTTCCCAGACCGGGGCATGAACCCGTGTCCCCTGCATCGGCAGGCGGACTCTCAACCACTGCGCCACCAGGGAAGCCCTAATGTGTTATTTTTGAATGTCAAGTCATCTAAAATGTAGATTAATTTCAACACTACAACCCTATTGTATAGACTCGGGAACACTTGCTACCTTTTATTTTTATTTAAGGAAGATACATGATGTTGGTCTCTGAGATAATTGTGACTGATTGAACTAGCTAAGGCAGAGCCCCCCATACCCATCAGGGACCTCCCACAGCTGTGTGTGTGGACAGTGAAAACTCCTGCCCGTTGTAAGAAGCCTTTTTCTTCAGCGAAGGCCACAGAGTGGCTGCTTAAATGCAAAAGGCAGAGAATTATGTATTCTAAGAACAAACTAAATGAGAAACCACTATTTAATTTTCTTTCTCAACAGCAGCCCCAATGCATTGACAATAAGAGATTGAGAAAGTATTTTGAAGTTTAAAACTAAAGCTTTACTCTGCAAATGGAATGTAGAAATCATTAGGAAACTAGAGTCAAGATATTGAATAGAGATCAAAGAATCTGATACTTGAAAAACTGAATTCAAATGCAATTAATTTGGGCCATACCTCACCTACCGTCCCCTTAACAAATGATTTGATACATTTAACAAAGATTAATAAGATGGTTTCTGCTCCTGAGAAGAGCTCTGCCAAATGAGACCAAGCAATTCAGGAGGATGCGTGCTGGCCTGGAGGCCTGTATGAAGGTGTGGGCCTGCAGAGAGGGTGGTGCAGGATGCTCAAGGGAGACAGGGGGAGCATCACGTGGAAGATGACACGAGAGCTGGGTCACTGAGGATGAGGAAAAGGTGGGGAGAGGTCAAGTCGAAGGTATGGTGCTGGGAATAAATAAATAAAGCTACATCTTTCAAGCATGTTTCCAAAACATGGTGACTGGATTAATAAAGCTCCTGCTTTTTCTTGTCTCCTTCAGTGTTCACGTATCCAGAAAATGGCACTGACGATTTCAGAGACCAAGCAAAGAACATAAACCACCAGGTATTCATGGATGTCTTGGAAAACAGACCAGACAGGGTCCTTAGATCATTCTGTAGGTCACCACCCAAGTGGGTCATGAAATGGATTTAGGGGGGCCCAGACCAGCATTTTTAGAGAATAATGTAGCATAAGGTACATAGCGTAGACAGCATTGAGCAAAACAAATACTACAGTGCATCCAGGGTACAAAGGATAAGCATTATACTGTATGCTTTTGTTTCTGTTATGTATGTCACATACAAGTTGATATATGCTCTACAGTGTGTTAATTATATAATTATGTAATATATTATGACTATTTTAAAGTACATAAGTATATATTTATTACATTTTATGGTAATTTACATATGCAATTAGAACAGAATAATATTTCATAAAGTACTTGAGCTTTGGATAGCAGAGTGAATCACAAACAAAAAGAATGTAGTTGTGTACAACTTGTGTTTATGTTTTCTATATATGGCCTATATTTATTATATTATGCATTTAAATATATTATACAATTATGGATTACATATATAGTGTATACATATACAACATATAATATGTTACATATTATATAATTTTAAATTATGTATGTTATAAAGCATAAACATTTATATAGGATTAACATTTATGTAGTTAATAATAATAGCTAATGTTTACACAATACCTGTAAGACTCTTGTATAGTGTACAAATCGGGGACACAATGGAATCGACCTCACAGGGCTGTTGTGAGGTTTGAGTATGCTAATCCATGTACCATAATACCTGGCACACAGTAAGCCATCAAAAATGGTAGCTTTTATCATCTTTACTGCAAAGTTTCATAGCCAGTAGATGGTGATACCATAACATAAATTAAATCAGTCTAATGCCCAAATCTGTAATTTTTCCACAACATGAATGAACGAATTTCTGGATGAATATACCCAGATCCCTTTGATATGCTAGATACAGAATTGTAGGCTAACTGAAAAAAGTCTATTTTAGGAAATGGAAGTTGTTTACTACTATTCACATGTCTCCTGTCTATAGAGGGAATATTCTCTTGCCTGGACCCACCTTTCATGAACAACTATATCAAAGAAAAAAATTGATTTGAAGAAAATTGCAGTATTTCTGACAAAGAACTCTACATAAATGTTTTCAAATAGTTTGTGGTGAAATCAAACTCAGCCAGGAAATTAAAAATAAATCTATGTTTGGAACAAAGTATTTAATAACATTTAGGTATTTTAGCACTTAAGATCCATACACTGGAATTACATTTAACTTCTCCATTTCCTATTTTCTTTCTTCTCTCTATTTCTTCCTCCTTCCTTCTCTCACTTCTCTTTCATTTTCTCTTTCAGGGACCTCTTTCCAAAGACCAATTACAGATGAACACCTATGTTGCCTTGTACAAATTTATACCACAAGAGAATGAAGATCTGGAAATGAGGTAAAAATATTTTTAAAGGAAAAAAAGAATGAAAGAAAAATTTTAAGTCAGTATCGTTCCATATGAAAATATATAATTCAATCTGCGCTCCCTCCAAGTGTCTTAGAGCAACGATTGTCAAATGTTAGTGTGCAGGGCTGGTTAACACAGATCGCTGGACCTTATCCCGGGAGTTTGTGACTCAGCACGTCTGGGGTGGGGCTTGAGAATCTGTATTTCTAGCTGGTCTGCAAGTGGTGCTGATGCTGCTGGTCCAGGGACCACGCTTTAAGAAGTGCGGTTAGGGCTTCCCTGGTTGTGCAGTGGTTAAGAATCCGCCTGCCAATGCAGGGGACACGGGTTCGAGCCCTGGTCCAGGAAGATCCCACATGCCGCGGAGCAACTAAGCCCGTGCGCCACAACTACCGAGCCTGCGCTCTAGAGCCCACAAGCCACAGCTACTGAAGCCCGTGTGCCTATAGCCGTGCTCCGCAACAAGAGAAGCCACTGCAATGAGAAGCCCGTGCACCACAACAGAGAGTAGCCCCTGCTCGCTGCAACTAGAGAAAGCCCGCGCGCAGCAACAAAGACCCAACGCAGCCAAAAATAAATAAATAAAATTAATTAATTAATTAATTAATTTAAAAAGCAGTTAGCACATCGTCACCAGAGCTGCTGCTGGGAGTTCTCATGAAGCTTGAGCAACAGATGCACTTGGCATCCTGTGGGGTCCAACAGGGAACCAAAAATGTGTACTTAATGCCCAAATTAACACTGATTGACCAATCAAATTAAAACTCTTTGTTCACCCTGCTGGAGACTGGCAGCTCCTCCTGGCTCCTACCCGGAGCTACTTCTGTTTCAGGAACCATCCCACTTCATGGTAACTGAAACAGGAGGACAGGTGAGCCTCAGGGCCCTCATGAGGTCCTTCTCTGGACCACAGTCTCTTCGCGTTTCAGGGGTAGTGTGAGTGGAGTCAGTCCTGTGTTCACACCCTACTTGCTCTGTGACCTTAAGCAGTGTCTGAACATCTCATTACTCTGGTTTCCTTACTTATAAACGAATAATAATGACCTTTTCCCCTTAAGGCACTTGTGAGGGTGAAATGAATAAGGTTCCTAAAACATACAGCACCATCGTGGTAAACACTCAGGAACTGGTAGTCAGTAAGGTGTTTGCAATGTCGTGTTCACTGGCTTATCTCAAAGAAAAGAACTCACTCCTTCCCTCCATTTATGACCCAAAACACAAGTAATCTCAGGAGAAGGCTTTGGTGTTTTCCAGTCCTAGAGCAGGATACAAGGGGCTGCTTTTGTAGCCAAATGGGCCCTTAGAGATGGGTTCTCTCCTCTTCTGAAGAGCATGGAGAGAGAAATGAGTACAGAAGACCACTTAAATGTCACAGTATTAGGGAAATAGCCTCCATTTTTATGGCGGACTCCACTTGTCCGAATGCCGTGTAGGTCAAGTTATCAGTCACCGATCACCCCTGAAGATGACTCTGGAACGCCTTGTCTCCACCCTGGAGCTCTTTGAACGTTTCCGCATCTCAGGTCTGTGCCATTTCCCCGGCATGGTCCCTCTGGCTTCTGCCTGAATATAGTTCCTCCTCAGTGAAATCAGCCTTCTCTTCCACTTTCCCCAAAGCCCCTTAAAAGGAGAGAGCTACCAAAAACCTCCATTTAGACCCTGTTTCCTGGGGCCCATATGCCACCGGGGTCAATGCTGGCAGCTCAGCTGCCCCTCCTGGTGCATCACCCAGCGGGACTCCGTAGCAGATGTGGGTGTCCTGCAGGAGTCTGGGAACGCCCCCGCTCACACCCAAGGTCAGTTTTCATTATTCGTCTGTGGTCTGCTTCCAGTTGATTCTTGGACCTTTCCAGGGCAGAGTTCAGGCCTGGTTCCTAGCTCCTGAGATTCCTTCAGACAATTAGGTTATTGTACATCTGAATGTTCTCCATCCTTGAGGAAGAATCACCATGCTGGACTCACTGGCTGGAGTTGTAAACATTACCTAAACAGCCTGGCTTAGGTGCAGCAGGATGAGATGGCATTTGTCAGGTGAAGCCCTATTCCATCAAAGATACAGCAAACTCTGCTAGGCAGAGCCTGCCTAGAATTCATCGCTGAGGTGGTGCCTTGCCCTCAACTGACAGTCCACGTTAACCATCTCCTGATGAAGACAAGGGTGACTTATATTTACTTTGCAATAAATAGTATACTGGGTTCTTCTTGAGATTATCATTTGGGTGTCTAGAATTTAAAATTTAACAACTCCCCTTTATGCAGATCCCACAGTTTTGTATTAGAAGATTGTTCTGAAGTCGTCAGATGGAAAAAATAACTCCAGAGAAATCTAGACTATTACTGGGGTACTGAGGAGTAAAGTCTAGCTGCCTGGCGGTGGTCGTAAGTTTTTGTGCTTAGGTTAGTCGGTTACAGGCCTTTAAAAGTCAAGTTGTCTGGTCACGAATCAAACGTTTACAGTCTGCTTCGAGGCAGACCAGGACTGTTCACTCCCAGAAGTGAAATGTCTGCGTTACATAGACTGCAAGATTGGAGTGATAAATCATACTCATTTTTTTTGTAAAGAGATTGTAGGTTCCCATTTTAAAAGCCAAGCTCTTGATTTAGAATGTGTAAGGCAATGCTTCGGGGATTTAGTATCATTCCTTGAATGAACTGGTGCTTTGTGAATTATCTTTTTCTCCTTAAACCATGCGGTAGAAAAAATCCTTTTAACAAAATACCATTCTCATCTCTATTTTCTGACAATAGGGCATCTTACCTAACTTTCTGAACCTCTGTTTTCTCATCTTGAAAATAGTGATAATAAGCCCTGCCCTCATAGGATGGCTGTGATTAAATAAGATAACATAGTAGGAGCTTAATAATATTGGTTCCAGTCAGTTCTGTTCATACTCCAGAGGTAGGTGCTTCCTTTTCAGACTTAAGAAGTGAGAGAGAAAGAATGACATACGACATGGCTTCACCGAATGTTTAGGAATAAAGAGTGTGGGCATCACTTGACCTGGATTTAAGCCCTAGCCAAGCCACTCACTTAGCTGTGTGACCCCCATGAAGCCTGAGAAAGTTCCACAAGCCATCTGAGCCTCTGCTTCTACACTTGTGAAAGGAGATAATCATTGTGCCTGCCTTAGATCTGCTCATGACACTCAAATCTTTGTTTAAAACTCTCTAATGTCCTCCCACTTCCTTGGGTCAAGACCAGAATACTTACAGGGACCTCTGGGACCCGTACAGTCTCATCCCTGGTGACTTCTCTGCTTTGTCTTGCACCATTGTTCCCCTCACCTCTCTGCTCCATCTTCTGTTCCCCAAAAGGATCACACTCTCACCTGCCAAGGACTTTTTCTTCCTGCAGTCTGCTCCTCCTCTCGCCTCAGCCTCCTAGCCACGCACCACCACCACCATCACACACACACACACACACACACACACGCACGCACGCACACACACGCCTGCTTCCAGTTGACTGTTACGCACCCACTAGATCTCAGCTCCGATTTCTCTTCCTTGGTGCAGCCTTTCTTGATAAGCACAACCTGGGTGATGAGATCCTCTGTTACATACTTTCGTGACACCATATTTCTTTTCTTCCAAGTACTTATCTCATCTTGTATCTATTATTTCTTGAGTTACTTGGTTAACTTCTATCTCCCTTGTAAAGCCCAGGGGAATGAGTCTGTATCTGCGAACACTTCTGTCCCTGGAGTGTAGCACAGTTCTTGAAATATGGCAGATGCTTAATAAATATTTCATGAATGAATGGATGAGTATTGTGGAGATTAAATGAATGAACCAATGGCGTGCCTGGCATATACAATTAGTGGGCAAAGAAAGTCCATGATAACATAATGGAAACTATAAAAGAGGAAGCAAACCCAGCTCAGAGGGTTTAGCCAGGACCTGTTTCCTGGAGGAGATGGGCTTTGAGCCCAGGATGAATATGATTTGTCCAGAAGAAACTGTAGAAAAAGAGACCAAAAGTAGCCATAGGCGTATTCACAAAGAACAAGAGTTTAAGACAATTTGGCAGAAGCCCTGCTAAGCCAAATGCAGTTTGGGCATGGAGGAGTGAGCCTTAGAGAGGAGGAACCCAGAGTGCTACCCCCTTATTCTTAGGGCAGTGGTACTCCTCTTAGAATTTCTGTGGTCCCATCACTGGTCTCCAAACACTGTCTAAAGGCAGAAGCTTCACACAGTCAGCTTTGCTACAGTTTCAGGGCAAACTTCCTTCATAAATTCATCTGCTATTACCTCCCCAAATCTCTGGAGCTTTCAGATCATGATAATCTTCCCACCGTCATGGGCAGAGAGCAGGAGAGAACAAGGGCATAGGGCAGAAAGGAGCAGTGTCTTAAGAGTCACACCTGGGGCTGCCTTCCACCTCTGACACATGCTTGCTACATCAGTTTGAGCAAACTGTTTAATCTCTTGCAGCCTCCGTTTTCTCCTTCCTAGGGAGACAGAGTATTTAACGAGATAATGTAAAAAAAAACAGTGAGATTTCATGCCCAGGACAGAGTGAGGTGCACAATATATATATATATATATATATATTTTTTTTTTTTTTTTTTTTTTTTTCTGGCTGCGTTGGGTCTTCGTTGCTGCGCACAGGCTTTCTCTAGTTGCAGCGAGTGGGGGCTACTCTTCATTGCAGTGCACGGACTTTTCATTGCAGTGGCTTCTCTTGTTGCAGAGCACGGGCTCTAGGCACGTGGGCTTCAGTAGTTGTGGCACGCGGGCTTTCAGTAGTTGTGGCTCACAGGCTTTAGAGCACAGGCTCAGTAGTTGGGGTGCACGGGCTTAGTTGCTCCGTGGCATGGGGGATCCTCCCGGACCAGGGCTCGAACCTGTGTCCCCTGCACTGACAGGCGGCTTCTTAACCACTGCATCACCAGGGAAGCCCACACAATATATTTTAGATACCTTCTCTTCATAATTTGCATCATTTCACAGTATGTTTTATTTCCTGGTCTTCTGATCAATTACCCTAAAGATATATAGTAGAAAAAACACAGTTTAAGTTTCTGTCTCGCCTCTGAGCACATCCAAGGAGACTTTATCTAATTGGTCTGGTGATAAGGATGCTGTGACACCCTGTCCCTCATCTTCTGAGTAGGTTTTGTGGTTGCTGACATGACATGCTCTAGGTATGGAATTTCACCACTGATACACAAGTTGTGATGCCATCATGCAGGGCTCTCCAGACCGTTGCTGATGATTTGAGGCCTCATAACGTTAAAGAGGCACCCGGGTTCCTCTAAGTGTAATGAGTGTGTATAGTAGATAACTTTCTGTCATTAAGGGTCTTAGACAATTTCCACCAAAAACCCTTACTATCAGGTTTTTGAGGAGTCCTGAAAATTACACTTTATGGAATGCCAGCTTAATTCATGAGCAAAGCTTTTTAAAATGCTAGTTGAAATACAAACTGGAGAACCCCATTATAATCAGGACTGACTTCACTATCATGCTACACTGCCTTGTGAATTCACAAAGGTCATGTGTCAGTCATTCTGGCCAAGTGTGTATGCGTGTGACACATCACATATGCACATACACTCCCACACACTCACAGTCAGATACACACAAACTCACACACAGTCACACACTCACACACATACATGCGCACACTCAGATACACCTGCATTTTTACACACACATATTAGCAAAAGCTTGATAACCCATGCTTGGCCTTTTGATGAAAGTAAATCCTGCCCTCCACATTTACACTGTAACCAGCCTCATTACCCTCACTGCTTCTGGATTCAGAAGTCTGCAAAACATTCATAGAGATATCAGTTATTATTCACACCAATGCATCTTTTTAAAATCAATAAGAATAACTTTAGTGGCTTTGCCAAGTCGACATACCATTTAAATAATCAGCAGATGTAAAAAACTTTGAGTAAGCACAAACCCCTAAAACACGGTAGCGACTCTGAAATAAAAGATCTAGAATAAATAAAAGACTCTAAGGTTCAAATACATATTTTAGTGACCATGCCTAAATGGATTCCAAAGAATCCATTTTGGTTTTCCACATCTAAATCATTTTCATTTTTATTATTTGTCCCCAGACAGATTTATATGATAATGGCTGTGTTTCATAAGGGGGAAAAAAAGAGAGGAAAATAATTCTTATGGGCCGAGAGGGGGAATGAGGAAACTGCTGTTCGAATATTATTAAATATTAAGGGAGATACAAATTAATTGCCACTCCATGTGTGTGTGTCAGAACACCTAAATTTGGGGGCCTTAAAAGAAAAACATATCTTCTTTTGTAACTCCAAGTTAGATTCCTGATTTAGAGTCTTGAGTTGCCAGATTCTTTCTTAGAAGCGGTGAGTCCTGGATTTTTCCATGGGTAAGTCTGAACAAAGCCAAGCAACCCGTTGTCTCATTAGCTAATAGTCACAAGAACCTCTGGAGATGGGATGGCCTGAATTCACCTCTTCCTGATTTATTGAAAGCACCACTTAAAATCAGGTTAAAAGGGATTTTAACCCTTGTATGGCTGTTTCCAGGATTTGTTTCATCTACCCACCACTCATCACGTGGTGAATGAGCATGTACTCTCTGCAGGGTGAACAGTTCGCAGGCCCTGTTCTCAAAGAGTTCCAGTGGCCATAAGGCTGAGAGCCCTAGACAAGAAAGTACCTCCAATGTGAGGTCTTGTGGGCGGGGATGTAGTCCAGGATGCTGCTACTGCACCTCAAGAAGGCATTGAAGCATCACCTAGGAAGAATCAGTGCTTCCGACCACATCATCCCACTGCAGATAGGATTGTGACCCAAAACTTAAAAGGAAGAGAGAAAGAAAGCTAATATTTAGGGAGCATCTACTATGTATCAAGTTCTTTACAATACATCATTTCATTTAATCTTAAAAAAAAAAAAAGAAGGCATTGAAGCAGCCTTGGGAAGCCAGGGAAGGCTTTTCAAGGAGGTGACATCACAGCCTAGCCAAGGTTTCCAGATAGAGGGGACATGGGTGCCTGTGCGGCTTAGATAGTGAGCAGTCATTCTATTCTCTCTTTCCAGGGAGGAAAGGATAACGGAAGAATAAGTTAAACTATAGAACAAGAGAATTATTTTAAGAGGTGCCAAATGCGAGCCAATTGCAAACCCCATTACAAAAGAAGTGGAAATTCATCGCAGAAACATATTTAGATTCTTACCTTCCTCCCAGTCTAGCGAATGGACTAGGTGTCCAAGCATAGCAAATGGACACCTAGCTGTTTAGTTCATAGTCCAATGAGACAGTTTATGGTCCTTTACCCTTTTGAGGGGAGGGAGGGAGAACCAAGTCCAAGAACTCACAAGTAGAAAGTGGAGGCTCGGAGCAGTTACACAGGGAGGCTGATTCTCAGTCCACTTGTCTTTCTCCCACCCGAAACTTTCCATCCTACATTGACTGTGGTAGGTTTTCTCTCTGATAAGATTGACAATTTATATTAACCAACAGATTCAGATAATGCATTAATTTCTCCCATTTTGGCCACTCACATCACTGCTTATAAATCTATTTGGATTATTAAGCCTGTTTCAAAAGAACAGGAAGCTTGTGATCTATAGAGTGGGTTCATGAAAAGTCACTCCTGGTCAAGGACAATTTTTAAAAATTAAGATAAAATCACAGCTGTTATACAATTATAAAATGAGCACATGTCAGAAATTTAATTTGAATCATTAATGAATGAGAGAACCAGTACAAAGGAGAATTCACACAGCACCCATATATAGGCAATTAGGAGTGCTGATGTGAATTTACAAATAGATGCAAAACTGGTCGATATTCACAGTAGTAATTAACTACATTCTGCCAGACACAATTCACTTGCATTTCTATAGATAAGGATCATTTGCATTATTGCAGAGATGTGCAATAGCTCAAAGATATTGAAAGGGGGAGGTGACCCAGAAGGGCATACCACACAGGACACCAGATCAGTCATCGGTTTTGCCCATTTCAAAGCCTCCCAAATTGTCCCTGACAGCCCCTTGCATTCTTTCAACAAATCTGTGGGGTTATTCGAGCAAGTAGCATCTTACAGAGAAAATTATGGTTAGGATGGTTAAACCACGTGCTCCAATCCTTAAGAATCTCCTGGAGAAAGTTATTAAGATAGAGACTCCTGGCCTGCACCCAGGTCTAGAGAGTCAGATCCACTTGGAAATCTGTATGGTTAAGTATTTCTCTGGATTCTGATTACCTGCCAGATTTGAGAGCAACTGTGACCTATCGGACTCCTCCAAAGATGCGTAGTGTGCCAGTGGCCAACCCAAAATGCAGGTTTCCTGACCCTCAGCCAATGCTCAGTACACTGGCCTGCATTGGGGCTTTTTATTTGGTAATATGCTTCACTCTGTAAGGTTTTATAAACCCTCCATAAGAAAAGAAAAGGAGAGCCCTTGAGACAGGGTAAGACAAAACAAGACTCTCTTGATGTCTCGTTTCCATTCTCTAAGTACATTACTGCTTGGCAAATGCATCAACTTAATTAAAACTAAACGTAATTCTTATGTACCAATTTGATTTAAAAATCGTCTTCACAGTCACCAGGACATCAAAATGCAATTAAGGCTATTTGAGGAAAGTCTCTGGCGCATATTATGCTCTGATGCTGCGCTATGTCAAGAAACCCAGATCTTCCTGAATGTCACTAATGTGTTTAGAAGCCTCCCTCTCACTCAAATGCCTTTTTCAATTAGGTTCTGGAGAGCGTGATCCATGACAGTTCAGGAACATTTACCAAATCCCATCCAAATGGCCCTTTAGCTGAATGCTTTTTCTCTGAGCTGGTCTCTGGACTTGAGAAGGTGCAGGCAGTCTTATGGATGCCAGGCTTAAGACAAAATCAAACTACAGAGTTCAGGAGTTCCTTGTTACCGATCCATGTGCTGAGACTATAAAAGGCCCCAGACCAGGATTATAGAAATTGAGAAATGGGTCTAGTGAAAAATTAAGCAGTAGATCTAAAATTAATGGGGCAGTTTGGCTGGCCCCTTTTTTATTCCCCTTGTCTTGGTTTCTCCAGGAGATCTGTTTGGGCCCAGTGACCATGGTTGATGTAAACTAGATTTGGGGGTCCTTTTTGCCTAATGAATGGGAAAGTGTTAAGAAATTTTTTTAAAAATCCCCAAATAGTTGCAGAGTAAAATGGGCAATTCCAAGGAGTTTTCACAAAGTTTGGGTGGTACAAGAAGCAGCCGGATCTAGTGGAGTTAGTGGTGGAATCAAACCTGCCTATAAGTGGTAAAGTCTCTCTTGACCTTCTTACTTGTGTGAAAATGCTACTGGTCACGCCCACTTCATTCAGTGAACATTGCCGTCCCCTCCAGGCTGTGTGGGAGCCCCTCAACCCTTCCGTCATCTCCCCTGCAACCAGCCACCTGCGTGGTAGAATCCTCACTCCACCCCGGGCCCTGCCACACCTTTGTGGTCACTACCTGAGTCAAGGGGCAAAAGAGATGAGGGGTGGGGGCATAAAGAGAGGGAAACACTTTTCCAAAACTCTGAATCACATCAAACTTCAGTGTCGGAAGCCACTTAAGAGGTCAAAGGCTATCACATTAAGGAACTGTCCCTGCCAGAACCTAAGGGGACACTCATTTAAAAATACTGATTACTGGGGCTTCCCTGGTGGCACAGTGGTTGAGAGTCCGCCTGCCGGTGCAGGGGACACGGGTTCGTGCCCCGGTCCAGGAAGATCCCACATGCCGCGGAGCGGCTAGGCCCACGAGCTATGGCCGCTGAGCCTGCGCGTCCGGAGCCTGTGCCCCGCAACGGGAGAGGCCACAACAGAGAGAGGCCCGCATACCGCAAAAAAAAAAAAAAAAAGTACTGATTACTAAATCTCATTTCCCAGTGAAAAATTGCATTTTTAGGAGGAAATTAAAATTTTTAAGCCTTTATTGTATTATCAGCCACAGTGCTGAAGACTTCTGCATATGCATTCTCATTTAATTCACATAGCAATTTTGCCAAGTAAATGTAGTTCACTGTATAGAGATGGATATACAGATATAGATATAATGCATAGTTTGTAATTATGTAAATATAATTGAGGTAGCTGAGTCTCAGAGGCATGTATGTTTGCGATTTTTGTTTGGGGTCAATTCCACACATGTTTGTGCCCCTCGAGCATATTTCTTCTCAGTTAGCAATGGCACTATAAGTTACCAGTTTACATGTCTTTCCCCTTTGAGATCACCAACATCTTGATGGCAATAACTATGTCTTAACAACCATAATAGCCACCATCTCTTGTGGGCTTATCTAAACGTGCTTCACAAGTATTAACTCATTTAATCCTGAAAAAAATTGAGGTGGGTACAATTATTATCTTCACCTGACAGGTAAGAAAACTGATGCATAGAATAATCCTTTCATCTCTGTACCCTGAGTGCACGCCCAAGACCTAACGTGTCATAAGCATTCAAAAAATACTTGAATGCCATATAATTTCCTTCAGCTCAATAGACAAAGATGGAGGGATAAAGAAAGACAAATTTCCTTTGTTGTCCCAAATATTCAGTATATCCAAAACATTATGAAAGCAAAGAAGGCCCAGAGCATCCTGCCTTGTCCATGGGCTTCCCATAGGAGGGCCGAGCTGAGGTCTCAGGTTGTCTCAGACAGTGGAGAAGGTATTTCTTGGAAGCAGTGACCATCGGAAGGGTGTCAGTTATCTCCACCCCTAGGAATCTGTGCTCTATGTGGGGACTGGAGAGAGGCTGGATGGGGGGCCTCAGGACAGCTCACAACCCACCCTCCAGGAGCTCCCACCCATGAAAGACTCAACCATCTTCATAACACCTTGCAGAAGGGTTCCCTGTAGATGGCCAGGCTCGCTTGCATCATTCATACGCTCCACGTAAACTGTGCCCTCTGAGTCCCTGAAACCAGTTTACTTGATTGAGGGCGAGATGGGTTCTGTGTCCAAGTGGAAAATCGAGAAATGAGGGAGGCAGAGGACTTCTGGAAGTGACCCCAGATAGCAACCATCAGGCTCACATGCACATACACATAAACACACACACACACACACACACACACACACACAGAGAGAACTCTGTCCTCACCACGAAGCCATGATTCTGTAGTTAGCTTTGTTATTTTATTCCTGCTCCTATTGATAGCCCACAGTTCCCTCTTCATTTCAAGATGTTCCATGAATCAAGACATAACCAACCTGAAAATTTTCCTCTGGGTTTAAGACCAATTTTACTGAACAAACGAAAAGGCCAGCTGCAGTGTTCTGATCTGTCTGCTCCAAGTAGGAGGCTCATGCTTGTGTTGTGTCTGAAGAGCATTGTACTTTTTGTCAATGTATAAAATTCTGGGTTACAATACAGCAGAATTTTTACCTGAACTTAGGATGCTCTGATTGATTGAATTAAGCAAAAGTACGCTTTTTTCAGTATTTGGGAGCCTGATGAGTTCCTCTCCAAGATTTGGAAATATAGAGTTAAATTATAAAATCGATATATAATGGATCAGGAACATAAAGCCACCTGGAAGAGAGAAAATAGCTGCTAGACCAGAGCAGGACTTTCTTCTAACATGCCTGGAGTGTGATAATGTGAAATAAGAAAGAACTGTTTCATGGAAAGGGGCCTGGTCAGCCACAGAGGCATGAAACAGCTAGAGGCAGAGAGTCACGCGCTGGCAGTGTCCATCCTAGGACCAACCAAGGGAAGGAGAATTTTAAGCATTAGGCCTCCATTCCTCCAGGATCGATGGCAAGGCTCTTCCTATGTACAGCATGTAGGCAGAGTGTTGACTTAGTTCTTTGATGGCAGGACATGGCACTCTGACACCACAGGTAGGAGAAGAGAACTAAGTTGAGAACAGGTTAGAAGAGAACTCACAGTTGAGAGTAAAGGGCTGCCACACAGGGCCACACTGGCCGACCAGGGAGTCAGGGTAACAGCAGCTGGAGCTGTAGGGGCAGCTTATGTATGGTCAGCAGCTGGGATTAGTGAGGTTTCCCAGGCTTCCTGTGGGTTAGCTAATTTGAATAACTTCACAGGCTCCAGGGTGCAGAGGCTGTCCCTAGCTGTCTGGTACCTGGCCCCGGGGCATTTAGGGATGGGGCTGGTACATAGTGCCCCGGAGCATCCCAGCCTCATGAGGGAAGTGGTGTGGGTGTTGATTTAATCAGATGTTTAAGGAGGAACTGACCAATCTCTTGCCAGAGTTTCAAAACTGGTCAAGGCATATTTTTAAAAATAAATTAAAAATCTTATATTACACAGAGTGATTTTATCTTGCATGCCTACTCAGATCAACTGCCTGGAGCTCAGTGTGGGAAAGGATCTAAAGCAGCCTCAGTGGGGAAGAATGCTGGGAAGAGAAGAGAAAAATGCCAGGCAGAGGCAAGAGGGCAGTAGAAATCCCACAGGCCATATGTGTGCTTGCCCAGATGTTAGAGAGTTGTTGTCTTGGATTCAAGTGCCACCCTAGAGCAAGATCCTCCCCAAACTGAAAAAGAGACATTAGCTGTCTCTGCCTGATGACTAGAGTATTTAAATAATATCATTAGGGGTCCACTCTTATTCTTTATGACTGCATCCTGTTTATTTCCTTCATATATATTTATTAGTTATATATACACATTCTATATTTATTAAAAGTTTAATTATGCATTTGCTTGTTATCTATCATTCTCACTAGAATATTAGCTCCAGTGAGGACTTTACTCACCAAAGTATACCCAGTGCCTAGTAAAATCACTCTTTCAGAGTCAGTGTTCTGTAATATCTGTTGAATGAGTGGGTAAACAAAACAACAAATGATAAAGGGATGAATGTAATTCTCCTCACTTACCAAGGAATTTTAGATGCTGGCAGTGCTCTTTTATAGGAAAAGACAGAAACTCCATCACACTATCAGGATGTCTAGTCTTTCTCATAAAATTATAGCTTGTATTCCAATGAGTGCCTTATCCTAATGTGTGGTTTAGTTAACATAGGTCATGGGCTCAGGGACTGTCCACATCTGGGCACGGTGAAGACTGACTCTCTAGACCATAAAAATAGAAGCTGGATTCAGGCAGCACTGTTTTACACCCTTAGGAAAAGTCGCCTCTTCCAACCTTGATTCCCTACTTACAATTTCTACTGAACCATCAGCAAAGTCAATGTAGTTTAACATATGGTTTCTTAGGTTACTAGGCTAAATAAAATCTGCTGGAGCTAGAAGGACTTTTCTACATTGACTTTTATCCTTGCTGCTTAATTAAATCCCTCACCTGAGAAAAGAGTGATTTTCAGCCTTCTCACTTTCTGTGGCATCAGCATGATACTGTGACTGTTGAAATACCAAAATGCCCGTTGTGTTTAATGCTTCGGGTGCAACAAGCCTGTTATATTTGGAATCCCCTAAGAAGATAGATATTAACTGAAAATTGAAAATGACAGCAGAGGAGATTGAACCAGAATAGCAAAAGGAGCACACAAATCTACTTCCCTTCTTGTTCCAATCCCTTAAAATGTCAGAAAATATATTTTTTAAAGAATACATCCATCATAGTACTAGAAAATAAGAAATAACACTATCAGAGACCAAAAAATCTTAGGAGTTTCCTGGGAGACTACAGCAAATAGAGAACAAGGCAGATGACCAGAGACCAAAGGATGCTCAGGAAAAAAACAAGTTTAAATGTAAGAGCACAAAAGAGACACTGAATTCACAACAGGTTCATTAAAGAGCATGATGGTGTCTTGGTGACTGAATTGTATTAATGGCCCCAATTCTTCACCAACCCTGTATCCATACCCTTTGCCATGAGACTTTACAGTTCCTCTCACTGCAGAGTTTCTTTGCCCAATAAAATGAGGCAGAAATGAAAATGTGTCAGCTCTGAGCCTAGGCCATAGAGGTCTTATGTGTTTTTCACATTTCCATTTGCTGCCCTGGCAATGCCATGAAAGTCCCAACTGACCTTCTGGGGTATGAGAAACATGGAATAAGGCAAAATCACCCCAGTCATCCCAGCCAGCAGCCAACACCCAAGAATGTGAGTGAGTCTTTGAGGTTTGGGGGCTGTTTGTTACACAGCATTACCATAGCAATATATAACTGATACAGAGTCCCAACAGTGTTCATAACACCGTGTTACTACTTAGAATGAGAAATAGGCAGCAATGGTGTTTGACTCTAGAATTAAACCATTACCTGTACTCTAAAGAAAGGGAACCCTTGCCCAAGGAGGGCTCCTGTGTGGGCATGAAAGACTGAGAAAGAAAAAGAATTGTGTTGAGATAATTCTGGACCTCCAGAGCTTCTAGAGAGCAGGAGGGAAGGAAAAGATAGCTCTACTTGGAGGAAAATAATCTAACCTTCTCCCTCCCTGGGGTTAAGAAAGCCACCCTTGTTTTAGCCATTGGGGTGGTGGTAGGAGGCTCCAGACTGCTTGTCTGCTATACTCTCAAGCATCCAAAGATGAGATGCGTCGACTGACACACCCTGCTCTCTTAAGCAGAGCCTGAAATTGACCCGCATACATTGCAGATACAGATGTATGTGATAGCAGAGAAACTTGCCCAGCGATTCACACCCTCTGATTTCAGTCATGAATATAAAGAGACAGCCGAGAAACAGGTGTTGGAGAAAATACCTTGATAGGAAGGAGAAGTAAAGTAGTATGATAAAGAACAGGCTAACTAATCCTAGTGGAAACAAATCATTCAATAAAGGGGAGAAATATTGTTCTAAATATATAATAATATCCTCAGAAAGATCCATCATACTATTCCATCCATAACATAAAGTGACAAATGTTAAAAGGAAACTTTCAGAAAATAATACAGAATGCTTAGAAATTCAATTTTTTTTAAATTCTCAGTATTATAATAAATATTAGAAGAGACAAGCCCATTAAGCAATTAGGAAGATTAAATTGAGAAAAATTTTAGAACAGAGTTGTTCTTTTGGGGCGGGTAAGCGCTGTTATTGTTGTGTTTTTTGGCTGCATCGGGTCTTAGTTGCGGCATCCGGGATCTTTCCTTGCGGCACACAAGCTCTTCATTGCGGCGTGCGGGCTTCTCTCTAGTTGTGGCAGATTCTTTACCACTGGACCACCAGGGAAGTCCCAGAGTCTTTTTTTAAGACAGAAAATGTGTAAGAAAGACAAAAGATATAGATGATTGATCCAGCAGGTCCAACATGTGTTGCATAGAAATTCCAGGAAGAAAGAAGAGAGAAAAATGAATGGGAGAATACAGTGAAAAAAATAGACAAGATTTTCCCAAGTTGAAAAAGAGTACAATCTTCAGATTGTAAAAGTGTCATTAGGTGCAGAGAAGAAGGGATGAAAAGACACATACACACACACACACATACGTGGATGTGAAAATCCAATGAGAAGTGGCAAATAATCACCATATCTACAATAATTCCAAGAGCAAAAACATTATGTAATTCTTCAGTTAAACCAAGTAATTCTTGATGAAGGATATAACAGACACACACACACAAGTCTAAAACAAAATTCCAGATTATACCTACATAAAAGGTGGCAGACAAGGGAAGTGGAACTAAGTAAAAATGGTTTCAAGAAGGTACTGAGAAGACATAGCTGATAATAAAGATAATGTCTCATTCCAGATGTCATTAGTAAACAAAAGAAACAGCCAAATACATCTATATCTCTGTATAAATGTCAGTGCATGAAAAAGGGTCCAGAAGGAGGCACAGGAAACCACTCACAGTGGTCACCTCTGGGCAATGGGAGGAGGATTATGGGGCAGAATATGAAGAAACTCCAGTTTTCATATTTTAGACTTCCAAATTTTAGAGTTTTTTTCAATGCAAAGATGATCATCTATGTATAATATAAAAATAAGGCTAAAGAATATTTTTAAAATACAGCACAGAAATTACACTTGCTTTCAGTATCTAACAAAGCTACTTTCATGGGTGGGAAGAACAGGTAAAAGTCATGTTTATTTTAGTCCTATTTATTGTAGGATTATTTGTGTAAGTGAAAAGCTACCACTTCTGACTTTAAAGGACCATCTTTTTCTCTTTCACCCCCTCTACTTCCCCACCCAACTCATTCATTCATTCTTCATTTTAGGCCAGGAGACATGATTACTCTCCTAGAGGACTCCAATGAAGACTGGTGGAAAGTAAGTATTGCTTTTTCTTGAAGAAAAGTCATTTGGTAAATATAATCACAATGAATGCTACAATTGTGGATGCATGCCTCCTTTTTCCTTTCAGGGGAAAATTCAAGACAGGATTGGCTTCTTTCCAGCCAACTTTGTTCAGAGAGTACAACAAAATGAGAAGATTTTTAAATGTGTTAGAACCTTCATTGGGTGTAAGGAACAGGGGCAGATAACACTGAAAGAGAATCAGGTGAGTAAAGCACACAAACACATACCAAGTATGACCAAAACGGAGTAACTCTTTTTTTTTTTTTTTTTTGCGGCACGCGGGCCTCTCACCGTTGTAGCCTCTCCCGTTGCGGAGCACAGGCTCCGGACGCGCAGGCTCAGCAGCCATGGCTCACGGGCCCAGCCGCTCCGCGGCATGTGGGATCTTCCCAGACCGGGGCACGAACCCGCGTCCCCTGCATCAGCAGGCGGACTCTCAACCACTGCGCCACCAGGGAAGCCCCAGAGTAACTCACTTTGACAAATAGCAGTACATGTAAGTCTGAATGAGTGGAGTCACAAGCGAAGTATTCACTTTGAGAGAAGATACTTAGTCCAATGATATTAGTGTAGGAGGATCTAAACATGCAAAACCAAAGTGTTAGGAAGCTCACTTGCCTTCCCTGGGAACCAAACATATAGATTATATATTATTTATAGAGCTTATATACCTACATTTTTTTGAAGTTCTATACATGCCCTATAAATGAGGAAACAAAGGTTCATAGAGGTCAGGTACCTTGCTCAAGGGGCAAAAACTTGGTAAGTGGCCAGGCTGGAACTTAAAGATAGGTCTGCAAGCTTCAAGTCAGTGCCTTCCACTGAGCCATGTGCCCTGGACAATGTGGAACAAACAGAATGTAAAGTGCCTTTTGCATAGTTTGGTTCCCCAGGAAGCAAGTGTCCTCAGGGCAAGTGTCCTAGGACCAGAAGGGCCCTTGGAAACAAATTCTTCCTCATACAGAAGCCCTACTGAGTCATTCTTGATTCCAGGCAATGGAATCACCCTTATCAGACTGAGACCCCATCTCTAATGCCATAAACATCCCACAAAGAAAATGGGACATTTCCTAGCTGGATTCCACACCAGTGTTTCAAACTTCTCCAGGATTACCCACTGTATCCTTCCTGTTACAAAATCTGGAAAGTCTTTTGAATGAAATACATTCGGGAAGGATGTTCACCTTTATTGGCAAAGCATTATTACATAATTTTGCTAGCTTGTTTGATTTTTTTTCTCAGAATAATCTTTTGCTTCCCCATTTGAGATTAAACATTGTTTTACGTTATTAAAATACAAATCAGTGAAAACAGAAGGCAAGTTAAAATTTGCTTAAGTTGATCAATTTCCAGAAGCAGAACAGCTGCTCAAAGACTTCTACCAATCCCTTGGCCGTATTCCCCCCGAAAAAAAATTTTTCTGGGAATGAGCTCACATTCTCCACTCTCATGGTTGAACTGACAACCTGCCGGGGTGGGGGTGAGACAAACAACCCACCATCTTTAATTAGACACGCTCGAGACACAACACAGCATTTTGGCCTGAACCTGGAACCGCATGAATCTACCCATAATTGTTTAGGAAAGGGCTATAACCCTGATATTTGTCTAGCCTGGTATTTCTAAGGTATGGTCTTTGCACCATGTGAATCAGAATCACCTGGGAGCTTGCTGAAAATGCAGATTTCTTTTTTTTTTTTAAATTCATTTTATTTTTGGCTGTGTTGGGTCTTCGTTACTGCGCGCAGGCTTTCTCTAGTTGCGGCGAGCAGGGGCTACTCTTCGTTGCGGTGTGTGGACTTCTCATTGCAGTGGCTTCTCTTGTTGTGGAGCACAGGCTCTAGGCGCACGGGCTTCAGTAGTTGCAGCCCGCGGGCTCAGTAGTTGTGGCTCGCAGGCCCTAAAGCGCAGGCTCAGAAGTAGTGGTGCACAGGCTTAGTTGCTCCACGGCATGTGGGACCCTCCCAGTTCAGGGCTTGAACCCGTGTCCCCTACATTGGCAGGCGGATTCTTAACCACTGTGCCACCAGGGAAGTCCCTGAAAATGCAGATTTCTAACTCCATCCCACACCTGCTGAAGCAGAAACTTTCAGGGCAAAGGCAGGGAATCAGCCTTTTTTTACAGACGTCCCAGATGCTCCGATCAAAGCTAAGATTTGAGAATGACCTTCATTTCCATTTTTCACTTTTAAGCCCTATAGTAGTTCTTTGACAACTGAAGGCATTATTTTTTTTATTTTTTTGTGGTACTCAGGCCTCTCACTGTTGTGGCGTCTCCCGTTGTGGAGCACAGGCTCCAGATGCGCAGGCTCAGCGGACATGGTTCACAGGCCCAGCCGCTCTGCGGCATGTGGGAGTTTCCCGGACCGGGGCACAAACCCGTGTCCCCTGCATCGGCAGGCGGACTCTCAACCACTGCGCCACCAGGGAAGCCCTAAAGGCATTTTTATTTCCAATTACATATGGGTCAACAAAAAGCACTGAGATCTCTTTACTCCTATACAAATCTCTATTTTCGATCTTTGTCATCAATGTGGGTACCAATTTTTGGAAAATATCAGCCCCCTGAAAGAAAATTCCATTTAAAAAATCTATTATTGAGAAGAAATTTTAAATTTGTCTCCACTTTAGTGTCTCAAATTATTTTACGTGTAAAAGTTCAAAACATGCTTGTTGATTGAGGGGAGTCTAATGTAGTAGCAAAACACAGATTCCAGTATCATACAGAAATGGATCTGTATCCTGTGTGATTTTGACAAAGTCATCTCTGAAAGTCAATGTTCTCATCTGTAAAATTGGCATAGTAGCATCTGTCTCTTGACATGGAGGTGAAAGTTACATGTATCACCTGTGTAAAGCGTCAGCACAGTGCCTGACCACCGTGGGTGCTGAACGGGGTCATTACCCTTGCTGCCGTCATCATTCAGAGAAAAGCCTAACTGGGACATCCATCTACAGTGGCCAGTACCACCTAAAATTACCTAGTAAACATCAGAAAATAGCATGATATTTAAACTCTAAAAATATAAAGAGACAAATGGTCATTAGCAGGGAAGTAGAGGAAATTAAATCCTGAAAACAAATGTAATGCGTCTCTTTGATGAAATTTCTGCCTCTGGGGTTAATTTGTCTCACAATTATTACATTACTTTTTCACAGAACTTTTGCTGCAGATAGAATTAAGTTATCTTTTTGTTGTGAACACACCTAGAGTTTGCATTGACACGAGTATGTTTTCTTCATTTTTGAAATTTAAAAACTATCCTTATTAAATCAACTTAAACACCATAAAACTATGTTTTAATTCATCCATAGTTCTGTCATCCTTAGAGAACTATTTTGATTCTTGTGTTCTATAAAAGCTTTAAAGAAAAATGGATAAATCATTTTTAGATTAATAAAACTAAAATGCTTTTATTGTGGAGAAAATTTGGAAAATACCCTCAAAAATTACAAAGAAGAAAGTAAAGATCACAGGTAATTCAGCCATCAAGCAACTATCGACATAATTACTTTCATGTTATTTCCCACCAGACTTTTCTTCTAATTCTTATTTTGATATCATATTATATTTAGTTTCCCAACTTTTTTTAAAACTTAGTTACTTAATGTTTATCAAAACACATGGTTTGGGCTTCCCTGGTGGCACAGTGGTTGAGAGTCCGCCTGCCGATGCAGGGGACACGAGTTCGTGCCCCGGTCCAGGAAGATCCCACATTCCGCGGAGCGGCTGGGCCCGTGAGCCAGGGCCGCTGAGCCTGCGCATCCGGAGTCTGTGCTCTGCAGCGGGAGAGGCCACAGCGGTAAGAGGCCCGCGTACCGCAAAAAAAAAAAGAAAAACAAAAAGCATGGTTTAGCAGTTGTATAACATATCATCATGTAGATCAGAGGTTGGGAAACTATAACCAATGGATCAGTCTTGGCCCTGTTTTTGAAATACAGTTTATTAGAACACTGCTGCACTCATTCATCTATGTATTGCCTGCACCGCCTGCGGCTGCTTTCACACCGCAACAGCTGGGTTGAGTCATTGCAGTGGAGACCACGTGGCCTGCAAATGTTTCCTATTTAGTCCTTTACAGAAAAATTTTTCCAACCCCTAGTGTAGGTGTACAAGAATGTATTAAGTTTTCCTCTATGATTGGATATTCAGAGTTTTTAAAACTATTGTGGATAACTGCAATGAACACCTCTAAACCTAAATTGTTTTTTATAACTCTGATTACTTCTTTAGGATATGCTTTAGAATTTACAGGAAAACAGATAAACAATTTTTACAGTTCTTGATACATACTGCCAAATTGCCTCCCAAACATTTGTGCCAGTTTACACCCACATCAGCTGTTTATGAAAATATTCAGGTTACCACATCCTTGCCAGAACTGAACATTACTATTTCTTACATATTTGTATATCATGCAAAATGATATCTGTTGTTTTGATAAGTGAATAATATTTCATGTTAATCCTCATTTCCTGGATGCTTAGAGAGGTTGAAATTTTAACACATTTGTATTTCTTTTATGAATAATCTGTGTACTTTCTTGTTTTCTTACACTACTGAAAAAGTTTTCTATCCTTTAAAAATATTTACACCTGATCTATCATGTGTGGCCAACGATTCCCCCAGTTGGTCCTTTGCCTTTTGTTCTTAATGCTTCTTCCTTCAGGAACTTAATAATGCTTCAGTTGAATCATCTCTGTTTTATCATATTTCCCTTATGGTTTTAATCTCTTTATTGCTTCCCACTTTATCACTTCACTTCTTCCTAGGAGAATGTTTCAAGATAGTCCCGCACTTCACTTTAATTTTCTGAAGTTTGATTCAAGCTTTCATAACTTCTAACATTGATCTTAATTTAGTGTTTATTTCCTTGTAGTATTTTCTTCTCAAACAGCCCGCTTTCCTCTACAGCAGGTTTTCTTTAAGTTAAGTAGGTTCCCACGTAAACCTAATGTAATCACAGGGATCCTTATAAGAGGCAGACAGGAGGGTCCTAGTCAGAGGAGATGTGACAGTAGAAGTAGAGAGGAAGAAAGAGAGGGATTTGAAGATGCTGTGCTGCTGGCTTTGAAGATGCAGGAAGGGACCATGAGCCAAGGAATGCAGGTGGCCTCTAGAAGCTGAAGGTAAGGAAACAGATTCTCTCTTGGAGCCTGTGGAAGGAACACAGACCTAATGACACCCTGATTTGGGGACTCTGATCTCCAAGACTGTGAGATAATAAATTTGTGTTGTTTTAATCTACAAAATTTATGGTAATTTGTTATAGCCACCATAGGAAACAAATCCAGATTTGTTTGGATTTGTTTCCTATGTAAAAGCAAATTTGCAGATGTGATTTTATTGCAGGTTATGGACCACGTGACAGGGAGATAGCCTGGATTGTCTACATTGGCCAAATCTAATCATTTGTGCCCTTAAAAGCAGTGAAATGTAGCTGGCTGGAGAAAGGGAGATGCAGCAAAAGAGGGCAGAAGAGAGATGAGGCAGAAGGGCAGGTCAGAAAGAGATTAAGTGTGAGAAGGACTCAACCCACCCTTGTTGGATTTGAAGCTGTAGGAAGGGGCCACAAGTCAGGGAATTCAGGTGGCTTCTAGAAGCTGAGAATGACCCTTGGCTGACAGCCAGCAAGGAAACAGGGACCTCAGTCCTACAACTACAAGTAACTGAATTCGGCAACAACCTAAATGAGCCTGGAATTGGATTCTCTCCTAGAGAAATAGAAGAGAAAGAAAGGAATAGGACCCTACTGACTCCCTGATATTGGCCTTGTGAAACCCAGAGCAGAGAAAACTGGCCAAGCCCACCAGACATAGGATTTAGAGAACTGTGATATAATAGGTTGTGTTGTTGAAAGCCACTAATTTCTGGTAATTTATGACAGCAGAAGTGAACTAATACATATCTCAAGTCACAAAACTCCAATTGAGTCAACCGCAAAAGGTATATTTTACTCATATAAGATGTAAGGGCAGTTCTTGTATTCGTAATTCCGCAGCTTGATCCCATGATCGGAGAGGGATCTAGATTCCTCCACCCCTCTGTTCTGCTATGCTTGAAATGTTAGCCACCTCCCCTAGTGGTCACAGATGGCTGCAGCCACTCCAGGAATCCTTGCCAGAAAAAGAAAGAGATTTTCTTCCTAGTGCATCTCTTTTAAGAGGAAAGCAACTCTTCCCAGAAGTTTCCGAGCAGATATTCCATCCTGTTTCATTGGCTGGAACTGAGTCCCATGGGAACCACTAAGAATCATTAGCAAGGAGGGTAGAAACAGACTTGGACCAATTAGGATTTACCTGAGTCCTGCAGGGTTAAGGATAGACAACAGAACAGAAGTCCGGACTCTGCTGCATGGGAAGGGGGCAGTAATGACTGTTGATATCAACCAACAAGGCCTGCGTCATCTTTTAGGCTGGTAGATTTATCCTTGGTCCAGCAGCACAACTTGCTTCTGTCATCAGTTGAGCTCAGCTCCAAAGGTCTTATGGAAATTTCAGCTTCTGGAATGGCTGTCAGTCTGGGCGTTCAGTATTTTGACATTTCTTCCCCACCTCCAACTCCCTATCTTTTCACAGGTATTTTGAGGGGAAAACTGAGTCTAAGAATGCTAGGCAAAAAATCTTTTTAAATAAAATGACTGTTCTTCTGCTATAAGTGGCAGCATATTTAAATGTTAACGAGCTTGGAGGCAATGCAGGGGGAAACCTTAGACATTATTAGCATATGCGCTTCCGGAAGTGGGTTAGACTGAAGGACTTTAGCCAGATAGGACTAAAATGGAACTGAGCCAAGAGGGGCACTTAACCACCAGGTGGTAGATTTCTGAAACATGAATCAGATACCAGTCCATTGTGTGCCCCAAGCCTCAGGAGTCACAAATCAAGCTCTTTAAGTATCCTAATACTTAATCATAAAGCTCCTTATTCTGTGTAAAAGAAGAACCCGCTCTATTGGTTTCTGTTGGTGCCCTGCCTACATCCCCTTCACTAGGCATGTGCACCCATCTTCCAGTTGCTATGTCAGCGACTAACAACTCATAGCTGTCCCTTCTCCAGCGAATACCCCTTGGTGGAACAAAAGCTGCCTCACCAGAGTTACGCTCTCACTCCGCAGGTCAGCAGCCAGTGACCAAGGAGTAATGTGGGGTCCAAAATGCCAGACCCCTTGCTTGAAAGTGGGTCAATCCTATGACACAGTTAACGCTACGGCGCCCGCTGTGGGATCAGGCTGAGGTTCACCTCCAGCTGAGACCACACCCTTGCCAGCTCCTTCTCCTGCCCCATCCTGCTTCCCTCATGTTCCACCTCCCGAGGGCACTCCCACAGCAAGTCACTTGCACAGGGATTCCTGTCTCAGGCTCTGTTTCTAGGCAGTCCAACCAAAGACAAAACTCACCACCCTTGGAAGCAGGTTCAGCAGGAGAAACTCAGCACGCTGACAGCCCTTCAGAACTGCTTCTCATTTACAGCTGGCCACAGCCACCCTTACACGCCCTTCAATGGCCTGTTAGTGGTGAATGACAAAATGCCCAAATGGATTTTAACCACCTCCTTTTTTAAGTCCAGCATAGGTGGTCTTACTCTGGAATATGCAAGATGATAGCATCTATTTTCTTGTGACCAAGAATGAAATAGCTTCCTTTGACTTCCTGACATTATATGTATAAACTTCCAGGCATATGACAGGAGCCTGCTAAATGGTAGCCATTATTTTGGATTTTAAAATAATATATTGAGGACTCATTGCGTGCCACATGCTAGGCTCTGTGATAAGCATTATCTCATTCTGTCCTCATAGGGACTCTTCAGGGGGACACGGAATCATCAATCCTGCTTTACTGATCCTCATTCGTAAAGCTGAATCTCAGAAAACATTCAACGCCTGGACCCAGGATGCTGCTTAATTTCTTATCAAATATTTTTCTCACCGAGCCTCGGTTTCCCTAAACCAGTCTCCCTTTTCCAATTTGGTGTTCCACTGACTTCAACCAGCGGTGACTCAAGCCGCGGGTTCTAGCTTCTTTCCTATTGACACGTTTCTTTTTTTCTTCCTTTTTTCCAGATCTGTGTGACTTCTGAAGAAGAACAAGACGGCTTTATCAGAGTCCTCAGTGGAAAGAAGAGAGGTCTGGTTCCCTTCGACGTTCTAGAAAACATCTGATTGCTGGCCCCTCCTCCTTTTGCAGTCGGCAAACTCACCTCACACTGTGTTAACCCAGAGGGGCTGCCGCGCTGACCCGCCACCCAGGAAACAGTGAGACAAGACTCAAGAATCTGAGACTGTGGGGGAACAGCCACAAGGCAGGAGGCGCATCCCACAGCACATCCAGGCTGCCCAAAGATGGGGGTGAGGCTGAGAGAGTCGGCCAGCAGAGCCGAGTAACCACCGCCATCCCCCAGGACTCAATTCCCTCCCTGTCCATGTGGTGTCAGTTAACCCACTGGAGGATGCTCCAGTCTGTGGAGTGGCCCCAGTTGAGGCTCAGATCCACGTAGCCAAGTGTGATTCTGGTTCCAGACCTTTGTCCCCAGTACCGACCAATCAGCATCATCACATCTAAGCCCCCAACAGTCTCTCTGCAGAGCATCAGGAAGCCCTACTTCCTAGCCCCCAGTACTCCCCACAAGCCCCTCACTGTGATCGAGCTGTCTCTCTGGCCTCCGAATAAGTCCTGGTGGCCTGCGTTAGATGTGAAGGATAAGTTGATGTGGCACCAACTGCAAAGACATGATCTGCCCCAAAATTGCTGTCAGGCAGTCCCTCCGGCTACTCTAGTTACTGACAAAGGTGACGGAGGCAGGATACGAGACATGGAAGGAAACAGTGGGCCCAGTGGGGTAAGGTGGGGCAAAGAGCTCTTAGTTAAAAAAAAAAAAAAAAAAAAAAGAGCTCTTAGTTATTGATGATTATACAGCCCTTTCAATTATGAAGTCCTTTCCCCAAGGAGATGGAGCTGGGGAAGTGAATGTGGAAAAAAGTCTCCATGAGTGCTTCATCTTCATTTGACATCCTCTGTCTGGGGACGGTTTCCCCTCCTGCCATCCTGTAGGACTCC